>NC_084614.1:33859502-34232002 GCF_033978795.1 Nerophis ophidion | reverse complement strand
AGCGCCGTGTGTTAAGTCTGTTATTCTGCTTTGTGTTCAGCCTTCATGAGAACTGTTCATCCACGCAACAGACAAACAACCTCCTAGAACAAAAGCTTAACTCTGTGGTAAGATCTTTTTGAAGACAATATAGAATACTCACAAAAAGTGTGTATATTTTGACAATATAGTTGGACCATAAAAAATACGGTTTAAAGTTAAAGTACCAATGATTGTCTCACACACACACACACCAGGTGTGGCAAAATTATTCTCTGCATTTGACCCATCACTCTTGATCACCCCCTGGAAGGTGAGGGGAGCAGTGAGCAGCAGCAGTGGCCGCGCCCGGGAACCATTTTTGGTGATTTAACCCCCAATTCAACCATTGATGCTGAGTGCCAAGCAGGGAGTTAATGGGTCCCATTTTTTTTCTTAGTCTTTAGTATGACTCGGCCGGGGTTTGAACTCACAACCTACCGACCTCAGGGCGGACAGTAAATAATGTTTACAACATTCCAAATAAGTTTTAAACATGAATTAACAACCATAAGTCAACTTTTTTCTCAGTTTTTTTCTCGTTTGTCACCGGGCCAATGCAACACGGAAATACTTTGTCACGTCCCGGGTGATTCCTCTCATTTATAACTTCCATGTGCCGAAATCATGTGTGTTGTTCTGCCAAAAGATGGTCAACAGTCGCAGCTACTAGCATTGTTATTAGCATTCCGTCTCGTTAGCAATGTTTGTCCGGCGTTGTCATTCCACATAGCTCACGCCAAAGTTGTCTTATTGACAACGAAGATGAAGTACAGTACATCTTGAATCGAGAGAGTTCGTCTCACTTTTGCCAGGACAGCGGTGCATCGCTGATAGCAGTCTCAGTTAGCTTGAATCGCGAGTTATTCCGGTGCTCCGTCTCGCTGTCGTATTTTGACATCACTGGCGTCAAAGTCTCAAAAATGTGGAGATGTGTTATTGATGAGACAGGAGTTGAAGATGAAGTCCATCAACAAGTCGTTCTGCCAAAAGTTGGCCAACTTGAAATTGTCATGGTAAGGATAGAGTCAAGATTAACCACCTGTTGTTGTTGGCGTTTACCCTGAACCCAGAAACGGAAGTCCCGCTTTGTGAATATCTTAATTTGTCCTTTTTTAAACTTTTTACTGTACATGTTAAACTTTTCAATATTTCACTACTTTTTGCACGTCTTGTGTAACTTCCAACAAGGAACAAACCTTCCTGCTTTTTTTCCATATTTTGACCTTCATTTGCGCATTCCTGTTCCTGTAATTGTCTTGTTATTTACCATTAATGGTTGAAAAAAACCTCTCCAGGACTGTCGGAAGCCATAGCAACAAAGCTTGCAGTCTGCTCAGCAACACTGTAAAAATCGAAGTAACAAGGGCGGAGTTTGTGAAAGGCAGTCCGGCACGTCGCATGTTTTAAGATTCGAACAAATCGACAGTGCCAGAGAGATGGATGGACATGAAGACGACAAAGAAGGCATCTCTGTGAAGGAAAAACAAACCTTGTGTAAACATCTTGACAAATAGGACACTAGTATCCTTACGTAAAGAAGAGCAGGTTAGGTCACACCGAGTCCAATCAGAGCACGCTGTTCAGTTTCATGGCCGCTGATTGGCTCAGCCTCAGGAAGCATTACTGTAACGCAGTGATTCTCAAACGGTTGTACGAGGGCTCCATCTAGGGGTACACCAAACGAGAAACGACTGTACATCCTGAATTGACTATGTAAGTAGTTGCATAGCTTAGAGCAGGGGTGTCAAACTCAAATACAGAGTGGGCCAAAATTTAAAACCGACAAAGCCGCGGGCCGAGGTTGAACAAATTAACCTTTTAATAGGGACACAAACAAGTTTTGCATTGAATATTGAACAAGCAAGGCTTATATAACTTTATAGTGACATGCAAAATAGAGTTTCAAATAATAATAATAATAAAAAAATATCAATTGCATTTCAAATAAAATTTAAATAATAATTGAATGCCTCTTTTCGGCGGCGGGTTTTAGGTGGACGGGGTTTGGTGATAGCGAGGGGTGTATATTGTAGCGTCCCGGAAGAGTTAATGCTGCAAGGGGGTCTGGTTATTTGTTCTGTTGTGTTTATGTTGTGTTACGGTGCGGATGTTCTCCCGAAATGTGTTTGTCATCCTTGTTTGGTGTGGGTTGACAGTGTGGCGCATATTTGTAACAGTGTTAAAGTTGTTTATACGGCCACCCTCAGTGTGACCTGCATGGCTGTTGACCAAATATGCCTTGCATTCAATTGTGTGTGTGTATAACCCGCATATATTATGTGACTGAGCCGGCAAGCTGTTTGTATGGAGAAAAAGCGGATGTGGCGACAGGTTGTAGAGAATGCCAAAGGCAGTGCCTTTAAGGCCCACCCCCAATATTCTTGCCCGGGATGAAATTCGGGAGGGGCACTGAACTTCGGGAGTCTCCCGGGAAAATCGGGAGGGTTGGCAAGTAAGAGTATTAGCGGTGAATGCGGTGTTACAGCAGCGGGCCAGCTCTAATGTTAATTTGATATTGCCTTAAGGGCCAAGTGAAATTACACGGCGGGCCAAATTTGGCCCGCGGGCCAGAGTGTGACACCCATGGCTTAGAGGGTTATTGACACTACTGGAGCTCTGGATGATTTTTTTTTTTTTTTCCCAGGAAAATACCCATGATACCCCACCTGTGACTCTTCCAGTCTCTCTATACTGTATATGTGTTGCAACCTGCTAATGACACTCTGCGACACACTAAGCTCAGTGGCCACTTTTCTGAGAACTTCACAATGACAATTCTATGGTATTGATCAGTTCTTTGGTGTTTTCTAGGTCTCACAATGTCAACACTTTAACAGCATGATAGACATCCATTGGTCAAGTCCTGGATCACACACCAAGGGCCTGATTTTCTAAGATTCAAATACCTTGCGCTAAGCAGCGTGTCAATTAGTGGGCTTGTTGGAGGTGATTTACTAAGACTGCGTGTGAAATTGCAAAGCGGTGCAAACCGCCTTAATTAAATGAGGATGCTGCGTGTACTGTACAGGGCATCACCACAAAGACACTATTTTACGGCATATTTATGTTATCACACTCCTGCATGTGGCGTATTGCGATGTTTTAAAACATGCAGGAGAAATTTAACTGTTTATGGGCATTTTAGAAGCACTCCTCCAATGCATCTGCATTAAAACCACCTTTTTTTCCCTTTTTTTTCTACCACCAAAAGTGCGCTTATTGAAAAAAGCCTGTACTCACGCCGCTCAAAACACAATATACACAATTGAATAGGTTTTTTTTCATATAATAAATATTTGAATAATATATCTTTTTTGTGGAGAAAAAAAAAACGTGATTATAGGACACCAAAACACATCAATTAAATGTATTTTAGTCAACTCCTTAAGTCCTTTATAGCAGCTATAAAATTATAAAATGAGGTTGCTGAAAGACGGTATGTCTAAAAATGTTTAACTTCTGACCGTCCAAAATGTTGACACGTACGTAGGGTAGGACGGAGGATTGTCGTCCGTCCATCGACTTTTTGTGCATCGCAAGCACTGATTCCACAGCCGTCTGTGGAACTGTCAGTTTGCATGTCCTTGCGAAATAAATCGCAAAATAGTGCTCGTCATTAGTGTTGATAAATCACATTGCGTGTGCTAAATAATTATATTTGCATCTTCTCCTCACAGTATTGAGGGCATTTTGATGATCAGCATAAATTTAGCATATTATTGAAGACAGAGACGCAAAATGTATTGCACGCCTTATTTTGCTGACTCTATCCACTTTGCACACGTTTAGTTGATCAACTTTGCGTGTGCTATCAAGTTTGCACATGTTTTAGTAAATCCGTCCCATAGTCTACTGTTCAGGTCCTTGTTAAAAAAAAAAAAACAGCAAATTGAACAGTTGGACATGTGCATTTAAAAGTTTAGAGAAGGTCAAATGAAGTTAAGGTTTTAGTGCATTTTAGTTTTTTCCTGAGATTTTACCAGAACTGGTGAGCTGCATATTTACAGCAGGGGTCCCCGAACTTTTTGACTCAGGGGCCGCATTGGGTTAAAAATTATTGGCCTGGGGCCGGGCTGTGTGTATATGTGTGTATATGTATATATATAATACATATATATATATATATATATATATATATATATATATATATATATATATATATATATATATATATATATATATATATATACATATATATATACATATATATATATATATATATATATATATATATATATCTTGATTGGATTATCCAGAGAATAGTGCTCGATACCGTGGTAGAGCGCAATAAGTAGGTGTGGGAAAAATCACAAGACTACTTCATCTCTACAGAACTGTTTCATGAGGGGTTCCCTCAATCATCAGGAGATTTATAAAATCTCCCGATAATTGATATGGTTTGACATTTGATTTGACTGAGCGGCTAGGAGACCCAGAGAGTAACAAGCGGTAGAAAATGGATTAGAAAGGACAGATTTTAAAAAAATTGCACGAGCCGTAGTTTGGGGACCCCTGATTTACAGTATATACATACAGTAGGGCACACTTTTCTGGGACATATTCAATGTGGCTAAAATCATCCATTTGTTGAGCTATTTGTGTGCTTCTTTTTTGACAGACTCAGAGTATGGAAGGGGAGCGTGAGAGGTTAAGCAGACGTATTTCAGCATTGACGGAACAACTAGCGGGTGCCACATTTTCTAACGATGTGGACGGATTTAATGTAAGTCCTTTGATTCCATTTAAAGTAAAATATAACCAAGACATGACTGCATTGAAAAATCTGTTCATCTTTAACACCTTACTAATTGATCTCAAGTAATGAATGTAGTTATTTTATGCACATCTGTCACAGAATCATAATACACTTATACGATGTAATAAGAACCAACACAACATATTCAACTTCACATTGTGTTGTGTCAACTATGACTGTGTTGACATGAATATAAGTTGAGCCCTCTTTTTCCATTTTTACAAAATGTTTTAAATAACAATAATATAAAATGAATAATAAATTTGAACATAAACATAATTCTTAATTGCATGTACAAAGAGGATTCCCATGTGTTGCTGAAACAGGAAAACTCTCAAAAAAGTGTTCTCTACACTATGGGGTGTGGTTTCCAAAGTACAGACCCAGGGGACGTTCGATGGTTCTAAAAATAAAGTTCAAAGTACTCCTAAAAAAAAAACGTAAATTGGACTGAACAAGCAAAAAGGTGTGAAGTAATAAGAAAAGGATGAAAAGGTGACGCCAATAACACAAAGCTGACATGCAGGTTGTTTTTGTCTATAAAAAAAAAACGGTATTATGTACTGGTTAAGAAAGAGAAACATATCACAAGGGCTCTGCATCCTTTGATTTTTCAATTGAAAAACATTCTGGACACCCCTCATGGACAGGGACATGTACATGGACAAATACAAAGTTCTTTCGCCACTTAGTGCAGTGGTTCTCAAATGGGGGTACGCGTACTCCTGGGGGTACTTGAAGGTATGTCAAGGGGTACGTGAGATATTTTTTTAAATATTTTAAAAATGGCAACAAATCAAAAATCCTTTATAAATATATTTATTGAATAATACTTCAACAAAATATGAATGTAAGTTCATAAACTGTGAAAAGAAATGCAACAGTGCAATTTTCATTTTTGTGGACATGTTCCATAAATATTGATGTTAAAGATTTATTTTTTGTGAAGAAATGTTTAGAAGTTCATGAATCCAGATGGATCTCATTTACAATCCCCAAAAAGGGCACTTTAAGTTGATGATTACTTCTATGTGTAGAAATCTTTATAATCGAATCACTTGTTTATTTTTCAACAAGTTTTCATTTATTTTTATATCTTTTTTTCCAAATAGTTCAAGAAAGACCACTACAAATGAGCAATATTTTGCAGTGTTATACAATTTAATAAATCAGAAACTGATGATATAGTGCTGTATTTTACTTCTTTATATCTTTTTTTCAAACAAAAATGCTTTGCTCTGATTAGGGGGTACTTGAATTAAAAAAAATTTCACAGGGGGTACGTCACTGAAAAAAAGGTTGAGAACCATTGACTTAGTGCATCATGCACCAGTGATTACTAAAGTTTTATATAAAATGACAGCATTTTTTTTTAGATAGTGAAAAGTGTTTTAAGTGCGTACGACGTGTTTACAACAGTGTATGAGAGCTGTGTGAAGGGCTTTCTTTAAATGCATATTACTGTCATGGTGGCGGATGGTTGCTGTGGGTGTGACCCCAGGATCCAGGGACAGTAGTTGAAGAACAAATCAGAAGGTTTTGAATCAGAACTCAGGAATCAACAGAACAAGGTGGAATATACTGGATGATAAACCGGCGTTGAGAGGTAGGCGACACTTAAGTTATAGATAAACTCTCCTGATTGGCAATAAGTGGCCTGGTGAGGATAATAGCGCTCAGAAGCAAGGGGAAAGCACTGCAGATCAAACCAAAACTGGAAACAGGACAAAATAAAAGCGCCAGACAGGAATAAACACTAAACAAAAGATAAGTGAAGTGAAGTGAATTATATTTATATAGCGCTTTTTCTCAAGTGACTCAATGCGCTTTACATAGTGAAACCCAATATCTAAGTTACATTTAAACCAGTGTGGGTGGCACTGGGAGCAGGTGGGTAAAGCGTCTTGCCCAAGGACACAACGGCAGTATCTAGGATGGCGGAAGCGGGGATCGAACCTGCAACCCTCAAGTTGCTGGCACGGCCGCTCTACCAACTGAGGTATACCGCCCCAACATAACTGTCATGCAGAAAGTGACAACATTATTCATATAAATCATGGGATACTAGGGGATTGGCTCTTGAACGTAAACTCCACAGTAACTGAGGGAACAATGTATTCCGAAACAAATACATCCAGTAGATCATTTTAATATTTTGCTTCTAAAATGCACTTTTAAACTATGAAGTATTTACTATAAAACTTTTGTCACGGACACAGAGGGAGATGAGAGCACTGAAGCATTTTGACTAGAAGTACCTCGTCATCTAACGTCTACCAATGAAATAAAATTAAATACATTTATTTGGCGCATGTCACCCCGCACCCAAAAGAGCACAGTTTTAACATGTAACGAGCATTTAAACAGAAAAACTAACTGTTGAGTGTCTTGCTCAAGGCCACAACGGACCTGACTAGGACGGCTGAAGCTAGGGATTGAACCAGGAACCCACGAGTTCCTAGCACGTCAGCTCGATCCACCGAGCCACGCCGTCCCTAGTAATAATATTATAATAACAGTAATAATGTACAGTATTTACCTTGAAGAGTGGACTTCTACAGTATATATTTCTAGCTGTTTCTCTGTCAACACACCATCAGCAGCTTTTCCATATTTTCATGGATAAATGTTCACCATTTAAATATTATTTCTAATCTTGTGGGCTGGCTATAGACTCATTCACAGATACTTGGTGACAGGCTGTCATGTTTTTAATATTTTTTGTCTTTAACTCACTGAATATTATAATTTTTTTCTTCTTTGCACTGTCCTTCGCCTTGCTACACCAACCAATGGTGGGGACTTTTGAAACTCAAAGTTTGCTTGCAATTTGAAGCATAACTACAGTATTAGACAAGAGAGAGCTCTTGTCCCAAAGGACTCTTAAATTGGGACATTCTCAAGTTGAGGTACCACTGTATTTAGTCATCATTTCTGCAGACATTTTGTTGTAATATTAACACCAATCCTTGACTCTGCTCTGTGCAGCGTTTACATATGAGCCCAAATCAGCGTTTCTTTTTGAGACTTTTAGTCTTACATTGGATTTATTACGGTAATTTAGCAGAACCGTATGTTTGGTTTCGTTGTTTTAATTTGCATTAGTTGAAAACATTCGAGAGCTGATTTTTTATTTGGCTACCCGAAGGTGCAGCAATATTAAATGCACCTTTCAGTGTGAAACACTGATGACAGCAACCATTTTAAACATATTGATAAATGAATACCACAGTGTGAATGAAAACTGAAAGTTATTGTTTGTTACATTTTGGGCCTGATTTTTTAAGATCCAAATACAACACACTAGATAATAGGTGCAAACTATAAAAAGTATACTTACTATTAGTGGGAGTGTTGCAGGTAATATACTAAGTGCAATTGATAACAAGTGCAAAAGTGGTGCAGATCGCCCTATTTAAATGAGGGTTTTGCATGTACTATATTGATAATGCCCAAGGAGACACTCATTTCCTTCCACAATCATAACATCATATATGCTCCAATGGTCCAACCTGTTCTGTTTCATTATGTTGTGGAAAGTGCAGCTCACACCACCTTTTGTGCATTGTTACTATTGCGTTATTAGAATTGCGGTCTAGACAACAGAACCTAATATTATTACACCATAGCAGAGATGGGGTGAGGGAGGCACGAGTGTTATAATGGTGTGTCTGGAATGATTCATAAATGCATGTAAGAATGCATGAAAATGTATGTTGAACACAGTTTTGTCATTTAAAAAAAAAAAAGACTGCCGTTAAAAAATACGGCAAGACAAAACAATTCAATTGAATGAATTTTAATCACTCCTTATATCATCCAGATGCTATATAAATTGTAGACAACATATCTATTGTTTTTATGGAGGGCCATGCTGTATGTTGACACAAACGTAGGATTCTCTGTCTATGCAGAGCAATTGCCTCCATTTTTACAGCCATTTCAAACGTGCTAAATATAGATGCTAAACAGCGGCAGCAGAACAGATTTTGTCTTGATAGATCACATTCCGTGCACTAAATTTCTGTATTTCCATTTCCTCCTCCCAATATTGTGGCCGTTCTATTGATCAGTATACATTCTGCATTTGTATTTTGCCCCCTTAAAGGGGTTGTTTGCAACATTTACACAGATGCTTAGAGAGTGCCAACTTTCCAATGTCCATCCAATATATCCTGACGTACAGCTGTAGGCACCATTTTATTAGGGCCGGTAACAGTTCTATGTATGTACAATTTTATTTTCAGAATGTCAATGTTTTTAAACGTTTTACTGGAATGCATGTCATTTATTTGCCCAAAACTTGGTAAGAGATTGATCTAAAGTTTTTTCAGGCCGTATTTTAAAGTGAAATTTGCCAACAAGCACACCAGTCTGAGTCTCCTCACTAATTTTTGTACTGACGTATACATTGATCTGATCACAGACCGTAGAGCGCTTAATGTAAAAGTTTGTATGGGCAAAATAAATTGCATGGTTAATCTAGGTGTGTAAATGGATAATGCAATCTTTTTTTGTGATTATTCACATGAGTTAGCTAGTGAATTTTGACATCCCTAGTTTTAAGACATGCAAACCTTTAGTTGCTCAGGCCCAATATGTCTCATATTACTATTTATGAAAGTCCATATATGTTAACACACACATGTACAACGTGTGATTCTCCGGCCATCGCCTGTCTTTGAAGCATTTCAAACGTACTAAATATGGACACAAAAGAGTCTCTGCGGAACAGTTTTAGTCTTGAAAAATCACATTGTGTGTGCTAAATGACTATATTTATATCTCTTCCTCCCAGTATTGTGGCCGGCATATATTCTTCATATTCTTGAAGACAGACACGCTGAATGGATTGCGCTCCCTATTTGGCTTACTTAAGAAATGCAATCCTCTGCATAGTATACTGCAACCTTCTACAATCTTCCGTGTGCTGCAAAGTTTGCATATGTTATATTCCATGCTTTTTTACATTAATGTATGTTAGACCCCTTCAGGTTGTGCAGCTGGAACTAAATCGTTTCCAGTTTCTCTATGTTGATCCAAAATATTTCGTTTTCACTAAATAATCGTAATATTGTGAAAATCTGACTTAATTTCCAGGTAAAGTCTGTGTTGCTCAAAAGCAACGACCATTTTCATCGGGATGATGCCATCATTCAGGGGATCCTCCCCATTGCCCCTCCTCCCATCCAATTCATGGACAGTCAAAACTATGAAAAGGTCAAAGCAGGGGGCCAGGAGCAAAGTCTAGGATCGGTTCCAGAGGAGGAAGAGTCAGACTGGTCAGAAATGGGGGACGACATCCCGCGATTTCTACTGAACAGAGGCCAAGCATGGCCGCTCAGGGAAGGAGACAAAGACAGCGAGTTGGGTGGTGAGGAAATTGCCCGATGGCACTCTCCTCGACCTCTGCAGATACCCCATCTCCAGTTCACGATTCACAACGAGATTTTACCCGTTGCGCCATCCAATGCATGCCCCTCCGGCACGACTGGCGAGGGCACATTTAAGATCCCCACAAGTCAGAATCTTGGTTCCACGATTCTGATCAGGTCGACCAGCCTGGAGGAAATCCCTCTCGCATGCCAGCAAATGCCAAAAGAGCTGAGAGGCACGGAGGCCATGATGGACCTCCACCACCCTGGAAGCGAATCTGTTGAGGATCTTGATAACGAGATTATTCATCATTGGAGAATAAGCAACGAAATGGATGGGAGGACATTGGAGGCAGAAAGCGCTCCGTGCAGTCTGCAGTCAGTCGAACAGATGCTCAACCACTTCATGAGCGAGCCGAAGAACAGTGGAGGAAGGTGTCAGGGATGGACAGGAGGAATGGCAGAAGAGGTGTTTGGAGGGGAGCAAACACAACTGTGAAGCCACTTTATTGAGCAATTTTCTTCAGTGAGGTTTTAAAAGACAGTGAAACCAATGGAAGGGGTTAGGATTGTCACAGACATACAAACATCTGCATTGTTATGTACAACTGAACAGAGAACAAAGACATTAATCATTATTTAATACAACATGTTTATTATAGCTCTTGTTTGCAGTGTAAATAGATCAGGACCATGGATAGCTGCAAGTACCCAATACTGTATCATCACTTATGAATATTCATTTGTAGTTATTAGTTATATATGAAGGCACTGTTAAATATCTCATGCAAACCTTTAAATGTTAAGCACAGTCTACTAATCCACCCAACTAAACCAAGCTCAATTCTTTGCCCACAATAGACCGAAACGAAGAGACCAGGTTGCCACATTTGACTCCACGTGCATTGACGTGTAAGAGGACTAAAGAAAGAAGAAAGACAGTCTATTAAAATCTTGAATAAGTATCTGTCATGATCTGGCAGTTCTGCTGCAGCCTGTCTGCTTTTTGTTGCAGTGCCTGGTTCTAGGGTCACACCTGATACGCATTTCTTCTTGACGAATTAAACTCTCCAGTTCATTCACCTGGCACCAGTAGATTCCTGAGGGTTCACCCTTCAAGTTGTGTTTATCTCCTCTGCTCTAGCTCCACTCACGTTTCTCGTGTCTGTGACTCTTCTACCGACGCTGCCGTAGTGTTGACTGTTTCCTCTCGACATCTTTTGTATGCGTTTTCCGTTTCATAAGACCTTTAGTTTGCATCCTTTTTTGTTTTTCCCCACTCCTTTTTGAATGTGCTTTTTGTTATTATTTGTATTGTTTCTTCTCTGCGTTGGGGTCCTAAAGCTGACAGTAGCCTGACGTTAAAGACGTTTGTGATATACTGTATGTAGTAATAGTATGTTCTGTTTTTGTAATAGACCTACTGTACAATTGCAATATTAATATCAACCTAATGTTTGGTAAAATATGTTTCCTCTGTGATGTTAATAATTAGAGAATACAGTATAATACACAATTGCTTACATCTGGCCATGTACTCCTAATACAATTACAGTCTAATAAAGACACTATTAATATCCATGGTGTGCTTTTTGTAAGCTACTTTTTGAACGCTTTCATTCATGCCTGAAAATTAATAACTTTTTCATTCAATACCAACACTTTAAAAATATTACCAGGCTTCCACAGCATTTAACATTTTTTTTTTCAGAATGATATACTGTAATGAAAATTTGCTGTAACATTACAACAAATTACTGTAAAAAAAGTAGTAGTCTTGATTATTCAATTAAGTATACATCCATCCATCCATCTTTTTCCGCTTACCGTAGATTGTGTTGCGGGGGCAGCAGCCTAAGCAGAAAATCCCAGACTTCCCTCTCCCCAGCCACTTCATCCAGCTCCTCCCGGGCTCAGCTGGGAGACATAATCTCCCCAACGTGTCATGTGTCTTTCCCGTGGCCTCCTACCTAGTTAATTATTTAATTATTAATCGTTAGTATGCTGTTAAAACGAGTAAGTAATTAACAATAACATTACAACTGTGATTTTTTGTAGCATTTAGTTGAGACCTTTTTTAATTAACTGTCAAATCACAGCTCTGCTGTTACAGTAAATAGCTTTAAAGATAATTCCCAGAGAATTGCCGTAAATGTTACTGTGAATGTAATGCAATTATTAGCCTGTACTTTGCTGGAAATTTAAAATACACGTTTTGATTAACAGTGAACAGTTCAACTGTGTAAAAAAAATTTTTATTTGCGACAGTGATTATGAATTGAAATATATTCTAAACTTTACTCATGCCAAATTTTATGTCCACAAATGATCAAAGAGAACACCTGTAATGAAATAATAAATTATCGAAATGGACAGACTTTTTAATTTGCTTAGCAAACTGGACAAACTATTTTTCCGTATCACATATAAATTATATCTTGTACTCCTCTTCATCATTTTGTATCTTCTCACTATTTGTATGTGATGTTTATTGTACTTGTGTGTGTGTGTGTGTGTGTGTATATATATATATATATATATATATATATATATATATATATATATATATACACACACACACACACACACAAGTACAATAAACATCACATACAAATATTTGTATGTGATGTTTATTGTACTTGTTTGTGTGTGTGTGTATATATATATATATATATATATATACACACTCACAAACAAGTACAATAAACATCACATCCAAATAGTGAGAAGATACAAAATATATATATATATATATATATATATATATATATATATATATATATATATATATATATATATATACAGTAGTTAAATTGTAATGATATTGCATTCAAGTTTGTATTTTATTACATAAACTCAATAAAGACATTAAACATTTGTGTGGTTTCTCTTTTCAGGGCGCTGTTTGTTTGTTTCTTTTGTCTCAGTTCACGAAAAATAGACGGCTGTTTTGGCTGCCAAACACCCCCTCTGATTTTTTCTGCTGCTTGAATTGATTTGTGTAAAAAGAATGTCTAGTAAAAAAATATTCAATCATATCAAATAATTATTATCTATAAGGCTTCATGTAGATGCTTAACTTCAAAGATTTTGACAAAAAAAATATGATAGAATACACACACAAAGACCCATCCAACTTGTGTTTATTGTTTTTGCGTTTCCAACGATTCACAGCAACAAAACATCAACAAAACAATACACATGGAAATATGTCATATACCTTTAGCAGAGGTTAGTATTCAGAAACACAGAAGGCATGATATCCTTAAGGCTTGCCAAATTAATGAATTTCTGCAATTATTCATTATAAATCTAATGAGATGTGTTTTTCAACATTGTGAGAACCCACTGGACATTGAATAGCAACCGTTAGTCACCTTTATATATTTTTTATCAAATACAGTAAGGGTGCTTGAGGCTGAACCAGTCAGTGGCCATGATACTGAACAGCGTGCTCTGATTGGATTGGTCTCATCTAGTGCCCAAATCTATTGTAGTATTGACTCTTTTTTTAGTTCAATGGACCATTTTCAAGCCTAAAAATGCTTTATTTTGTCTTGTTTTGTGGTCACGTTCTGTTTTGTTTTGGATTCATTGGGCACTCTTGTTTGTTTTGTCACCCTGCAACCCATCAGTTTTCACCTGTTATGTGTTCACGTCTCACGCACTACATTTGTCTGGACTCACCCACCTGTCATCACTGCACCCATTTAAGCCTGTACTTGCCAGGTAGTCAGCCTGGCAACATCCCCTTCTACTCACCATCGATACACCCTTGTTATCCATGCCGATGATCCATGTTACTTTCTTGTTCCAAATAAATTTTTCGTTATTCATGCCGTAGCGCAAGTTTTTGATTTATGTCCATAATTTTGTCTTACTGCAAGTTTTTTTTGTTTTTATAGCCAAGTTTTGAACCTCCTCTGTGAGCGCCTGTCGTTTGTTCCTTTTTTGAGTTAATAATATTTAACAATGTCATTACCTTCACGTCGTGTCCAGTCCAATCGCTTTGCACCACGGAAAAACAAACCACACCATAGTCCAAGTCTTGACATATTTAGTCCCCATATACATAAAACATGCTAAAGAAAAAATCTGCAATTGAGTGAAGTTGCAAATTTCCAAGCACTCTGTGGCAAGGGATAACTACTAAAACATGCACAGACTTCAGTACATCCTATTTTTGTATGCTTGCCTTGTTATGGTAATAAACCATACGAAGGCAGGAATATTCATCTGCATCTTGGGGAAACGACCAGCGCATAACTATGTGACTATACACTATACAATGTAAAAAGGGAATAATTGTATACATATTCAAGTCAATATTAAAACACTAGGAAATTCAAAATTAGATTACACGTTAGGGACACATACATCATTATTGCACATTTATGCTAATCAAATGTCAGTAAAAAAACACTCGTATTTAATTATTTTAATAGCATTTTTTCATTACTGGTCTGGTATCCTTTTTGTGTTAAGTTTGCCCCTATTTAAGTTTTGCCACTGGGATCTATCCTACTCAGTTTTAACGACTTATCTTCCTCTCTCTCACTTTCGCTCAAATCCACTTTGTCATCTGTGTCCTACCTTGTTATGAGTGATGGGTGCTGAGCAGACAATGGCCTGCAAAGACTAGTTTAATAGGATGGGCAGGCATTAGCAGTAAGACGCTCCCAGCATCCAGGTTTGACAAATCCAGTGTGCCAAATCCACTGTGTGCCACTCTGGGAGGTACACAGTGGTCTTTGGAATTTTGTGGGCTTTTTTCAGCACTTTTTGGAGCGCTAAATAAGGTGAACATTGATGCACTAGTGCCTGTTAAGATATAGACTTTGTGAGAACTTAACTGGCACTTGAGTGTTGTCACTTTGCCATTTTATCAATTTATCACTGTATTGTTGTTTTCGTTCAAATGCATGTCATCATTGTCTTGCTTCTTCTGTCAGAAAAGAACAGCCTCGTCTTTCATTTCGTTGCCGCTCTCCTTCCCCTTACTCCCCCCGGTCAAGACTCAGAGCCCGCCGCTGCAACCATGGTGGTGATGAAGATGAAGTTCCCCTTTCAGAAAAGGGTTAAGCTCGCCCAGGGACTGTGGCTCCTCTCCTGGTGTGCCACGGCAGCCGGGGCCATCACCTTCACTCTTGGTTGCATCCTTAAGGCAGAACTACGCAGAAGGGCAGAGGTACACTCTTGTTTTTAATTTTAAGGAACAACACATCAAGCCAGAATGTGTACTCAATGACTTTGAAAATTATTAAACAGAATAACAAGGAACTGGTTAACTTTGGTCTAAATTTAGCAGCATTAATAAAAAGTCATAATTGTATGTTCACACACAACTGCATTTCCAATCATGGAACATATTTTTGATTGAAAATAACAGCTAAAATATTCAAAACGATTTATTCATAATGCAGTATCATTAAACACACTTAATACACTTGTGACCCACTTTGAATCCTGATTCATCATTTGATAAGCCAGTCCTGTAATCATCAGTACTAATCCCATTAAATACATTTCCGCAGGTTGCTATATTTTATCAAAAATTTAGACCTAAAGCTAGAGTGTGTATTTGCAAATGAGTAGTGATCACTTTTCTATTACAGTTTTTAACGTCACATCAACAAAGCCGACAAAAACCCATTCCAATTTTAAGATATATATGGAAAATATTTAGCTGATGCTGGATTTCAGCAACATTTCACACACACTGACAGCAATACAACTGGCAATACAACTTTGACTCCCATAGAACATAAGCTGGACTCCCTAGAACATAAGATAGGGGTTATCAAGAAGATCCCTCCAACAGACGGAACAGAGGACAGAAGAACATCAGCAACAGCAACCATTTTGCGACTGCAACCATGCGGGACACCACCCAGCACACTCATTATTACATAGGGACACCACACACATAACATTTTGGAACCAAAAAGCCTTTTGTATTAAATGTGAAACATCTTATACAAGAAGATTCTAATTGCCTCAATTCAAACTTTGAGAATTACCATAAACTAGATGACCGACGATCTAGAAAACTTGTAAGACATCCTAAAAGTCAAGTAGTGAAGTGAAGTGAAGTGAATTATGTTTATTTAGTGCTGGTTTTTAGTGACTCAAAGCGCTTTACATAGTGAAACCCAATATCTAATTTACATTTAAACCAGTGTGGGTGGCACTGGGAGCAGGTGGGTAATGTGTCTTGACCAAAGACACAACGGCAGTGACTGGGATGGCGGAAGCGGAGAACGAACCTGCAACCCTCAAGTTGGTGGCACGGCCACTCTACCAACCGAGCTATACCGCCCCAAGTAAACATTTTAGCGGAACCCTAAACTCACCAGTTCTATTTATTTATTTTTCATGGCCAAGACCCTTGAGGGCTCCCAGTTTGGCCTTAAGGGGCGTTCACACAATTTAGATGACAGTTCTTGGCAGTTCTCAAACCATGCCATGAACCATGTCCTAACGATGGCAGAAAGTATGGAAGTTTTATTGGCGCAAAAGTATTTGAATCTGAATTTCAGCACTTATAATCCAATTTGTGTGCGCGTGTACTAATTTGTGTGTCTGTATATCGATCAGAATTTGTATATTCAGATCTGCATACCTGTGTTTTAAGTTGTCTGTTTGTCCCTAATAAAAAAAAAAATCCGATAGGCTGTCTACTTAGACGGGACATTTGCGACACTTCTGCCATGTAAGGTGTGAGTGTACACATCCAGATTTGCATGTGTGTAATATAATTTATGCACACACATTCAGAAGTGCATTTGTGTAATACAATCTACGCGTCTGTATCTATGATCTGCGAGATGTAGGAACCCTCCATTGGCTGTCTTTTTTACACGTGACTTTTGTGACACTTCTGTCGTGTATGATTTGAGCAAGTGCATCCAGATTCGTGAGCGTGTAATACAACTTGTGTCCGCGCATTCAAAAGTGCAAGCGTGTAATCTAATCTGTGTGTGCGTATCTGAGGTGTGCCTACATTTAACCAACCACAAAAGACACTGTGCGATTTAAACCAATCAGAAACAACATACAGCTGAGGTGTGTGAAAGAGAGATGCCAAATTGTTTGTGATTGGTTTAAATTCCGTAGTGTTCTTCATGGTTGGTTAAATGTGGGAACAGTGGATTGATGGCTTCGTCTGGGATTGCGTATTTCGATCAATCAATCAGTTACTCTAATTACGACAGGCTGCTTTAATATTACGACAAAAAGTTTGGCAAAAAAGCTTGAAAAAGGATTCAATTGCAAGCATTGTCACGCTGAAAGCCTGAGCAAGTGTTTGAGGGTGGTCCATCGTTGTTGACTTCAATGTAGTGTAGCATGATCAGTGGCTGCAAGGCACAGACTAGTGGTTAGCATAAGGAAAGGTAATGGGGGGTTACAGACCGACAACTTCTTTTACACATTCGAAATAACCAATCTCAGACCAAGCCATCAATGCACTCTGCCTACATTTACCCAACCCCAGAAGACACTGGAATTTAAACCAATCAGAAACAACGTAAGGTGGGTCTTGACATCACTCTTTCGCTCACCACAGCTGTACGTTTTTTCTGATTGCGTGTTGTCTTCCTTTGTTGGTTAAATGTAGGGACACTTCAGTTACGCACACGCAGATTTTATTACACTCACGCACTGTTGAATGCGCGTGCACAAGTTGTGTTATACGCTCACGAATCTGGATGAGCGCGCTCATACCTTACATGGCACAGGTGTAACAAAAGTCGAGTGCAAGTAGACAGCCTATCGAGGGTTCTTTCTGATTCGGGACAACTTAAAACACACGTACGTGGATCTGAATATACACACTTAGATTGATATACATATACAAATTTGTACACGGGCATGCAAAATGGATTATACGCGCCTTGATTGAGAGACATGTTTGCAAATAATTTTGCTACAATAATACTTCCATAGAAAGACATTTGCTTTCAGTCAACTTCTGCCAGAGTTACACAATGGGAAAATATGTGTCCATTGCAGAGGATGCTGGTTCTCAAAAAGATATGTTGTAAATAATGGTTAAATTGACACTCAACATCTGTATGTCGAATTTATTCAATCATAAGGTTACCATTATGAGGTTCTGGGTTGGAGACGTGTGGCTCAGGATGTAGAGCCATTGTCCAGTAACCGCAAGGGTCGGTGTTTCGAATCTTGTTCGCTCATCCTGGTCACTGCTAATTTGTCTTTGGGAATGACACTTTCCCCACGGTCACCTACAACGACGATGCGTCCCTATCTATGACCTACATTCGGTCGTTAGGCGCAGCACACTGCTTCTCAACAGTGTTGCTGGCCCATACTATGGTGTGATGTGTTAAAATGGACAAATGTATTTTGATGTGATTCTACATATCTTACAGGTTATGGATAACGGCGATATTCATATCGTGCCCAACACCCTCATGATTGTTGGTCTGGCCTCTTTGGGGATCAACTACTTTTCATCAAAGATCTGTGCAGACGCCCTTGACGCTGGGCGATTCCCTCGCTGGAAAAATTTCTTGAAGCCCTACTTTGCCACTTCTTGTTTCTTTACTGTACTCATGCTGTTTGCAGTCATTATGAGCTACGTGATGAAGGGCAGTCTAGAGTCTTCTCTGAAGGTAGGCCTGAAGAACGGCATCCGCTTTTATAAGGACACGGATACCCCAGGCCGCTGCTTCCAGAAGCAGAACATTGATCGCCTGCAGATGGAGTTTCAGTGTTGTGGAAACAATGACCACAGGGATTGGTTTGAAGTGCAGTGGATTAGCAATCGATACCTTGATTTCAATTCCAAGGAAGTGAAAAAGTAAGTTGTGTACGATGTTACAGGATAAGGTAGAATGGATCCTTGCATGTAATTATAACATTATTTATTTCCTCAGTCGCGTCAAGAGCAATGTGGATGGACGTTACTTGGTAGATGGAGTCCCATTCAGTTGCTGCAACCCCAGTTCTCCTCGACCGTGCATCCAATATCATCTCACCAACAATTCAGCTCACTATAACTACGAGTATCAGACAGAGGAGCTCAACATCTACCTGAGGGGCTGCAGAGAGGCTCTGGTCAACTATTATATGGGCCTGATGAACACCATTGGGGGTGGAGTACTGTCAGTCTTCCTCTTGCAGGTATTTTAGGCAAGGCATTGTTTTTTGATTAAAATCGTGCACACATAATTTGAATGTAAATCATCCTGTACAACCCCGCCTTTTCTTTCCCAGGGTTCTGTTCTGGTGAGCCTGCGCTTCCTGCAAACCTCCATGGAGGCAGTGGCAGGGAATGAGAACACAGAAATCGAGACAGAAGGATATTTGCTGGAGAAAGGAGTGAAAGACACCTTTATGGAGTACTTTGATCCTGTGCTTAAGTTCTTGTTGCTTAAAAACCATGTGCAGGAAGGCACTCCTGAGGGCTCTGCAGCTTCCACTTAAGCACTTATTTACATACTTTTTAAACAGGGAGCCCAAATTAACAAAATCAGAATTAACATTTTCCAATTTCATACTTTCTTCATTTAGAAATTTGCCAGGGAAAACCAAACAATATGCAGTGGTACAGGTACCTCAGTGTTTATTAATAATTCATTCCGAAAAGTCCGGTTGCCAAGTACAAAAACCGACGCAATTTTTCCATTGGATTGTCTACAAATATAGACACAAAATATATTTTATACAGCAATGAAGTGAGAGATGGGTTGGGCCACCTGGGTGTCTCTTTAATTCTTCCTTGAATTTAGTAGAGTTTCTCGCCTTGGGAATTTTTGTTTGGGCACAAATAGCGGAATGATACATGGACAAAACTGATTAGGTTGTTACGCGCGGTGTTTGGCCATAAAATAACAGCAACTGTTATTCAATGTGGTTAAAATGTATACGAAAACAAGTGTGTCCGCAAACCAACCTACCACTGTATATGCATAATCATAATATTATTGTATGCACTTTCTTGATCACATTTTATAAACTGTTATCACAGTCATTTCTGTTGTTAAATACAAAAAAAATGTATTGGCGCTCATCACAGCATGTACAAAATTTCATATGTAATTAGTATTTTATCTCATTATACTCACATCGCTTGTATTTGTTTGTATTTACACAAAAACGTGAAGTCACAATTAGTTCATTTTGAAATGTAAGGATTCATCTTTATGTTTCAAGATTACTATAAAAACATAAATAAATGCATTACAGTATTTTTATGTTTTGTGGGAGTCTAGACTGACATGAGGCACGGTCAGGATGATAGCATACAGCTCGTTTATTAAAATTTGAAGGTTGCATTTGCCTTATGTAGTGGACTCAATTATTCCTGCTTCAACATCATGTGTAATTGAAAAGTACTGAACATGTCACACATCATTACAGTTGTTCCAACACAGAATGCGCATCTTAATTTCTCCTTGTCTCACTCATGTGAATCGGATTAAGACAGCCTATTATACCACATCAGTAATGCACTGAAAGCCATTAACAGTGTCCTCCATTGTGGCACCTTTGCTAAAGCTGTTCATCCCATTTGTTAATACTCAACCTGCTGCACCTGCAGTCTTATATATATCTGGGGAAGGTGGATGGAAGGAGCAAAATTTACACAGGCGTTGTATTGTGAAGTCATGTATGACTTAAAGTTACAAAGTAACAATGACACATGTTTTCTTCCTTATTAGACTTCCTTTTATTGTCATTCAAATTGAACTTTACAGTACAGATAAGAACGGAATTTTGTTGCATTAGCTCATGGTAGTGCAGGATAAAAGAGCAATAAGGTGCAGATATAAATAAATAGATTACTGTACAGATAAATATATTGCACTTTTGCATATGCATCCACGTTTATGAATGATTATTGATTAACGTGGACCCCGACTTAAACAAGTTGAAAAACTTATTTGGGTGTTACCATTTAGTGGTCAATTGTACGGAATATGTACTGTACTGTGCAATCTACTAATAAAAGTATCAATCAATCAATCATGTATGTTACATTGTCTTTATATTACAGCAATTTAATCCATTTTTGGGGGGAATTGACGGGATTATTTTAATGCGTTCAAGAGTCTTACGGCCTGAGGGAAGAAGCAGTTACAGAACCTGGTGGTTCTGCTACAGAGGCTGCGGAACCTCTTTCTTGAGTCCATTAGTGAAAACAGTCCTTGGTGGGGGTGGGAGGAGTCTCTGCAGGCAGCGGCTTTTTGCGATAACCTGGATAGGAGGAAGAGGAGTCCTGATGATCTTTTCCGCCGTCGTCACCACTCTCTGCAGAGACTTCCAGTCTGAGGCACTGCAGGCTCCAGTCCAGACAGAGATGCAGTTGTTCAGTAGGCTCTATATAGTGCCTCTGTAGAATGTGGTGAGAATTGGGGGAAGCAGTTGTGCTCTTGTGTGGGTCGGATCACAGCTGACTCTTCTCATCCTGGACACAAACTATTCTCCCCTTCCCCTCAGGCAGGAGACTACGGTCCATCCAGACCCACACCTCCCGCCACCTGAACAGTTTTTCCCCTCGGCCATCAGACACATGAACAATAACAAGATCTGATAGCTCAGTTACAGCTCATCTCATTACCTATTATGTCTTATATGTCTTTTATGTTGCACGATTGCACCAAGAAAAATTCCTAGTTTGTGAACCCGTTTTCAAACAATGGCAATAAAACTATTCTGATTCTGATTCTGATTCTGATTTTCATCTGACGCAAAAGGTGCATGCGCTGCTGAGTTCTTTTTTCAAGAGCTCCGGTGTGTAGGGACCAGGTCATATTGTCAGTTATCTGCACCCCCAAGAACTTTGTGCTGCTTACCATCTCCACTGCTGTACCGTTGATGAAGAGTGGAGTGTGGCTGGACTGGTGCTTCCTGAAGTTGACGATGATCTCCTTGGTCTTGTCGACGTTCAGCACCAGGTTGTTGGTTCTGCACCAGTCAACCTGTTGTCCATGTCGTTATCATGGATGAGGCCCACTACTGTTGTGTCGTCCGCATACGTCACAATGTGGCTAGTAGTGGATCTGGCGCAGCAGTCATGGGTCATCAACGTGAACACCAGCGGACTCAGGACACAGCCTTGGGGGGAGCTGGTGCTCAAGGAGATGGCACTGGAGGTGTTGTCACCCACTCTTGCAGACTGGAGTCTGTTTGTGAGGAAGTCAAGCAACCAGTTGCATAGGGGGGTACTGAATCCAATGCAGACATACATATATTATGCCGTCTTTAGTGGGATTTAATTGGATTATCGATCAATAAGGACATTTTCTGATGCAGATATTGAACACAATCTGATTTGTTTCATTATTTTTTTTTACTATAAAACGCATTAAAAGAGACACTTGACTGAAATTTCATTAAAAGTTTTTTTTGGGGAAAATGTAATGACTGAAATCTTGTGTTACTGCCACAAAAAACATTTGAAAACCTGGATTTTCACTTTTTTTCCACTTTCTTCCTGAAAACTTATTAAACGAGTTGGTAATCCTGGTACATATCATATGATATAATAAAACTTAAAGTAACATAACATAACATAACATGACATAACATGAATATAACATAACATAAGTGCCGCTACCTGAAGAAACACAATACACCTAATACATAATATATTATAATAGTACATAACATAATATAATATAATGTATTATAATAAAATATGATATTATATAGTGAAATGTGAAACAGTACAATGCAGTATGATACAATACCATATATTGTAAAATAATATAATATAATACAATATAATATAATATTATACAATATAATATAATTCAAGGATTCAAAGAATCAAGGAATGTTATTGTTATAACCGCACACACAAGACACATGAGATGGCAATAAATTTGGAACACGAGGTCCCAAGTTTTACCCAATGAGTACAACAATAAATTAGTATTTTAAATTTAAATAGAATATTTCATAGAGTAGGTAATAAACGGCATAGGTTAATAGGAATAGATTATACATAGAATAAAATAAATAACAATACATTGTAAATCTGGTAGTGCAAATAGAATGTAAAGAAATGATAGAAAACTAAAACAAATAAAAGCTTAGCTCTAATAATACAATACACTATGATATAATATAATATAATACAATATAATATAATATAACAAATATAAAATAATATAATATAATATAATATAATATAATATAATATAATATAATATAATATAAAATAATATAATATAATATGATATAGGGCAGCACTGTGGCACAGGAGTTAGTGCATGTTTCTCACAATACGAAGGTCCTGAATAGTCTTGAGTTCAATCCCGGGCTCGGGATCTTTCTGTGTGGAGTTTGCATGTTCTCCCCATGACTGCGTGGGTTCCATCAGTGTACTCCGGCTTCCTCCCACCTCCAAAGACATGCACCTGGGGATAGGTTGATTGGCAACATTAAATTGGCCCTAGTGTGTGAATGTTGTCTGTCTATCTGTGTTGGCCCTACGATGAGGTGGCGACTTGTCCAGGGTGTACCCTGCCTTCCGCCCGATTGTAGCTGAGATAGGCCCCAGCACCCCCTGCAACCCCAAAAGGGAGTAAGCGGTAGGAAATGGATGGATGGATGGATGGATAATATATTCATTACACATAAAAATAAATGAAATAATATATAATCAAAAACAATTATACTACTGTAAAATCATGTAAAAAATACAAAGCAATATAATGGAGTTTATTGTAATATAATAGGATAATAAACACAATTATTTCAAAAGAAAATTATATATAATATAATATAATTTATTATATTATATTATAATATAATATATTATAGTGTGATATAATAACATAAACATAATATATGCCGTAAGAACTATATCGGCTTGGATTATGTGACTGCATAATTATAGCTGCGTTGACGTTCTTATGCTCAAGTAACGGCGTGACGTCATATCATTGACGTCTGGTAACACATGGACTATTCACTTTTGAGAGCCGACCTTCTTGAATCAAATCAGTTCATGTTCGACTGATCGAATATAATCCAGTGATTTTACAGTACATTTCCAGATCATGTCTTCAAGTATGAAAATATATTTAAATTTTGTTACTTAAATGCATCTTCATTGATTCGTGAACATGTAAATGTCTGGTGTTTGAACGAAACCGTCACGACCAGTAAAGACGTATTCAGATAGAACAAGTCGTTCGTTACTCACCAACTCCGAAAGCCATTCGCGGTTGTCCGGAAAGCTAGTTTTGTTTTCAGCCAACCAGTTATACCGTAAGTGACCAAAACGCTACTTTTAAACTATAGTTTTGAATAAATTAAGCGGAAGTATTTGGTGCTGATACAAGACGCGAAGAGAGGAATCCATCCGAACTGACAGGTAGTTGGACAATTACAGAAGTCTTCCTCCAATTGCTAACATCAGAACATATCAACGACATGCTAACGCCAAAGTAAGTCGTTATCGCTAATAGTTGACATGTTACTGTACGCCTATAACAACACCGCCTACAAGGCAGACACAAACATGAACGGGCTGTTCTCTTGTCCTGACTGTTACTGTTGAAATTTAAATGTGGTAAGTGTGGATATTTCCAAGGAATATTTTAACCATATTTTGTGTTTGTTTGGGCATCATCAGCACAATGTGTTTAGCAAGCTAGCTCGCCGTGTATACATCTTTAACACAAGTGCGGTCAGCTGTTAGCTTTATGTGATACATCAGGTCATGTGGAATCTCTTGTTGATGGGCAGAATAGTGACACATTGAAAGGATCGGGCAAGTTGTATGATTGAGGATTGATGTTGTTATCGAACAGAAACAGGGTTGTTGAAGTATCCAAAGTATAAATATGCATGGATATTGGATAAAGGGCTGCACGGTGCTTTTAGGCTGGTGAAATGTATCTCCATTGCGATTCGATTTGCATTTTTTATGTTGTATATCTTGTAAGCACAATACCAATGGCGCGCAATGCGCATTTTGCAAATTTAAAGGCCTACTGAAATGAGATTTTCTTATTTAAACGGGGATAGCAGGTCCATTCTGTGTGTCATACATGATCATTTCGCGATATTGCCATATTTGTGCTGAAAGGATTTAGTAAAGAACATCAACGATAAACTTCGCAACTTTCGGTGTTAAGAGAAATGCCCTGCCTTTACCGGAAGTCACAGACGATGACGTCACACGTGTGGGGGCGCCTCACATATTCACATTATTTTTAATGGGAGCCTACAACAAAAAGTGCTATTCTGACCGAGAAAACGACAATTTCCCCATTAATTTGAGCGAGGATGAAAAATTTGTGTTTGAGAATATTGATAGATTAAAAAAAATACCGTATTTTCTTGAATAGCCGCCGGGGCGCTAATTCATTTAAAATCTCTTCTCACTCCTGCGCTTATTCAAGGGATGCAGTAAAAGTAAGCAGGCGCTAATAATTTTAAAACCTCTTCTCACCCCTGCCCTTACCAATGGCATGCAGTAAAAAATTGAGTGTGATGAAAAAAAACAAAATTAAAAATGTATTCTGCGTCCGGTGCCTGGTGTTTGGGCCCACTGTTCTACAGCATGACATCGCGCCCACTTTTACACCATGCTGTCTGCGTGCCGGCCGGACGCATGAATTTCGCTGCTTCTCATACGAGATTGCAATGCATACTTGGTCACCAGCCATACCTTTCACACTGATGTTTGTGATATAAACAACTGTAAAACTCTTACTAATATGCGCCACATTCTGTGAACCCGCACCAAGCACATTTCTGGAGAGCATTGGCTCTGTGGCACATTAAAAACGCAGGATAGGGATTACCCCTAATGCCTTGTATCCGTGACTCTTGGCTATTTTACACCCGCCCCCAACCCCTCCCACCTCAACCAAGGCAAGGAGTCGTGGATGCATTGCATTGTGGGTAGGTGTTGTGTTGCGTTTGTGGTGTGTTGCAGGGCATATGTTCTCCAAAAATGTGTTTGGTGTGGGTTCACAGAGTGTGGCGCATATTATTAAGAGTGTTGATATACCACAACCATTAGTGTGATCTGTATGGCTGTGGAACAAGACCCCTGGTTTACGCACCCTAGAATCAAACAAACTCCTCCGCCGTTTTGAATTGACGGCAGGGGAAGGGTCATTCGTGACGTCACAAATTTGACCCGGCGGTAAAAGTAAGTATGCGCTTATTAATTAGGGGAGCGAGTTTTGCCCGGCCGTATTCCAAGGCAGGCGCATATTACGTGCCCGGCGGCTATTCAAGGAAATACGGTAAGTAAAAAAAAAAAAAACGCGATTGCATTGGTACGGATTCCGATGTTTTTAGACACATTTACTAGGATACTTCTGGGAAATCCCTTATCTCATAAACATTATTTAGATTCACTCAGAGACCCTCCATCTGATCTGTCAAGATGCCTCTTCTTTCTTGTGAATTGCAAAAAAAACATTTGATAATGCTGTGCTCACTTGCCAATCGCTCAGAAACTCAAAAAATATGCAGAAAAATTATGATCAAAACGCTCACTTGCCTAATATTTAAAGTGTAGACATTGTGTTCAATTAATACCTATCTGACATTTTAATTTAAAACTCAGTGTTATCTTTTTAGTTTGTATTAGATCTTGTTACATTTTGCAAAATATACTTGTCATTTGGAACGAGCAAGGTGCAGTGTTTTTTTCACCTAATTGCTAAAGCAATGCATTGCTGTGCAGTTTCCACATAACTCTGTACTGTATTACAGTAGTGCTTTCTCTGTGTGTTGCAGATTTGAGATGGAAGGAGATGAATGCAGCTTCCCCGCGGACTCATCAGATGACCACTCGCAAAGAGGAAGTGTTGCTTCTTCTGCCACACTCTCCCATTGTATGTGCACTCACTTTGGTCATATGTTTCTCTTATTGCCTTCTTGCTTACATTTTATATCGTCGTTTCATTCTAGCCCAAGATGTGCTCATCTACCTATTTGGCGACAGCGTAGTGCACTTATCTGTAGAAGGGCTCGGCAGTGTCACTGTAATGGAGTTGAGCCGCTCTGTCCGAGAAGCACTTCATGTTCCAGAGTGTGCTCAGGATGCCTTTGGCTTTTGGCTGTCATCTCCCTTGCTTGGTAAATACATACATGTTTGGTCTACAAACGTCATGCCTCTGAGAGAACTGTGACTTTTTCTTTCAGTTTTAGGTTGTTCAGAATCGGAATCAGAAATACTTTATTAATCTCCGAGGGGAAATAAAAATTTTCAGCACAATCCCATTCAAGATCAGACAAACATTACAAGGAGACAGAACAGGATCGCTGACGGGTCTGTTGAAAAGTTGTATCCGATTTTAATTGAAAAAACACCAAACCAATGCCTTTTTAGATTCAAATGATCGATACATACGGTATATATAGCCCTGTTAGAATCATATGATAGATAAATACGGTATATAATATTGAGTGGAGTGTCTCCAGTTAAACTAGATATAAACTTTAGATTTTCCCATACAATTTAATAAACCATTCCAGTGTCAAATTTTCACCACCATAAAACCTTTATATTTAGTACAGACAATGTTACAGTATAAAGTACTGTAGGCTGAGGCTGTAGACTTGCTGCTTTGAATGTAATTGTATGTAGCTTCTAGGGATGTTCCAATCAGGATTTTATGGTGCCGATTCCAAAACTGATCATTGCTGAGTGAGACCGGCTGATACCCTTTACATGTATTACTTGTAAATGATTCCATTTATCTATGGTGACTGAAATTGATAGTTTGAAATAATCAACACAATATTTAGAAAACTTCCTTATTCTAATTAATTAAAATACAATCTTTTGAGCAAACAAAACAAAAGCACAAAATACTTTTATTACTCGTTTTTGACCCGAGGTCCTTCTGTGGCTAAGGAATTATTACCTGAGATTGTAAACATTTACAAAAACATCAACAAAATTAGGAAAATAAAAATATATACCTATTTACTGTTGTAACGGTGATTTACTGATACTACATGTGGTATTGACACCACCAATATATGGATCAACCCACCCTCCTTACATGTTGTGTGCTGACTATGACAATTCTGACACGGCAATCGTTTTTGTTATACTATCCTCTCTAGACC
The DNA here is from genome assembly GCF_033978795.1 of Nerophis ophidion. Classification (NCBI taxonomy): domain Eukaryota; kingdom Metazoa; phylum Chordata; class Actinopteri; order Syngnathiformes; family Syngnathidae; genus Nerophis; species Nerophis ophidion. The sequence goes on along the minus strand of NC_084614.1, from coordinate 34,203,766 downwards.
AGTGGTTCTTAAACTTTTTTCACCAAGTACCACTTCAGAAAACATTTGGCTCTCCAAGTATCACCATAATGACCAACTTTAAAATAAAGTAGCGTCGTAGGCCAATGTATTATTTCAAACAAGGCAGAAGTTTTATTCAACAAGTGCAGTTAATATTTTTGGCCACTGTAACATTGTAGCAACATTGTAGTAATTTCTATTAAATTTGAAATATTTACCCTGCAATTAACAATACAGTGGTAACTTGATTTTACTACGGCTATCTTTTTTTTTTTTTTTGAGTTCCCCAATTTCTTTTCCGTTTTTTATTTACAGTCTCGGTTATTGTATGACCAAACATTGTGCAAAACAAACTTGTCCGTTTCCTCTCATAGCATTCCTTGTAATGCAGTGCCCAAGCAAATAATTCCATAAATTGATGCTCACTCGATCCCTGGCTGTAAATTTTTTTTTAATTGATTATGACTGAAAAAAAGGGGCCAAATATGTAAATTGATGTTAATGTTGGAAGTGACTTTTCTGATCTTACAATGGATGAATTCGTTTTACATAAAATCATGGTAAGAAAAAAACAATTCCGATTCCGTACAGTTAAGTTTTTGCCTGTGCTTGGAGCAGCTAACTCTGGAAAACCGAGGTACCACTGTATTTTAAGAAATGTAAACAAATACTGTACTGTACTGTACTGTAGCTCTCTTTTTTACTCAACAGAGCTGCAATTAAAAGCAAGGCATCAACCATACAAGTTGTGTCGCCAGTGGCAAGACTTGCTGTATCGCTTCACTGAAGCATCAGAAGACGACATCTCACAAGGTGAAAGATTGAAATGTGCTTTATCCAGAGACATAATTTTGAGATATGATTTGTAGCCATTCTCAACAAGAGAGGGCTTCACATTGTACACTACAGATAAGTGAGAAGGACAGACTAATTTAATCTCTGGATGTGTTGGTGCAAGGGTCCCCAAACTGTTGTCCTCCAGGCACCGGTTTATTGTATGCATTATTTTCACGGACCAGCTTTTCGCATGTGGCAGATAAAAACAGAAAAAATAAGCATGAAAAATCCACTCACCATAACGCTGAAGTAGTGGGAGCCCGGGACATGTTTCTTTGCAAAGAGATGGTCCTCGGCATGTTGATGACATATACTATATACCAGAGTTTCTTAACCATAGGGCTGGGGCTCAGTGTTGAGCCGCGAGCGCCCCCTAGAATGTAATATACGTGTTTTTCAGCTGTGGTCTGTACAGGCAACAGTGGTACTCAGTTGTAATACACTTATTCACCACTTGTGGCAGTAATGACAATATTAAAACAAACAGAATAAGTCTGGCGCTAATGTCACAGAGACATATCTTAAGCGCGAAAGTTATGACTAAAGTGGTGAAGCTGTATTTTCATTTACAATTCATTTGTATTGACAGTTTAGTTATTATTATTAATTTAGTTTATTTATTTTAGCACAATATAATACATATTGTATATAAATGTATTGTTTATTTGGACTGATTTTTCAAATCAGCCTGACCTAATCCTAAAATGTATTTATTAATATTATTATCTTTGTGATTAACTCCTGCTTTTATATCATTTGACAATGAAGTAAACTGTAAGTATATTAAATATAAATCAACAGTAAGATCAAAATCAAGCGTAAGCTCACTAACTCAGTGTTAATTTTGGAGTGGTCCCGGGCTCCTCAAAAAGCTTAAAGGGAAACATTACCACAATTTCTGAAGGGTTAAAACCAATAAAAATCAGTTCCCAGTGGCTTATTTTATTTTTCAAAGTTTTTCTCAAAATTTTACCCATCACGCAATATCCCGGAAAACGGCTTCAAAGTGCCTGATTTTAACCGTCGTTATATCCACCCGTCCATTATCCCGTGACGTCACAGCGTGATCAAACAGAAACAAACATGGCGGATAGCACAGAAAGATATAGTGATATTAGCTCGGATTCAGACTCTGATTTCAGCGCCGTAAGCGATTGAACAGATTAGGCATGTATTGAAACGGATGGTTGGAGTGTGGAGGCAGGTAGCCAAAATGAAATTGAAGAAGAAACTGAAGCTATTGAGCCATATCACGACAGACAGCGGCACGGGAGGAAGCGCGGACGAATTCGGCGATCGCTTTCTAACCAACGATTGGTATGTGTTTGTTTGTTTAGAGTTCGGAAATCGGTTAAAAAAACATATGGTCTTTTTTCTGCAACATCAAGGTATATATTGACGCTTACATAGGTCTGGTGATAATGTTCCCCTTTAAGCACTCCTGCCATATACAATGAGCCTGCAGGGCACTGCAGATAGAAGTTAGCCTTTGGCTACAATATTGCACATTAAAGGCTTACTGAAATTAGATTTTCTCATTGAAACGGGGATAGCAGGTCCATTCTGTGTGTCATACTTGACCATTTCGCGATATTGCCATATTTTTGCTGAAAGGATGTAGTGGAAAACATCCACGATAAGGTTCGCAACTTTCGGTGTTAAGAGAAATGCCCTGCCTCTACCGGAAGTCGCAGACAATGAAGTCACACGTGTGGGGGCTCCTTACATATTCACATTGTTTTTAATGGGAGCCTCCAAAAAAAAGTGCTATTCGGACCGAGAAAACGACAATTTCCCCATTAATTTGAGCGAGGATGAAACATTTGTGTTTGAGGATATTGATAACGACGGACTAGAAAAAAAAAATGATAAAAAAAAATAAGTTAAAAAAAAAACGCGATTGCTTTGGAACGGATTCCGATGTTTTTAGACACATTTACTAGGATAATTCTGGAAATCCCTTATCTTTCTATTGTGTTGCTAGTGTTTTAGTGAGTTAAATAGTACCTGATAGTCGGAAGGGTGTCTCCACGGGTGTCTGCACGCGCAGTGTCTCAGGGGAGTCGACGGCAGCTATGGACGGCAGACGACTTTTAGCTGTGTGTGTGTGCAGCGCTCATATTTCATAACGGCCCGTGACGTCACGCGTACACGTCATCATTACGTGACGTATTCAAGAAAAAACTCCCGGGAAATTTAAAATTGCAATTTAGTAAACTAAACCGGCCGTTATTGGCATGTGTTGCAATGTTAATATTTCATCATTGATATATAAACTATCAGACTGCGTGGTGGGTAGTCGTGGGTTTCAGTAGGTCTTTAACATTGTATATGTCTATTAATGTGCATTGTCCCATGTACTATAACAAAGGAGTTGTAATATACATCTATTAACAAGCGTATTGATGTGTTTAGTGGGATAGTCGAAAATTAAGTCTGAGAATTTGTAAATTAATTAATGTTTCTGTGCGGCCCGGTAGAAAATGTGTCACGGACCAGTACCGATCCCCGGACCGCTTGTTGGGGACCACTGTGTTAGTGTGTTGTATTTTTGGCAGTATTAAACGGTAAAGTAAAAATACATTAACATTTAAAATTTTACAAGCGTGTAACATAACTACAGTAGTTGTCAAAAAAGCTGTAGTGGCCACGCTATTCATTTAAACAAGATACAACTTTGTTTTCTAGCCTAATCTCATAATAAACCAAGTACAGTATATATTTCAACAGGTGCAGCATTACCTCACCTAACCATGAATTGATTAACGTGGACCCCGACTTAAACAAGTTGAAAAACGTATTCGGGTGTTACCATTTAGTGGTCAATTGTACGGAATATGTACTGTACTGTGCAATCTACTAATAAAAGTATCAATCAATCAATAAAAGTATCAAACCTCATTGTTTTCTCTTTTCTTTTCTCAGATGAGCCATGTCTACAATACCGCCGGAATGTGTTCTATCCCAAATCTAAAGAGCTGCAGGTACTTCAGTGATTTATGCATACACAAAAATTGTATATTCTTTTTAAAAAAAAAATTAATTTATTGTACTTACTATGGGCAGCACGGTGGCACAGGTGTTAGTGTGTGTGCCTCATAATACGGAGGTCTTGAGTTCAATCCTGGGCTCGGCATCTTTTTGTGTTGAGTTTGCATGTTCTCCACGTGGGTTCTTTCCGGGTACTCCGGCTTCCGGGTACTCCGGCTTCCTCCCACCTCCAAAGGCATGCACCCCCAGATAGGTTGATTGGCAACACTTAATGGTCCCTAGTGTGTGATTGTGAGTGTGAATGTTGTCTGTCTATCTGTGTTGGCCCTGTGATGAGATGACGACTTGTCCAGGGTGTACCTTGCCTACCACAGGAATGCAACTGAGATGGGCTCCAGCGGACCCTAACGGGACAAACGGTAGAAAATGGATGAATGTACTTTTTATGATCCCTCAAGTTTCTCAAGGGAACATGAGTGATCATTGAATGATGAAGACACTTTCAAGGCTTTTGCCAGGCATTTAAAGATGTTACTATTTTAAAAAGTATCCTTATCAAAGGTTAGATACTTACCTTTTCTGTAGTTTCATAAGATTTTAGATAGATAAAGATCTATTCTATTCTATTTAATTACTTCTTAACCTGGTTTGCAGATAGAAGATGAAGGAATACTACGACTGCTGTATGAGGAGGCTAAAAGTAACATCATCACAGGAAAATATCCCTGCGATCCCGAACACTCAGCCACTCTCGGAGCCTTGTCTCTTGCTATTGATGAGGGCACAGGCCTGGATGGGCAGACATTGACTACTACAATACGGTAAATAACAATATCTGTATTATTGCTTTGCATGACAAATAACACACATTTTTTTAAATATTTGCTGCTGTTCATGTTTAGTGTTAGTTACTGTTGAAGAGATGATATTTTTCTGTATCTTAATGCACCTGACCTACAGGCATTTTTCAAAAAAAGGTTTTCTAAAAACAGTTTTTGAAGGGAGTTTGACACTATAAACAACAAATATTCCCATTCCAAATATTATATTTTATGCTCCTTACAGTCCTCGGTGTACTGTAATGAGCACCAATCTGCCGATGTTGTCTTTTTTAGAGTTGTAATCTCCTTCTTCCTTCATTGATAAACCATCCATCCATCCATCCATCCATCCATTTCCTACCGCTTATTCCCTTTGGGGTGGCGGGGGGCGCTGGTGCCTATCTCAGTTACAATCGGGCGGAAGGCGGGGTACACCCTGGACAAGTCGCCACCTCATGGCAGATTGATAGTCCAACAGCGCCATTTTAACATGTCTTTTAAAAAGAAAAAATCAACTTTTAGATAACAAATATTGCATAAAATGGTAGATTTAAATCATTAAAAATGTAAATAATCGTATAGCGCTGTTCTACCTTTAAGGTAGGGCTGGGCGATATGGCCTTTTTTTAATATCTCGATATTTTTAGGCCATATCGCGATATACGATATATATCTTGATATTTTGCCTTGGACTTGAATTAAAACGTGATACATGTAACCACACCAGTATGATGATTCTATGTGTCCACATTAAATCATTCTTCTTCATACTGCATTAATATCTGCTTATTTTAAACTTTCACATAGAGAAAGAAATCAAAACTAAGTCAATTGACCAAAACTGTATTTATTAAACAGTTACTAAGCAGTGGCACAAACGTTTCATGTTATTTACAAAACAGAAAGTGCAAGATTGTCAGAGACCTTTTAGGTGTCAAATAAAAATGAGCTGCATAATAGGAAATCAAACAGTGTTTAAATTCTATTTTTTTCATACGGTGTTGATGTGGAAATGTTTGCCTCTGCATTTTGACGGTCTGGTACCGAACAGAGATGTTGATATACAGTTTAAAGCACTCTTCATTCTATAGCGTGTAACTTTTCAAATGATGCTACTTATTAGCAGTAATGCTACTTTTTGTAGAAACGCCGTTTTGCCCCACACTTGACAAATTACGGTTGTCTGTTCGACATATTCCCCCTCTTGAAGCCGAACCACCACCAGATTTGCACCTTCTTTCTCTCGTATTACCACTCCCACGGCTCCGCTAGCATCACAGCTAATGTTACCCATGCTGCTACCTCTCTGCTGCGCGAGGGCGTACACGTACGTGACGTATGACGTTCTTTGCGAAGGAGAGACAGGAAAAAGCGAGGAGAACCTGTAGTGTAATGCCTGTAGCTAAAAGCAACTGCGTGAAAACGTATACTCGAATATCACGTAATAGTCATTTTCTATATCGCACAGAGAAAAACCCACGGTAAATCGTGTATATCGATATATCGCCCAGCCCTTACACATATATATATATATATATATATATATATATATATATATATATATATATATATATATATATATATATATATATATATATATATATATATATATATATATATGTATATATATATATATATATATATATATATATATATATATATATATATATATGTATATATATATATATATATATATATGTATATATATATATATGTATGTATGTATATATATATATATATATATATGTATATATATATATGTATGTATGTATATATATATATATATATATGTATATGTATATATATGTGTATGTATGTATATATGTATATGTATATATATGTATATGTATGTATGTATATATATATATGTATATGTATATATATGTATATGTATGTATGTATATGTATGTATGTATATGTATATATGTGTATGTATGTATATGTATATATATATATATATATATGTGTGTGTGTGTATATATATACATATATATGTATATATATATATATATACATATATATGTATGTATATATATATATATATATATATATATATATATATATATATATATATATATATATATATATATAGCTTAGATAGGCACTAGCGACCCCAAAGGGAATAAGCGGTAGACAATGGATGGATGGAGGAAAATGTGACCAAATCAGCTGGGTCACTCTAACCCAAAAAAATAAGAGTTGTGGAAATTCAAGACAGCCATGACATTATATCCTTCACAAAAGTATACAAACTCTTGACCACGACTGTATGTACACAGGGGTTAGTGTATATGCCTCACAATACGAAGGTACTGTGTTTGATCCCTGGGCTCAGGGTCTTTCTGTGTGGAGTTTGCATGTTCTCCCTGTGACTGCGTGGGTTGCCTCCCGGGGACTCCGGCTTCCTCCCACCTCCAAAGACATGCACCTGGGGATAGGTTGATTGACAACACTAAATTGGCCCTAGTGTGAGTGTGAATGTGAATGTTGTCTGTCTATCCGAGTTGGCCCTGCGATGAGGTGGCGACTTGTCCAGGGTCTACCCTGCCTACCACCCGAATACAGCTGAGATAGGTTCCAGCAATTCCTCTCCCTTTCCCATGCGCCATCTTGCTTGTAACAAAAAAAACACAACACAGGATATATTTTGAGCTACACATGGTTGTGACAATGGTTTGTTACTCAATTCACAGAGAGAAGAAGCTGTCTTCTTTTCTACCAGCGCACATTTCGATTGGGGGTGGCGGTTTATTCTCTACGCTGAGAGGAAAGTTGAGCCGTCAAACAGGGCTAGAGCAGAGCCTGTTTGAAGAATACAGAAAGATCAACACATCTGCTGGAGACTCTCAGCAACACTCGAAGCTTCTTCACCAATACCTCAGCATATGTCACATGCTGCCTTACTATGGGTATGAGATTTATCCATGTAGAAACTATTGTTAACACCTCAGATACCTGAGAACTGAGCTGAACTGTGCAAACAGTTGTGCTTTCTTTGAGGGGGAGATTGACAAACCTGTCCAAGGTATCCTCAAGAGGGGAAAACGCAAATCTGTCAGCGTTGGTATATGCCTCGAGGGAGTCTATGTGATGGATGTGAAAGAGAAGGTAGGTGCACTTTATTTCTATCTTTTGTTTTGCCCCACTCTGCTCCAGAAATTACAAATTGTTCCTCTTGAACACATGTTGCAGCACGTATTGCTTGGCTTGCGCTTCAACGAGCTATCCTGGGATCACAGCTACCCTGAGGAGGAGGGCGATTCACATATTCTGTGGCTTGAGTTTGATGGCGACGAAGATGGCACGCCAGTCAACAAGTTACTGAAGATTTACTCCAAACAGGTGAACAAATGAAGTGTGCATACTGAATTTTCCATTAGTCTACAAAGAATGTGATTCTGCATCTTCAATGATTTAAAGTGTTATATCCTTAATATAGCATTAATTTAATAACTGTTACTCAAAAACAGTAAAACAATTATCAAACCATACCTTATATTTTGAGAACGGCTTTCAGTTCTATCATTGTCATTGCCTTATCATCAAAGGTATCCATGAAAACCATCAGTGGAACGTAAAAATACCCTTTGTAAATAAAGAGATCAGGTGATATCTCACCTGTCTTGTGCATACCAACATTTGAATAAAGGGCTGCAACTAACGATTATTTTGATAGTTGATTAGTCAACGGTTATCTTAACGATCAGTTGACTAATCAAATAATAAAGTGTACACATATTTAATGGCTGTGATTTTTCCATCAACTTCTAAATGCAGCTTAAGTTAGTTAAGGCATGTCCTTACAAACAACAGATAAGACTAATTCATAAATATTTTTTATACTGTAACTGTGCTGCCCATACAGTTAAAATGACTAATACAATGTTGTCCATTTAAAAGAAAGGAAAGGGAAAGTGCTAAAAAAACAAACACATTATTAACCTTGTTTATGTGTTAAAATAGCAGCAATGAAAACACACAACAAAACACAAGTTTCTCAAAAAGAAAAACATTTTGTGATGTTCAAAAAGCTGCACACTGATATATTGACTATTGATTAACTATTGACAGTGTTAGCACTCTGATACTCAATGTGTATGATTTGATCTTCGACTAATTTAAAATATGTTGGCTATTTTATAGATAGTATGTTTAATCTTATAATAATAATAATACCTGGGATTTATATAGCGCTTTTCTAAATACCCAAAGTCACTTTACATGTGTGTGTGGTGGGGGGGTTGGGGGGAAGGGAGGATAAAAACCACTTTATTAGAAAAGAAAACTAAGATAAGCAAGCAAAAAAAGAAAAATAATAAACACTAAGAGCAGGGTCAGTTTGGAAAGGCTAGTGTGAAGAGGTGAGTTTTTAGGGTGGTTTTGAAGGTAGGGTGGGAGGGGGCATCTCTGATGTGCCTGGGGAGAGCGTTCCAGAGAGAGGGGGCAGCCACGGAGAAGGCCCTGTCGCCCCAGGTCCGGCGCCTGGTCTTGGGGACCTCCAGGAGGCCGGCATCACTAGACCTAAGGGAACGGGACGGGACATGTGGCTGGAGGAGGTCAGATAGATAGGGTGGAGCCAGGTTATGGAGTGCCTTGTAGGTGGTGAAGAGTGTTTTAAAGGTGATTCTGTATTTGACAGGCAGCCAGTGGAGGTCATGAAGGACAGGTGTGATGTGCTCTCTAGAGCGGGTTCCGGTGAGCAGGCGGGCAGCGGAGTTCTGGACATATTGCAGTTTATTGAGGGTTTTGAAGGTGATGCCGTAGAGGATGCTGTTGCAGTAGTCTAGCCGGGATGAGATGAAGGCGTGGATGAGGGTTTTGGCAGCAGAGGATGTGAGGGAAGGCCGGAGACGGGCAATGTTTCTGAGGTGGAAGAATGCAGTTTTGGTGGTGTGGTTTACGTGGGGGAGGAATGAGAGGGTAGGATCGAAAGTTACACCTAGATTGCCGATGTGGGTGGAGGTAGTGACAAGGGAGCTGTCTATGTTTAATGATAAGTCGAGTGGAGCGAGTGAGGGAGTCGAGGCCAATGATGATTATTTCAGATTTGTTGCAGTTGAGTTTTAGAAAGTTTTTTTGCATCCAGGTTTTTATGTCTGTGAGGCAGGTGGTGAGAGTTGAGTGGGTGGCTGTGGTGATGGTCGTGGTGGAAAGGTATAGTTGTGTGACGTCGGCATAGCAGTGAAATTGAAGGCCGTGGTGACAGAGGATCTGACCGAGGGGTAGGAGGTAGATGGTGAAGAGTAGGAGGCCAAGTACTGAGCCCTGGGGGACGCCGTGGGTGACTGGGGCAGTGGAGGAGGTGCAGTTGTTGGTTGAGATGAATTGCTGACGGTCAGAGAGGTAGTATTTCATCCAGGAGAGGGCAGTACCGGATAAACCAAGGGAGGAGTGGAGGCATGATAGGAGGATGGAGTAGTTGATGGTGTCGAATGCAGCACTGAGGTCGAGGAGGATGGGGATGGAGAGGGAACCAGAGTCGGCAGAGAGGAGGATGTCGTTGGTGACCTTCAGGAGGGCAGTTTCTGATACCTACGCTTCGGTGCCTGTGTGTGTTAGAGTATGAGTGCATGTGCACGCGCGCTTGCTCGCGCAGTTCCCATTCGTTAAAGTGCCTTTTTTCATGGCATTGCAAATAGATTAAATTCTATATTTGTTTCTTTAAATGTTGTCTATTTAATAAGTTGTTTCTTTATTTTTATGATACCTCCTCATTAGTGCCTGGGTGTGTTTGTGTGTGCGGTTCGCAATTGTTAAAGGGCCTTTTTTTTCGGCATTGCAAATTGACGCTGCTTTGAAACCTCCTTGAATTTATGTAGACAAAGTTTAGCTGGCTAACTTTGGATAAAATGATAGTTAAAGTGACTTTTCAAACAACTGTGTCTCATTCTTGTTAGCGAGCTAGCAAGGTAAATAAATAAATAAATGGGTTGTACTTGTATAGCGCTTTTCTACCTTCAAGGTACTCAAAGCGCTTTGACACTACTTCCACATTTACCCATTCACACACACATTCACACACTGATGGAGGGAGCTGCCATGCAAGGCGCCAACCAGCACCCATCAGGAGCAAGGGTGAAGTGTCTTGCTCAGGACACAACGGACGTAACGAGGTTGGTTCTAGGTGGGATTTGAACCAGTGACCCTCGGGTTGCGCACGGCCACACCCCCACTGCGCCACGCCGTCCCAAGATAGAAGCTAACAATCTTAGGGAGGCTGTATCCGTATCCTTTTTTTTTTTTATTTGTGTCGGCCGTAATTCTTTCGTGACGGGCCGCCACAAATAAATGAATGTGGGAAACCCTGCTTAAACTTAAAATGTTTTCACTTCCAATGTTTTTGCAAGTGATCCATTTCCGTCCGTGAAAACGAGTGATGATGTCTCGATTATTGTCGACAAATATAATTGTCGGTGACAAATTTTATTGTCTACTAATCGTTGCAGCCCTATTTGATCATGGTAAATTCCTCAAGATAATATGGGACATATGGTATTTTCAAAATAAGGTGCTAATTGTTAAACAATACGCAAAACTATCCTTGCCTAGTGTAACTGCGCAAGAGCTGCACATAAAGACCTATTCTTTCGTTTGCGCTCAAGTGATGTTTTAAAATGCTAGAAGTTACGCACGTTTGTCTTATTTGTTATTTAGGCAAAAGTGCTAACTTAAGTTTGTGAAAGAAGGCAATGTTTTTACTAATTAGGTGGACTTTGCCATGACGTCTTTTATTTCTGAGTTGTTTCTTTTTTGTTCTTGGAGTTTTACTAACACTTGTGCATGTTTTTGAAATCCATGAAAAAACTACAAAAATACAGGCCGTATTAATTTGGGCAGTGCCAGTCACATAACGAAACATAGTTTCACATGTTATTATAGCCATCCTAATGTAATGTGTTGTGTTAAGAGTTAAGAGTTAACAGCCGTCAGTATGGCTTTAGACGGCTGTTTGTGTTTGTGTCTTTTGTTAACGTGTGCTTGCGCACATGAGCCTAACAGCTGACATGTTGATATTAATTGTCCCAAAAAATCAACAGAATCAATTGATAGATGCTACTTTATACATGTATTTTATATTTAAAAGGGAACTGCAGTCTTTTTTAAAATGTTGCCTATCGTTCACAAATGAAAGACGTGATGATGGCTGTTATTTTTATTTCTTTTGCATTCTAAATATTAAATAAGTTCGATCAAATGTTAGCTTACATTGGAACCTATGGGAGCCGCGCAATTTTGCCTATAGAGCCCTTAAAAAAACATCCAGACACCATAACTGAGGTTTTATATACAAAATGTAAGTATATATGTAATATAGAAACAGCACATTCATCATAACATTTAATTTGTACATATTTTAAACATTTTAAAAACACATAACGTTATTTATTTTTTTTTCCTTCATCACTGATTATTACTCACTGCAGACCTTGAGAGCCAACAAAAACAATAAAACATCACTTACCATAGAAGGTTTTCTGTTATTAGGATGCCGACTGCTGGGGTGTTCATATATTTCCATTTAGGTGAAGAATGTCTCATAAACCTCTACAAAGAAACAAGATGAGTGGGCGGCGGGATCCAAGCGTCTTTTCGTGTCCTTCTTGTCATTTCCGAGTCCTAAATGGCTGTCAAAGTGTACCAACTTGTTAGAAGACCTACTTAGAATTCTTATGTCCAGGTGAGATGCATGAATTATGATCTAGAATAAACTTACATGGAGCAAGGAAGCAGCAGACCACTCAATGATGTAAACATAAAAAGACACGGAAGTGATCACGATGCCGCTATAAATAAATTGTCTGCGTTAGCGCTTATAATAACATTATCACTAATACTTGGTTAATATTCAAATCATAAAATGTAAATGGAGTATTGTCAGTTTTTGAATGTTTTTTATGGGTGAAATCGAGGAGCTCCCATTGACTCTGCTGTAAGCGGACTTTCATTTAGGTTTATTTAATATTTAGAACGTGTTAAAAAAATCCATCAGTTGTCATGTCTTTTATAATGATTGTGAACCATAGGCAAAATTCCAAATAAAAGTGCAGTTTCCCTTTTAACAGGCACATAGTTCAATTGTCACAGTCCAAATGAAATTGTTTTATGTTCCGTAGCAGGATTTCCAAACACGGCCGATATACGTCTGGTCCCCTTCCGCTGTGGTTGCACTCACGAGACAACGATGTGCATTTACATTTTTAAAATTCAGAGTGGCATTATGGTCCTTTTTTTCCTCATATTAATGGATGTATCCAATTGTTTGTCTCATGTAAAGCAATCAGAAAAGAGTTGATTGCCAAAAACATGCACCTGGGGATAGGTTGATTGGCAACACTAAATTGGTCCTAGTGTGTGAATGTGAGTGTGAATGTTGTCTGTTCAGAGTGTACCCCGCCTTCGGCCCGATTGTAGTTGAGATAGGCTCCAGCGCCCGCCACCCCCACCCCCCCCCCCCCCAACCCCAAAGGAAATAAGCGGTAGGAAATGGATGGATGCTTTTAGAGAGTTTAAAAAAAAAAAAAATCTGACTTTTAAGTGCATTAGAATGTTTTACTTCCCTGGGGCGCTAAACTTATTCCAGCCTCAGAAGCCGAAAATGTACCTAACTCGATGGGAGAATACGCGGACAGGGAATGCCCACATTTAGGGACTTCTTGGGTGAAGGCACGCAATGACAGACTTAATTCAAAGGGCAGAATGGTGCGCAGCCAAAATCTGCCCAATTGTTCCGCAAATGGCTTTGTAAAAGATGACGCATTTACAAACAACACTAAAATAAACTGCAGTTGATGGTATTGTGTCGTTTGAACAGGCAGAGCTTATGAGTGGCTTCATTGAGTTCTGCGTGGAGCTGAGGTCAATGTCTGAGGTAGGAGCTGCGACAGAAACTGACGGTGAGGCAAGTCTTTCTCAACTAGCCTCTGGCCAAGATGGCAGCAGCAAGAACGGACGTGGCGGGAGGCGTGGGATGATCCGTCGACAGGGCAGTGTCATGTGCAGCCGGGTCCATTCACTTCACACCATCAACTATGTGGACAATGGTGAGTCTATGCTTATAATGCAGAGACAAGTCATCACGATCAGAGTCGTTTAATTTGACTGCCTGTTCTTTATTTTCAGGAAAAGAGATCAAATGCTTAAAGCCAAAAAGAGCTGCATCCTTTTTCACCCGACAGGCATCCGCCCCCATGTACTCTTCTGTGCAAGTGACAGAAAGCCTGGAGCAGGGTTAAACTCACCTGTAAGCACTGCCTCCTGCTCAAGCAAAGACCAAAACCAAACTTTTTACACTGATATATAAAGGATAACTTGGACTGTGTGGTAATTTATGAACATACGAAGGACCAAGTAACAACTTGTAGTGTGAGCATATTTATCTTTTGAAGTTTTGTATATTTTGCAGGTAAAAAGTGATGGGTTAACTGATATGCCCAAAAGGTCTAACATACGCATTCATAAAGTGACAAGCGCTAACAAAAAAACTTAATATGTTCAAGACAAGCCTTATAGAAATCATCTGAAGCTGTTTGGCTTTTCTGCATTGGTCTCGTGTTGAAAACATCACAACATAACAGTGGAACTACTACACATTTTCCTGAAAAAGTGTAGCGCCCCCTTTGGGTTGTGCTTAATATTATTTTGAAGACATTCTGGCATCATTGTAATATTTACAGATATCATCAAGGGACAACAGTTCACTGACTTATGGGCAATTGTGATTTTAAGTCCTGTTGCTTGGTGGTGGCCATGTTTAAAAAAAACAAAAAAAAAACGTGCTTGTCAGCCTCCCAAAGGTGTGTGCATTTTGTGATTTTTGTCATTTCAAGTCAGTACAATTTATGGGGTCAAACAGCAGTGCCACCATATATACAAACATGGGTCTGTGTTTTGCCATATTTTCACCCTTTTGTGTACGATGATTCAAGAGTAGAAAAGTTAGTTGTCTATTGTCCTATTTTTTTTTTTTTATGTGACTATACCTCTCTTCCTTTGCACCTATTGTGTCTCTCTGACATTGCAATTTAACCCACTATATGACGATTCCTTGTCAAGAACTACCGGACAAATGCTTTATTTAACTTGCCAGTGCCTTTATACGGTGAACGTCAACAGGGTTACTTACATCAAAAACACGCTGGTTGATTAGTGACTTAGATTTTAACTTTTGTTGTTTGCTGACTCAGGCATGTGAGAATTTAAATAAATATCATATCCTAGTTTGCAGTTGCAGAACAGCAGGGAATTGAGATTGCACTTTTTTCTGTTGGGGACATTAAAGTTAGTCAAAAATAGCACTACCGGTATGCTGCTGTGAAACATAGTGGGCTAAAATTCTGCACCGTTTGTGCCAGTGATTCACCCATGTCTTATTTTGGAATGGTGTCACGCCATAAACCTAAAAAGAAACCATTTCGTTTTTAGTTCAAATAAGCCATTGCTTGTTTTAATAGACATAATTTTTGCAAACTGATTGAAATAGCCTTGAAATCGTGTATCTTTCTTAAACATTTGACCATACCACTCTCTAAAAAAATGTGTAAAAAATACCACCACATTGTTAGACATCAACTGGAATAATATTGTAACTTCATGCATATCCTTTAAGCTAGTGGTTCTCAAACTTTCTTTATTAAACCTCCCTTATGATGAAAACAATTGTATTGATGAAATTGATAACGCTAATAACTTTAGTTATAACGGTGTTTAGATTCAGATCAATTTGCTTTGCTGCCAACCAATAAGATACAGTGTGTCCAGTCTTTTTCCCCCTCCAGTTGAGAAACACTGTTTTAGCCATACTGCCATCCATTACGTTCCCTAATTCCCATGCAACAAACTCAACACTTTTTACTTTTATGTGATCATGTGAGGTTTCAATATGTTTGCTGTGGTATATAAACTACCCGCAATCCAATTTATAACTAATCCTATGCATGTCACATTGTAGAATAGGCATTCCAACATATTCTTAATGATGCACTGTTTGTAAATCTTATCTCTGTCTTCTGTTTTTTTTTTTCAATCTTATCAGCTTTTACTAAAAAGTTTGGTTTGGTGTTAGACAATATCCTTTCCTCGGTTGTTATGCAGACACGTCGAGTGCCTTTATTGTTTTGTGCTTTTTTTGTATTCAGATGGCTGTTTATAGTGCTCGGAAACTATGAATAGACAGGTTTTTTACTGTACTTTATACTTCTCATATTGTGATGTGAGTATGTCATTGACTAGAGGAAACAAAATGTCTTTCTGCTGAGCATATTTGTCAGCATTGCCTGGTGACAATGTTTTAATTTGCACTTCTTACAGAGTGAATGAATTAAATGAGCAAAGTCGTAATACATTTCAGAGTGACTAAATGTCTGGCTTTCATCAAACAATGCCTAACTTGTTATTACATGTCTACTTTTAGTGTTCATACAATAATGTGTAATACAATCCTGATTGATTGATTGAAACTTTTATTAGTAGATTGCACAGTTTAGTACATATTCCGTACAATTGACCACTAAAAGGTAACACCCGAATAAGTTTTTCAACTTGTTTAAGTCGGGGTCCACTTAAATCAATTCATGGTAATGAAGACGGACATGAAAGTTGCTTTGTTTCATTATGAATGCTACTGTGTGTGTGTGTGTGTAATCACCAGTGCAGCATAACAATAGAAACGTTTCAAGTCAACCAATTTGAGAAAGGCAGTCTTCTCACGCCATCTTAATGTTTCATATATTCTTCTCACATATGGAAAATATCTTTTTTACTTTTAGTTTATACAGTATCATAAAGTGTGTATGACTGTTGGACATCCTTACATTTACCTAAAAACAACTCACTGAACCCCAGATGTATCAACACCACTGCAATTGCATTTTATTCTTAACTAATTTGCAAATACCTTTCGTAGGGGTTTGTTACACTTTTTTTTTAAATATTATCCCAGATGCAGTATTCAAATATGTTGTTCTTGTTCTTCTGTTGTTAATCCTTGACCAATAAAAGTTGCTTTAGTTAGTTTGTGCTCCTCCTTCTATTTTAATTTAGCTTTGTGTCTCTTATTTATATATATATATATATATATATATATATATATATATATATATTCAGTCAAGAAAATAAGTATTTGAACACCCTGCTATTTTGCAAGTTTTCCCACTTAGAAATCATGGAGGGGTCTGAAATTTTCACGGTAGGTGCATGTCTACTGTATGAGAGATAACCTAAAAAGAAAAATCCAGAAATCACAATCTAAATGATAAATGGGTTGTACTTGTATAGCGCTTTCCTACCTTCAAGGTACTCAAAGCGCTTTGACACTACTTCCACATTTACCCATTCACACACTGCTGGAGGTACCTGCCATGCAAGGCGCTAACCAGCTCCCATCAGGAGCAAGGGTGAAGTGTCTTGCCCAGAACACAACAGATGTGACGAGGTTGGTACTAGGTGGGGATTGAACCAAGGACCCTCGGGTTGTGCACACCCCCCCTGCACCGCGCCACGCCGTCTATGATTTTTTTAACAATTTATTCGTGTGATACCGCTGAAAATAAGTATTTGAACACCTGTCTATCAGCTAGAATTCTGACCCTCAAAGACCTGTTAGTCCGCCTTTAAAAGTCCTCCTCCACTCCACTGTATTATCCTGAATCAGATGCACCTGGTGAGGTCCTTAGCTGCATAAAGACACCTGTCCACCCCATACAAATACAGTAAGACCCAAACATTCAGCATGGCTAAGAGCAAAGATCTGTCCAAAGACACCAGAGACAAAATTGTACAACTCCACAAGGATGGAAAGGGCTGCGGAGAAATTGCCAAGCAGCTTGGTGAAAAAACGTCCACTGTTAGAGCAATCATTAGAAAATGGAAGAAGCTAAACATGACGGTCAATATCAATCGGATTGGAGCCCCATGCAAGAAATCACCTCGTGGGGTCTCAATGATGCCAAGAAAGGTGATGAATAAGCCCAGGACTACACGGTAGGACTTGGTCAATGACTTAAAAAGAGCTGGGGCCACTGTTTCCATGGTCACTGTTGGTAATACACTAAGAAGTCATGGTTTGAAATCATGCATGGCACGGAAGGTTCCCCTGCTTAAACCAGCACATGTTAAGGCCCGTCTTAAGTTTGCCATTGACCATTTGGATGATCCAGAGGAGTCATGGGAGAAAGTTTTGTGGACGGATGAGACCAAAATTGACCTTTTTGGTCATAATTCCACTATACGTGTTTGGAGGAAGAAGAATGATGCGTACCATCCCAAGAACACCATCCCTACTGTGAAGCGTGGGGGTGGTAGCATCATGCTTTGGGGGTGTTTTTCTGCTCATTGGACAGGACGACTGCAGCCATGTATTGTGAGATTTTGGCCAAAAACCTCCTTCCCTCAGTCAGATCATTGAAGATGAGTCGTGGCTGGATATTCCAACATGACAATGACTCAAAGCACACAGCCAGAAAAACCAAGAAGTGTCTTCATAAGAACCATATCAAGGTTCTGGAGTGGCCTAGCCAGTGTCCAGACCTAAATCCAATTGAAAATCTTTGGAGGGAGCTGAAAGTCTGTGTTACTCAGCGACAGCCCAGAAACCTCACTGATCTAGAGAAGATCTGTGTGGAGAAGTGGGCCAAAATCCCTCTTGCAGTCTGTGCAAACCTGGTAAAGAACTACAGGAAATGTTTGACCTCTGTAATTGCAAACAAAGGCTACTCTACCAAATATTAATGTTGGTGTTCAAATGCTTATTTTCAGCTTTATCACATAAATAAACTGTTAAAAAATCATAGATTTTGGTTTCTGCATTTTTCTTTTTAGGTTATCTCTCATACAGTGGACATGCACCTACAGTGAAAATTTCAGACTCCTCCATGATTTCTAAGTGGGAGAACTTGCAAAATAGCAGGGTGTTCAAATACTTATTTTCTTCACTGTATATATATATATATATATATATATATATATATTTTTTTTTTTAATTTATATTTCGCAAATCTTCAATTGTTAACTACCAGCATTTGAAAGGCATTATTAGTAAATATAACCAACTGACTAAATGTTTTACAGCATTACACGAGAGTATGCGGTGCTTATGTCAAAATTACACTTTTCTTGCTGATGGATTAAATATTTAGCTAATAGTTTTCTTTACATTAGATGTAGAGATTAAATCGTTAAGTAAAAGTTAAAGTACCAATGATTGTCACACACACACCAGGTGTGGTGAGATCAACCTCTGCATTCGACCCATCCCCTTGTTCCACCCCCTGGGAGGTGAGGTGAGCAGTGAGCAGCAGCGGAGGCTGTGCTCAGGAATCAAATTGTGAACAAAAATGTTAAATCAAAATGTTATATTTTGCATATAAATGCTACATTCAAATCTAAACGTAAAGCTAAATATTTAGAAATATGAGGGATATATATCCATCCATCCATTTCTTACCACTTGTCCCTTTTGGAGTCGCGGGGGGTCGCTGGAGCCTATCTCAGCTGCATTCGGGCGGTAGGCGGGGTACACCCTGGACAAGTTGCCACCTCTTCGCAGATACATGTATGTAGCAGTGGGATATTTGCAAATATGTTCTAAATTTTAGCTTTACACTTGGCGAAACATTTCGATTTTAACATGTATTTTTCAATCCAACATTTATTTTTTGGATTCAGCATTTCGATTTAACATCCATCCACCCATCCATTCTTTACTGCATGTATCCATCCATTTCAACCGCTTATTCCCTTTGGGGTCGCGGGCAATTATAATTAATATTTAGGTTCTACATTTAAAGTCACAATTTACTTTTGACCTGAAATGTGAAGAAAATGGGCTCAATGTGAGAGAAGTGAGCTAAAAGTTCAAAATGTATCCGTTAGAACAGTGGTTCCCAACCTTTTTTCAGTGATGTACCCCCTGTGAACATTTTTGTAATTCAAGTAACCCCTAATCCAGGGGCCGGGAACCTTTTTGGCTGAGAGAGCCATGAAAGCCAAATATTTCAAAATGTATTTCCGTGAGAGCCATATAATATTTTTTAACACTGAATACAACTAAATGCGTGCATTTTAAGTAAGACCAACATTTTTAGGCTGTAATAAATTGGGGCGGTATAGGTCGGTTGGTAGAACGGCCGTGCCAGTAACTTGCAGGTTCGATCCCCGCTTCGCCATCCTAGTCCCTGCTGTTGTGTCCTTGGGCAAGACACTTTACCCACTTGCTCCCAGTGCCACCCACACTGGTTTAAATGTAACAATTAGATATTGGGTTTCACTATGTAAAGCGCTTTGAGTCACTAGAGAAAAAGCGCTATACACTTCACATCTTATTCTTTTAAATAACATTGGTATTCCAAAGCTAACCAATAATAAATATAATACCTCTTACCATTAATGCAACTTCTTGAACAGGTGCGATAGAAAATGAATGGTTGGATTAAAATGCATGAGAATGTTTTATAATTTGAATGTTATTTTTAACACTGTGATTACCAGCAGACTTATTCATTACTTATCGTGTTGAGCAATGTCAGCTAAGATTTATCTGAGAGCCAGATGCAGTCATCAAAAGAGCCACATCTGGCTCGTGAGCCATAGGTTCCCTACCCCTGCCCTAATCAGAGCAAAGCATTTTTGGTTGAAAAAAAAGAGATAAAGAAGTAAAATACAGCACTATGTTCTGATTTACAGCACTATGTTCTGATTTACAGCACTATGTTCTGATTTATTAAATTGTATAACAGTGCAAAATATTGCTCATTTGTAGTGGTCTTTCTTGAATTACTTGGAAAAAAAGGATAACAATATCTAAAAACTTGTTGAAAAATAAACAAGTGATTCAATTATAAAAAAAAAATTCTACACATAGAAGTATTCATCAACTTAAAGTGCCCTCTTTGGGGATTGTAATAGAGATCCATCTGGATTCATGAACTACATTCTAAACATTTCTTCACAAAAAAAGAAATCTTTAACAACAATATTTATTGAACATGTCCACAAAAAAATCTAGCTGTCAACACTGAATATTGCATTGTTGCATTTCTTTTCACAGTTTATGAACTTACATTCATATTTTGTTGAAGTATTATTCAATAAATATATTTATACAGGATTTTTGAATTGTTGCTATTTTTATAATATTTTTTTTTAAATCTCACGTACCCCTTGGCATACCTTCAAGTACCCCCAGGGGTACGCGTACCCCCATTTGAGAACCACTGCGTTAAAAAAATTTAATTTCTTGTTTACGTTTAAAGTAGTCTAAAAAAACAACAACATCCGCCTCTTTTACTTCGGAGGTACCCAAGCCGGAAGTACAACATTTCAATGTTAGTGCTTCTCTTGATTCCATGTTAATACTCTTTGGCAACACGACCCTGGGCGTTCTACACACGCGGAAGGAGTGTAGGAAACAATTACTATTGTAGCGCTTTTAATATAATTCGTGAGCCGACCCTGATATTCTGCACCGGGGTTCCCACTTTTGCGCTGTAAGTAATCGTAACTTAATATCTGCTAGCTGGGCGTACCTCATCTGACTCGGTAGTTTGTTTTGGTCATTTTAAACGTCAATCAGCAGGCCGTGGTTGGCTATGGACGCCATTGAAGCTGACGATCCGGCGGCGAGCTCCGAGGACCCCGCGAGGAGGCGCCGGGTGCACGGCATGTTGAAGCTCTATTACGGGCTGAACGAAGAAGGAAAGGCCGGTGAGACGCCACAGTCCCTGGATCCCTGTGACATCAACGGGCCGCATTTTGACCCCGAGCACTACCTAAACAAGGTAAGTGACTATTAAAACTCTTCTCGTCTCAATCGTAAATGCAGTAAAGAACTATGAGGTGCATACTGTGTTAAATATTGCACAGTCACTCAATGGCTACATCATACAAAACCAGTGAAGTTGGCACATTGTGTATATCTTAAATAAAAATACAATACGATGATTTGCAAATATGTTTTAACCTACATTTAATTTAATAGACTGCAAACACAATATACTTAACGTTCGAACTGAAAAAACTTTATTTTTTTTAAATATTAGCTCATTTGGAATTTGATGCCTGCAACCTCCATCCATTCTACCGCTTATTCCATTTGGTGGTGTTGTAAGCATTTCACCAATCTCGCGCACTTTGCAAATTATACGTCATTTCCATTGTGCGCAAACAATTTGCATATCGCAAGACGAGATTTTGTTTGAAAATGGCGCGACCGTGCAAATGGATGGTTTGAGGACGGCTGAAGAAGAATTTGCGGAATTCTGCACAGAAAGCTACATCGAACAGAAGAAGAACAACAAAACAGTCTCCCAACACTGCGTAGATGGCATCAAGGGGTTAGGGTTTGTAGCCAGAACTTCCAACACAATCAATATATAGCCGGAAGCAATTTCCAAAATTGCCAAAACGATTGTGCATTATAGAAATTGCGCCCATTGATTTGCAAAATGTGCACCACACATTATTTAAATATATAGTTGGAAGCAATTTGCAAAAAGATTGCGCATTATATAAATTTGCAAAATGCGGTTGCGCATTTTGCAAATTGCTCACATTGGTATTGTGCCTACAACAGCGTCCCAGGGGGGCGCTGGTGCCTATCTCAGCTACAATCAGGCGGAAGGCCGCGTACACCCTGGACAACACAGGGACAACACAGATACACAGACAACATTCACACTCACATTCACACACTAGGGCCAATTTAGTGTTGCCAATCAACCTATCCCCAGGTGCATGTCTTTGGAAGTGAGAGGAAGCCGGAGTACCCGGAGGGAACCCACGCATTCACGGGGAGAACATGCAAACTCCACACAGAAAGATCCCGAGCCCGGGATTGAACCCAGGACTACTCAGGACCTTCGTATTGTGAGGCAGACGCACTAACCCCTCTCCCACCGTGAAGCCCTGCCTGCAACCTGTTTCAAAAAATGCAATGATTATTGGCAAAAAAAAATGACGTTTTTTAATTCAAACATTGAATATATTGTTTTTGCAGTTTATTCAATTGAATGTAAGTTGAAAAGGATTTGTAAATCATTGTTTTTTGTTTTTATTTTACAAATTTCACAACGTTAAAAAAGTTAAAGTTAGACTACCAATGATTGTCACACACACACTAGGTGTGGTGAAATTTGTCCTCTGCATTTGACCCATCCCCTTGATCACCCTCTGGGAAGTGAGGGGAGCTGTGGGCTGCAGCGGTGCCGCGCCCGGGTATCATTTAAGGTGATTTAACCACCAATTCCAACCCTAGATGCTGAGTGCCAAGCAGGGAGGCAATGGGTCCCTTTTTTTTTATAGTCTTTGGTATGACTCGGCCGGGGTTTGAACTCCCAACCTACCAATCTCAGGGTGGACACTCTAACCACTAGGCCACTGAGTGGATGCCAACTTCACTGATATTGGGTTTTGTACTTATGGCTCAACAGGAAGCAAGATATTCTGATATTGTTCAACTCTTCATTACCGATACCGATATATACAGTTGTGGAATTAACACATTATTATGCCTAATTTTGTTGTGATGCCCCGCTGGATGCATTAAACAATGTAACAAGGGTTTCCAAAATAAATCAACTGAAGTTTTGGAAAAAAATGCCAAAATGGCACTGCCATATTTACTATTGAAGTCACAAAGTGCATTATTTTTTTTTAACATGCGTCAAAAGAGCAGCTTGGAATGTGGGACATGCTCTCCCTGAGAGAGCATGAGGAGGTTGAGGTGGGCTGTGTTGGGGGGGAGGTGGGGGGTAGGGGTTAGCAGGGGTGTATATTTTAGCATCCCGGAAGAGTTAGAGCTGCAAAGGGTTCTGGGTATTTGTTCTGTTGTGTTTATGTTGTGTTACAGTGCGGCTGTTCTCCCAAAATGTGTTTGTCATTTTTGCTTGGTGTGGGTTCACAGTGTGGCACATATTTGTAACAGTGTTGAAGTTGTTTTATACGGCCACCCTCAGTGTGATCTGTATGGCTGTTGATCAAGTATGCGTCACATTCACTTGTGTGTGTGAAAAGCCGCAGATATATATATATAGATAGATATATATCTCGTTTGAAGTCATGTGGATCATCCATCCTTCCATTTTCTACTGCGTATTCCTTTCGAGTTTGCGGGGGATGCTGGAGATTATCTCAGCTTTATTCGGGTGGTAGGCGGGACATTCATCCTGGACAAGTCGCCACCTTTTTACAGAACACTGATTTATTCTGAGAGGTTTTTTGGATAGGATAGAATAGGTTAGATCAGGCTTCACGGTGGAAGAGGGGTTAGTGCGTCTGCCTCACAATACGAAGTTCCTGCAGTCCTGGGTTCAAATCCAGGCTCGGGATCTTTCTGTGTGGAGTTTGCATGTTCTCCCCGTGAATGCGTGGGTTCCCTCCGGGTACTCCGGCTTCCTCCCACCTCCAAAGACATGCACCTGGGGATAGGTTGATTGGCAACACTAAAATTGGCCCTAGTGTGTGAATGTGAGTGTGAATGTTGTCTGTCTATCTGTGTTAGCCCTGCGATGAGGTGGCGACTTGTCCAGGGTGTACCCCGCCTTCCGCCCGATTGTAGCTGAGAGAGGCGCCAGCGCCCCCCGCGACCCCAAAAGGGAATAAGCGGTAGAAAATGGATGGATGGAAGGTTAGATCAGATCAGGGATCTCAAACTGTGGTATGCCAAAGAATTCATTCCATCCATCCATTTCCTACCGCTTGTCGCAGGGGGTGCTGGAGCCTATTTCAGCTGCGCCTAATTAATATATACAGAGTGTTACTGTTCAAACTGTGTTTAACGTTACAGTGGCCAATAATATCAAGTAAACTTGTCAAATAAACATCTGCCTTGTTTTTAATGAATATTTAGACCTACAATGCTACCGTTATGTATTTCAATGTTGATCATTATGGTGGCAATTGGAAAGTGTTTTCTGTGGTACTTGGTCAAAAAAGTTTGAGAACCACTGGGATAGATCATAGACTAGCGTATGTAGTTGCAGTGTAGATACAGAACGTCAAAATACTATTTTGGCTTTTTTAACTGCAGAAAGGTACTGCAGTAAAAGTAATGCACCAATTAAACAACACAACAGAGCCAAAGCAAGACAAACAAAAAAGTTAAAAAAATGACTACTCTGTAAGAACACCTCCACACCGCAAGCACTCATTTGGAGGCAAAAAACTGGAAACTCAACTGAAAATGAATCGCAAAATAGATGGGTAAATAATTTGTCCAGCAGAAATATTACCCAACCAGAAAAAGATGTATTGGCAAAATGGTTGAACTTTGCAATGATGCCACATCTGGTTTCTACAGTTGATTTGATCACAGCCATTCGGTAACAACCTAACAGAAACCAAAGGCGAGCAAATATGGTTGAAAGTGACTGCAGCTCTTTCTAATGCCAAGCCCACCCCAAAACTTCTCCTTGGAGGAGAGGAAGGCAGTAACATCACTGAGCAAGGAAAACATTACGATACTGCCAGCTAAAAAGGGGAGATGCATAGTAATTTTCAAAACAACTGACTACCCGAACCAATTGCTTACAGTCCTCAAAGACTCCAACACTTATAAAATACTCAAAAGAGACCCCACAAGTGGGTACAAGTGAATAACTATAGAGTACTTACAAACTCTACAAAAGTCAGAAGCCATCAACTGGGCATCATATTACTGATTATACCTACAAGAAACCATCTCTGGTATTTATGGCCTTCCAAAATCACACAAACATGGTGCTCCCCTCAGACCGATTGTCAGTAGCATTAAACGGTAAATGGGTTGTACTGGTATAGTGCTTATCTACCCCTTTTTAAGGAGCCCAAAGCGCTTTGACAATATTTCCACATTCGCCCATTCACACACACATTCACACACTGACGGTGGGAGCTGCCATGCAAGGTGCTCACCAGGACCCATCAGGAGCAAGGGTGAAGTGTCTTGCCCAAGGACACAACGAACGTGACTAGGATGGTAGAAGGTGGGGATTGAACCAGTAACCCTCAGATTGCTGGCACAGCTACTCTACCAACTTCGCCACGCCGTCCCCTAACTCGGTGACGTACAATATTGCTAAGTATTTGGCCAATGAGAGATCTAAAACTGGACAAAAATGAAACTATTCATAGTCAACTCTCTGTTCACCTGTATTCCAACCAAGGATGCAGTAGAGGCAATGAGGCAACATCTACTACGTGATCACACCTTGAATAATTGATTCACACTATACACAGAACAGATTTGCCTTTTGCTGGAACTTTGCCTTAACACTACTCACTTTCAATTCATGGTAACGTTTTACAGACAAGAACATGGTTGTGCCATGGAATCACTTGTATCCCAAATAGCAGCAAACCTTGACATGAAAGGAGAGCTTGGAGCTCCTTTAAGGGAACAGCACCAAGTCATTGGTACAGATATGTAGATGGCACATGAGTGAAAATCAAAAACCAAGAAGTGTACCTCAGTGGACAAAAACATCAAGTTCACACTTGAGAATGTTAAGACAATAAGTTGCCTTTGTTGACTGATGTCCACCGATCAATACCTACTGGAACACAAACTGGGCGTTATCAGAACCCTACAACACAGAGCTGATAATGTTCCCAACAGCCAAAAGACCAAAGAGAAAGAACATAGACATTTGAGGGAAGCACTTAAAACCTGTGGTCACCCCAGCTGGTCTTTTGTGAAAAGTGTATCCAGTTCCAGAAATAACAAGAACAGATTGCATAAGGAGGAAAAATGTGACGGATGCAAACATATTGTCATTCGATGTGTATCAGGTCTATCTGAGAAACTCAGAATAATTTTTGACCAAAACAACATCCCAGTAGACTTCAAACCAGGCAACACTATAAGACAGAGACTAGTGTATCCTAAAGACCGTACACTCCACACCCACAAAAACAATCTGGTGTATGTTATCCAATGTAATGATGAATGCACTGATTCATATACTGGGGAAAAAAAACCCCACTAAGCCGACACATGGCACAGCATACAGTAGATGGGCAAACACATCAGGCCAAGACTCAGCTGTCTACCTGCACCTTAGGGAAAACAGCATTCCTTCGAGAACAAAAATTTACAGATTATGGAAAGGGAGGATGGATGGTATGAAAAAGGAGTGAGGTAAGCCATCTATATCAAGGTTCAAGAACCATTCCTGAACAGATGAGTTGGTCTGCAACACCATCTGTCACCTACATACAACAATGTCCTTTCAACAATTCCTGACTATTTTGGACAGGTAGTAGTCGATCCACAGCGATCTTTCTGCCACATAATACCTCAATGCTAACAATGGGAAATTACACTTTGACTGTTGTTGGCTTTGACGGTTAGGATTGCTCAATTGCATCAAAACAGTTGTTTTTCTCACTACGATAGGGCGAAACCATCCTTGCCCAGGCACACTCTCCTGGTTTTGGAGTTTAATTATTTGGGGTTTTGGCACCAACCGCTAAATTAGATCTGACTAATCTAAGTCTATGAGCACAAACTAATAAAGCCTACTCGCATGAGAGGTGAAACGTCTTCTGGGTCTGGGACTGACCAAACAGTCCAGTTGCGATCGATTGAATGCCCTGAGATGACACTGACCTTGGGAGCATTCATAGACTTATGCACCACTGCAAACAAAAAACTATGATAATAAGAATAAAGTAGTAGAGCCCTACTCTTTGCTAGGGTTATGTTCCAAAATAGCAAAAAAGCGACAAATTAGTGCACCCATATAACTATTTAAAAATGCATTTATGATACTCTAAGCCGGAGATATTCAACTGAACTGTTTCGGGGGATACATTTACAAAACTACGAATTGGGGGGGCCGGACTTGTTTTTTCACTTTAGTCTTCTACAGTAGACCTTTGATTTTGGTCTGTTTATTCTATTTACGGAAGCGCTCTGCTGTTTTTAAGGACCTTCTGCAAAAAAGATTGTCAAAAATCACCTCTATGACTACACTTAAGATCTGAACGGTGATTTTTTTTCA
This sequence comes from Nerophis ophidion, assembly GCF_033978795.1. NCBI lineage: Eukaryota > Metazoa > Chordata > Actinopteri > Syngnathiformes > Syngnathidae > Nerophis > Nerophis ophidion. The sequence goes on along the minus strand of NC_084614.1, from coordinate 34,176,144 downwards.
TACAGTATACAGTATTGTCCTTACTAAAAGTGCAGTTACTCAACATCACATCTAGTATCTTCTGCTGGAAAATGTGAGAGAAATTGTGAGACGGCGCCCTCTGCTGGATTCATAGCTGCAGCAGTCTTTTTCCACAGCAGATAGCAACATCAAACCACTTTCTAGTTCTTTATCCCAAAAATACTAATTGTATAAGTTCTTTTGTTTTAAATGAGCTTTGTTTGTGACATCTGTTTTTTTTTAAATTTTCTGTCCCAATGCAGCTTCGAAGAGAATGCACTCTATCGGAGCTGATGGATCAGGAGACCTGCATGGTCAAGCAGATCCGTTCTTTGGATAGCGACATGCAAACGCTGGTGTATGAAAACTACAACAAGTTCATATCTGCTACAGGTGAGGGAGGAACTTACAGTCTAATGTGCTGTCCAAACAGCTACATCTTGATTATTCAACAATTGTCTCTTTCTTCAGACACCATAAGAAAGATGAAGAATGATTTCAAAAAGATGGAAGATGAAATGGACTGTCTCTCTGCTAACATGGCGGCCATCACCGATTTTAGCGCTTGCATCAGTGGTACCCTTGAAGACCAGCATGCTCAGATTACAAAACTTTCTGGTGAGACTCTGAAACCGGAATGTTTGTTTTGTGGAGTTGCTTCATGGCCTTTGATTGTGCTTTTTCGTTCCTTAGGGGTGCATACTTTGTTAAGGAAGTTGCAGTTCTTATTTGAACTACCTGCCAGGTTAAACAAATGTTTGGAGTTGCAGGCCTATGCTCAGGCAGTGAGCTCTCACCGCCGTGCTCGCTGTGTGCTAAAGCAGTACAGCCACCTTCCCTCTTTCAAGGGCATCCAGGATGACTGCCTCGCGATCATGGAGAAACTGGCGCAGGAGCTGCGGCTTAAATTCAGGTCAGATTTTTATCCAAATTGACTTCACTGTCTTTGTCAAATGTGATACAGTGAAAGAAAGACTTTCGGTAGTGCGAAGTTAATTGTACAAATTAATACATGAGACAGAACATTCTTATTACTTCATATTTACAGTTGTTCCTTTTTTATCTGTTTTAATTGGTTGTGGACATGACTGCAATAAACAAGTGTATCCAAAGTAGAAAAATAATAAATCGAATATTTCTTTAGCTGGAGCTTAACAAACAGTGTATTACTTTCTAAATACGCTTTTCAACATTATGAGAGCCCTTTTGACATGAGATAATATTCATTAGTCACCTTTACACTCCAATATAGTATTGCTGCCTGAAGCTGAGCCAATCAGTGGCCACGATATTGAGCAGTTTGCTCTGATTAGTTTGGTATCATCTCGTGGCCAAAACTACTATAGTATTGATATTTTTAGTTTATTTAGCCATTTGTACAAAACCAGTGAGCTCCCAGACCCCCGGCTAATTTTCAGTCTTTTTCACGAAGTTTAAATAACATGCCTGCTTAGTTACCGCAGTTTGCGGCCAGTGTGCCCATCAGACAGCCTAGCTGAGGAAGGATCCGGCTGGCAGGAAGGGTCTACCTCGCATTGCCGACATCGACTCCCTTGCCACATTTGCCTTTGTGCACAGCTGACTTGCCCGCACCGTAAATCCAGCGGATGGTGGGGGCGGACTTATTACTACTTATTTTCCACCATAATTTACAAATAAATTATTTAAAATTCCTACAGTGTGAATTCCTGGATTTTTATGTCACATTCTGTCTCTCACAGTTGAAGTGTACCTATGATGAAAATTACAGACCTCTGTCATCATTTTAAGTGGGAGAACTTGCACAATCGGTGGCTGACTAAATACTTTTTTGCCCCACTGTAAGTAAGGGGTCCATGCTCTTTATTTCCATCAGTTTGGGGTGTTTTGCCTGGGAAACATTTAAGACCCCTGATTTAAATCAAACGTGTAGTCCGTGTATAACTTTTACAGCAGTATACATCTGCTATCCACTGAGAATTGTTTAACACAGCCGTTATTAGTAGAAAATAGCTGGTTATATAAATTAGTACAGAGACAAGTGTCTTGTCAACAAAGTTTTTATAGCAGTCTATATCTACAATCCAGGTTTTGGTCAATGTCATCTTTATTGCATCTAAAGTGTGTCCATTCCTACCAGAATTGCACTGATTATAATTGACTATAATGTCTTGTTGCAAATTTCAATCTGATGTTTTTCAAAGTAAGAATGTGCCTACAGAAGCTGGGGGAGGTTTTTTGTGTACATAATTGTGCTCTATTTCTTTGTTGGGGTCCTCACAGGGATGGTGGCTCCAGTGCTAAAGATTTATCAGAATGCGTGGAGCTGCTGTTGCAGTTGGATGAGCCGGCAGAGGAGCTCTGTGAGAAGTATCTTAACCATGCCCGTTCTCGCCTCGAAGTGGACCTGCAAGGTCTGGAGGCTGAGATAAGACCGAGCCCGAATGTTTCAGTGGCGAAAGATGCTGCTGTGCGCAAACCTTCCCCGAATAGCGCTGCTTTGTCGCCTGCTGACACTGTCCCCAAAACCAGATCCCTCCCCTCTCCTACCTTAAACACAGACATCCTGGAGTTTATCGACAGAGGCTGTAATGAATTTGTCAGCAGCCTATGTTTAGTAATTGCTTCTTATCAACAACTTTTCATCAATCATGCTCAGACCGGCGAGCTCGCATCCAAAAATATTCATCAGATGGCAAACAGCAAGCTGCACACTTTTGTGGATGACCTCGCCGTCCGATATTTCTCGCTTGTCGAGCGGAGGATACAAGAGGAAAAGGGGGTCGCGGATAACTCCCTCTTGGTCCGCGCCCTCGATCGCTTCCACCGCAGACTCCAGGCCGTGGCCAAGCTCATGCCAGGCTCCTCTGTGCCAAACCAAGGCACCCAGATCGTGATCCGCGCCGCAAACGAACGAGTCAAGCAGTACCTTGCTGCTCTTCAGAGTTTCTACATGGATAGCTTAACAGACGTGAGGCAGGCCCTTGCGACGCCTCGCCTATCGATGGCTGGTCAAGGGGGCGGGGGTCATCTAGGTGGTCCAGCCTCCAGCAGAGATGCTCCAAGCAGCCTCCCAGAGCTGCTCTCCTCCCTCTCAGCCTCGATCCTAAACCAAATAAAATCAGTGTTGGCCTCGGTTCACCTCTTCACAGCCAAGGACATCACTTTCTCCAACAAGCCATACTTTAAGGTAAATGGTTGCTTGGTTGTGTTTTAATCGGTAGTATGTGTTTTTTGTTTTAGTTTTAATGACAAATGTAATGTTTTTAAAGGTGTGATTTGTCATTCATATTTACAATTTGCATGCATGTCAATGACCGTAACAATGAATGTGAAGGGCATTTGTATCTTTGAAGGTGTACCCCTACGTGTTGGTTGTTCATCATCAGTCTGAGGCTTTTTGTCATCTTGCAGGGTGAATTCTGTTGCCAGGGTGTTCGGGAAAGCCTGATCGTGAGCTTTATAAAGTTTGTGTGTCAGTCCGCTCGCCAGTTTTGTGAGAGTGCAGGAGACAAGGGAGGGTCTACTCCTCCGTCGCTCTTGTTGCTGCTCTCTCGGCTCTGCTTGGACTACGAAACCTCCACTATCTCTTACATACTCACTCTTACAGATGAACAGTTCCTGGCACAGGTACGGTAATAACCTCTCAATACAATTATCTAATTAATCTATAAATCTTGGCTTCTCTTTCATTTCATGTAATGGAATATACTGTACAGTACTACCTTGCTAGTAGCCTGTTTTTTGTGACAGAGCTCTTAAGTCAAAGCACTTGTATCTCAATACATCACCCATTGAAAATGTATCAAAATTTAATTGGTGCTTGGCCTCCCTAAAACAGCACCATTTTAACATGTAAGATGCCTTTAAAAAAAAAAAAACTTTTAGCTGAAAACTATTGCAAAAAAAGCAATACAATCGCATGTACTACTCACAACTACTGTAGTTTTATGAAGTAATGTATTAATAATGTTTAGCATTTACTTTGGAGAACAGAATTCTATGGTATCTCCTTCCAGCTGCTCCTCTGTCTGTACTTATCATAGATATAGATATTATTTTGACATCCTTGGCTGGCATTAGCCTCATTCCGCTTCAATATGATCCAAAATATTTTTGAAGATTTATTTTTTTATTTCAATGAATATCATCTGCTTCTTTTTATTGGCACTATCCTTCACACTCCTTTTCTTCCTTCCCATGGTTGGAAAAAACAACATTTAATCCATTTATTGCTATTCGCTAATGCGAGTAAGACCGGACAGATCTTAAATGGTTGACTGTGACGTTTGCTTAGCCAACTAATGGCGAGGATGCATGTAACACATTTTTGCTTGCAACTTAAAGCGTAGTAATCAGTTAAGAGACAGCTCTAATCTCAAAACATTCTGAGGTTGTGTGACTCTTAAGTTGAGGTACCACAGTAGTTCTTGCTAATTGTGTCCTTTTTACTATGCTAACAGCACCACAGTCCAGTAACAGCCGTCACTGCTCTGTGTGCAGAAGCCAGGGAGGCATCACAGAAGCTACTGAACCACTATGTCAAGGTAGCTACTTAATTTGTTTAAGTATTAATTAGCAATGATTTGTTTTACATGGCACTTTAATTGTGGTTGTAGTTTGCATTGCTGTAGAACCACACAGTTTTTATTTTAAATTGTACCATACATCAGTTATCCATTACAGACTGCAACCAATATAATTATATATTATTACTTGTGACAGTTATAATCCAAATGTATAATGTTATGGTTTTGATGATTAAGCTCTTACATCTTACATCAAATAGAGACTCTAAGAGTATGTTTACATTCCAGGCTAAAGTTGCTCAAATCAAACTTTTTGGAAATCAGATTTTTTTCCAGCTTACTGTTTACATTGCAAGTGTAATCTTTTACATATCACTTGCATGCACAGTTCGATAAATAAAAAATAAAGGAGGTCGACCAGATTCCGTGAATGAACAAAGAAGTCGCTACTACTACTACAAAACAATAATAAAAAGTTGCCACACCTTAGAAATTAGTGGTGTTTTAACGATAAAATTACATTTAAATATTATAATGTATAAATGGAGATATATATATTAGGGGTGTGGGGAAAAATCGATTCGAATTTGAATCGCGATTCTCATGTTATGCGATTCAGAATCTAGTCTCATTTTGAAAAAAAATTATTTTTTTATTTTTAATTTTTTATTGCTTTATTTTTATTTTTTTTATCAATTCAACAAAACAATACCCAGCAATACCATAACAATGCAATCCAATTCCAAAACCAAACCTGACCCTGCAACACTCAGAACTGCAATAAACAGAGCAATTGAAGAGACACAAATACGACACAGAACAAACCAAAAGTAGTGAAACAAAAATGAATATTATCAACAGCAGTATCAATATTAGTTATAATTTCAGCATAGCAGTGATTAAAAATCCCTCATTGACATTATCATTAGACATTTATAAAAAAAAAAAAAAAAAAAAAAAGAACAATAGTGTCACAGTGACTTACACATGCATCGCATCTCATAAGCTTGACAACACACTGTGTCCAATGTTTTCACTAAAATAAAATAAATCACATTTTTGGTTCGTTTCATAGTTAAAACAAATTTACATTATTGCAATCAGTTGACAAAACATTGTCCTTTACAATTATAAAAGCTCTTTACAAAAATCTACTACTCTGCTAGCATGTCAGCAGACTGGGAAGGTTCTCATATTTCTATGGCTGTTATGTAAAGGTAACACGGACATCAGCGTTAGCTTTATTTTTCAACTCACATATGTAAACAATTTACACAATGTACGTAACATGTAAGCAAATACCCGAGAGTGTCAACTGCGGTCCTTCAAACAGCCTATTTGCGCACTATTCACAAGTGATGTACCAAAATTTGGCCGTCGAAAATAGACTTTGCTCACTGAAACCGGATGTTGTGATGAAGTATCCACTTCTGCTGGCGAGCTGCGTATTTCCCTGTGCACACGAAGAACGTAGCGCGCTCAAACTTGACGAAAAAGTCACATACGGTCGCGTTCAGGTTGCAATGCCGTTTAGACTAAAGACACATTTTAAAAGATCCGTTTCCAACCAGATTCAGACTACCTCCTAAATCTGATGTGAAAAGATCAGATTTGAAGCACTTTTGAACGTTGAGACTGGCAAAAAAATCCAATCTTTGCCACTTTATGGCAAAAAAATCAGTTTTGGTGTGCATTGTAAACGGGGCCTAATTGTCATGTTTGTCTTTAAAATGAATTAACGGATTGATAAAGTAGATCTTTCTGTGTTCATGTTTACAGGTTCAGGGACTTATTATTTCCCAGATGCTTCGAAAGAGTGTTGAAACACGAGACTGGGTCAACACCATCGAGCCACGAAATGTCCGCGCGGTGATGAAGAGAGTGGTAGAAGACACCACCTCCATTGATGTGCAGGTGACGTTTTTGACGCCTTTCTTCAAGCTTTCATTTGTGCAGAGCTCCTCATGGACCTATTCTTACTGCTGTCAAATGATAAAAACAAAAATTTGGATTGATTATGATATGTAATTAATAGATTTATAATACAGTAATTTATTTATTTAATCTCACTTAAAAATGCTGAGAAAAGCCCTCATCTGGAAGTAAACTTCATGTGAATGCATTACATTATCATGGCAGAACAAAAGATTGATTTTAACCAATGAAAAGTGGCTTCATAAAGTCATTTATTGCTACTAACATACTTTAAACTGGTGCAGTCTTATGCTTGCCTTTTACTACAAAAAACATCAGGTCAAGAAAACATGCTGTAGTTAAGATGTCAAAAAATGGTGAAAGGACTTTTCTTTGAAAAAAAGGATATTGAACGTTAATCTAATTGCTTTCTGTCTGTTTTAGATTACATTAAATAAATAAAACAAACCCATCAATCACAGCGCTGTAAATTACAGGAGAACATCAAATATATAGATGTTCATCATCACAAAATAACACGATGAGACTACAGAGACAATAGCGTTAAATATTAACAATTAGATTAATGCTGTTAAAAACAATGCACTAAATATGACTATATTTAATCTGACACCCCTATGTATTATGTCACTATAGGTTGGTCTTCTGTACGAGGAAGGTGTCAGGAAAGCACACAGCAGTGACTCCAGTAAAAGGACTTTCTCCGTCTACAGCAGCTCAAGGCAACAAGTCCGCTACGCTGCGAGCTACACACCAAGGTAAGCAGCTCAACACAAATGAATTGTACCGAAAGAAAAAAAAAAAGATAGTCTCTGATTCTTTGTACCCACTGCCAAATATTTTACATTGTATCATTATTTCAAACCTCACGTCAGGGTAAAAACATACTCATATGTTCACTTCCTGTCCTCTGGCATGTATGGAAATTGGAAACCAGGGATCGATATACTTAGTTGTACACTTGCACGTTAGAGATGTTGACCTGTGATGACGATCTCTCATCGTCTCCCATTCACCATTACAAATTCCTATGGCTCTCTCTCAACAGTTCACAAATGCTCTTACTTGCAGGGGTAAATTAGTTAGAACACAAATGAACGTTTAAACCAATAATAAACACAGAGAACGTCCACAATGTGTAGACGACAAAGCAGTATTTCTTTCTGTAATTATGATTCATTATTACGATCAATACTTAGAATTAATTTTGAAACAGTACAGTAATTTGACATTGAGCTCTGGGTATCAGAGCCCTGTATAGAGAAAGTATGGCCAACTCAGATTCGAAGTTGGAAGCAAACATAACGGCCCGTATTCACGTGAGGGGCTTTTGACCAATCAGAGAGAGTATAGTCAAAGGATCTCCGAAATGATTGATCAAAAGCCCCTCATGTGACTACAGGGCGCCATGTTTGCTTCCAACTTTGAAACCCAGTTGGCCATACTCTCTCTATACACGGCTCTGCTGGGTATGGCCTTAAACTGTGTTGTTGTTTTCTATGTGCGGTATAAAATGAGTAAAACATCAATACAGGAATTGGTTTAGTGCATCTGCCTCACAATACGAAAGTCCTGAGTTCAATCCTGGGCTCCGGATCTTTCTGTGTGGAGTTTGCATGTTCTCTCTGTGACTGCGTGGGTTCCCTCCGGGTACTCCGGCTTCCTCCCACCTCCAAAGACATGAACCTGGGGATAGGTTGATTGGCAACATTAAATTGGCCCTAGTGTGTGAATGTGGGTGTGAATATTGTCCGTCTATCTGTGTTGGCCCTGCGATGAGGTGGCGACTTTTCCAGGGTGTACCCCGCCTATCACCCGAATGCAGGCTTCAGCAACCCCCCGCGTCTCCAAAAGGGACAAGCGGTAGGAAATGGCCGGATGGATGGAACCCGCAACACCTGCAGTGAGCAAACTCGTCAAGAAGATGGCAGCATAGCACAAACAACACACCATTTCAGTTCTCTGCGTGTATTTAATGAAAACTATTGAACACAAAACATTACAGTATTTAGCAAAGAAAAATCCATAAATGAGTTGCATTGTTTAATTAGCCGCAGTATTTAAAGTGTAGGAAAAAAGTAGCGGCTTATAGCTCGAAATTTAAGGTACTCAATATTTGAAAACATTCTATATAATTTATATTTGCACATCTAACACTCGACACAATTGCTCCTTATTCAAGTTATGAATGATTACGGCCACATTGGACAACTACATCAACCTAATGACTCAAAATGTATGTACGTTTTATTTTGATTTTGGTGCTTCTTTCGTGACTTCTGTCATCTCTGTGCAGTGCTCCCATGGACACCAACCTACTCAGCAACATACACAAGCTGTTTTCTGAGAGGATTGACATCTTCAGCTCGGTGGAGTTCAACAAGGTTTGTCCACTTCTTTATCACATCTTCCTGTCCCCACTGATAATGACAGGGCTGTGTTTCAGGTGTCTGTGATAACGGGAATCATCAAAATCAGCTTAAAGACATTCCTGGAGTGTGTTCGGCTGCGCACCTTTGGCCGCTACGGGTTGCAGCAAATCCAAGTGGACTGCCACTACCTGCAGATGTACTTGTGGCGCTTTGTGTCTGATGAGAACCTCGTGCATTTCCTGCTGGATGAGATAGTGGGGAGCTCCGCCCACCGCTGCCTCGATCCGGCCCCGATGGAGCAGAGCGTCATCGAAGTCATCTGCGAACGAGGTTAAAGCTCAAAGTTCAACACCAACTGGTCTCCCAGAACACACTACTGGATATTAGCAAATACTGGAGTTGGAGATGATGTTTATTTATTACTGCTAAATGTCCATTTAATCTGTTATGGTGTCTATACAATACAACACCCTTATTAGATAAGTTTAACTTATAATTGCTTTGAAATGTTTCAGACACTAAAAAAAAGTTAAGTGACCACTATTAGTGATTGGGGCCTAAATGTCTGACTAATTTAGGCATTTAAATGGCTTTTACACAAACTTAATGTTAATATGAACATAGTCCCAACATTTGATGTAATAAAAGGTAGCCAATGGTGGAATTATTTCTCTAAATGTGATATATTTACTAATCATACTTGGTGTACTGAAAAATAACGATGAATATCAATCCCTATAGATCACAATTTGGGATTTGGGTCAAGTGTGGTAATGAGTCAAATGATACTCTACTGAATCGTTGATGCATTATGAAACAGAGTGATACTGTCTCTCTCGCACTCTCATGTGCCATTTACATGTGAAGTTATCAGGAAGCACTTTCAGCTCACAAGTTGCTATTTGTAATAAAATAAGTCTTAAGAGTGGTGTGTTGCGTTTGACATTGTTTTTTCTCTTCATTAGTCTAAATGGAACTAGTTTGGAAGTCAGATCTTTTTACTGAACTGCAAATTTGCTCAAAACTTAGTTACATTAAGTATGGTACAAATTAAGTGCACATTATGAAAGTATTTGCAGTTGGCAATAATCTTGCAAACAAGGTACAGTTACTAATCAATAATTTAGTAAACACACTCATACAAAACTTATAGTGTACCATTTACTCTTCTACACAGGATAAACCAACTGTGTTGTACAGTTGGTTTATCCTTGCTGTAATATTGCCTCTGCAAAGTATTGTAAGACAAATTTGCTGTGGGGATATGAATGACATCTTCTTGCAGGACTTGGTCTTTACAGATGTTATATGTCCAACATGCGGTGCCTGTCTGTTTAGCAAAGGCATATGTTCACCTTAACTGTCATACTTTTGTTGACACATTGAATGAGTAAACAGTAAACTCAACTGCTTTTTGTGGATGTAGCTAGAATGTTGCTAACAGCGCAAAGACAGCAGCAGCCGTCACTGTTCACTGTTGGTGATTGCTGCTTTTATATATATATATATATATATATATATATATATATATATATATATATATATATATATATATATAATATACACATGTATGTATGTATATATATATATATATGTACAAACCCTGTTTCCATATGAGTTGGGAAATTGTGTTAGATGTAAATATAAACAGAATACAATGATTTGCAAATCCTTTTCAACCCATATTCAATTGAATGCACTAAAAAGACAAGATATTTGATGTTCAAACTCATAAACTTTATTTTCTTTTTGCAAATAATAATTAACTTAGAATTTCATGGCTGCAACATGTGCCAAAGTAGTTGGGAAAGGGCATGTTCACCACTGTGTTTCATCACCTTTTCTTTTAACACCACTCAATAAACCTTTGGGAATTGAGGAGAGACATTTTTGAAGCTTTTCAGGTGGAATTCTTTCCCATTCTTGTTTTATGTACAGCTTAAGTTTTTCAACAGTCCGGGGTCTCCTTTGTGGTATTTTAGGCTTCATAATGCACTACACATTTTCAATGGGAGACAGGTCTGGACTACAGGCTAGCCCAGTGGTCACCAACCTTTTTGATTAATGTGAAGGGCTACCAGTTTGATACACACTTCAAAAAATTGCCACAAATAGCCAATTTGCTCAATTTACCGTTAATAAATAAGTCTATATATATATATATATATACATATATATATATATATATATATACACATATGTATACAGTATACATATATATATAAAATTGGTATTTCTGTCTGTCATTCCGTCGTACATTTTTTTTTCCTTTTACTGAAGGTTTTTTGTAGAGAATAAATGATGAAAAAAACACTTAATTGAACGGTTTAAAAGAGGAGAAACTGAAAAAAAATACAATTTTGAAACATAGTTTATCTTCAATTTCGACTCTTTAAAATTCAAAATTCAACCGGAAAAAAAATGAAGAGAAAAACTAGCTAATTCGAATCTTTTTGAAAAAATAATTTATGGAACATCATAAGTAATTTTTCCTGATTAAGATTAATTTCAGAATTTTGATGACATGTTTTAAATAGGTTTAAATCCAATCTGCATTTTGTTAGAATATATAACAAATTGGACCAAGCTATATTACTAACAAAAACAAATCATTATTTCTTCTACATTATCCAGAACAATTTTTTTTTTAAGAAATTCACAAGACTTTGAAATAAGATTTACATTTGATTCTACAGATGTTCTAGATTTACCAGAATATTTTTTTTTATTTTAATCATAAGTTTGAAGAAATATTTCACAAATATTCTTCGTCGAAAAAACAGAAGCTAAAATGAAGAATTAAATTAAGATGTATTTATTATTCTTTACAATAGAAAAAAAATACTTTAACACTGATTTCAATTTTCAGGAAAGAAGAGGAAGGAATATAAAAGGTAAAAAGGTATATGTGTTTAAAAATCCTAAGATCATATTTAAGGTTGTATTTTTTTCCCTAAAATTGTCTTTCTGAAAGTTATTAGAAGTAAAGTGAAAAAATAAATCAATCGATCAATTAATGTTTATTTATATAGCCCTAAATCACAAGTGTCTCAAAGGGCTGCACAAACCACAACGACATCCTCGGTAGAGCCCACATAAGGGCAAGGAAAAACTCACCCCAGTGGGACGTCGACAATGATGACTATGAGAAACCTTTGAGAGGACCGCATATGTGGGCAAGATCCACTCCCCTCCCCACCCCCCAGGGGACCGAAAGCAATGGATGTCGAGCGGATCTAACATGATTTTGTGAAAATCTAATCCATAGAGGATCTAACATAACCGTGAGAATCCAGACCAAAGTGGATCCAATATAGTAGCGAGTGTCCCGTCCAAAGTGGAATCAGCAAGAAACCATCCCAAGCAGAGGCGGATCAGCAGCGCAGAGATGTCCCCAACCGATACACAGGCGAGCGGTCCATCCTGGGTCCTGGACAGCCAGTACTTGGCCACCGGACTTCATTTATTTATTGTTGAATGAATTTATTTAAACAAGTGAAGACTTAAGTCTTTAAAATATTTTCTTGGATTTTCAAATTCTATTTGAGTTTTGTCTCTCTTAGAATTAAAAAAGTCGAGCAAAGCGAGAGCAGCTTGCTAGTAAATAAATAACACTTAAAAAATAGAGGCAGCTCACTGGTAAGTGCTGCTATTTGAGCTATTTTTAGAACAGGCCAGCGAGCTACTCATCTGTTTCTTACGGGCTACCTGGTGCCCGCGGGCACCGCCTTGGTGACCCCTGGGCTAGCCAGTCTCATACCCGCACTCTTTTACTTGCTTGGATGACAACTAATGTTGCTCCAAAACCTGTATGTACCTTTCAGCATTAATGGTGCCTTCACAGATGTGTAAGTTACCCATGCCTTGGGCACTAATACACCCCCATACCATCACAGATGCTGGCTTTTGAACTTTGCACCTAGAACAGACCTGATGGTTATTTTCCTCTTTGGTCCGGAGGACACAACGTTCACCGTTTCCAAAAAACAATTGGAAATGTGGAGTCGTCAGACCACAGAACACTTTTCCACTTTGCATCAGTCCATCTTAGATGATCTCGTGTCCAGCGAAGCCGGCGGTGTTTCTGGGTGTTGCTGATAAATGGGTTTTGCTTTGCATAGTAGAGTTTTAACTTGCACTTACAGATGTAGCGACAAACTGTAGTTACTGAAGTGTTCCTGAGCCCATGTGGTGATATCCTTTACACACTGATGTCGCTTTTTGATGCAGTACCGCCTGAGGGAACGAAGGTCCGTAATATCATCGCTTACGTGCAGTGATTTCTCCAGGTTTTCTGAACCGTTTGATAATATTACAGACCATAGATGGTGAAATCCCTAAATTCCCTGCAATAGCCTGTTGAGAAATGTTGTTTTTAAAGTGTTTGACAATTTGCTCATGCATTTGTTCACAAAGTGGTGACCGTTTCCCAATCCTTGTTTGTGAAAGACTGAGCATTTTTTGGGAAGCTGCTTTTATACCCAATCATGGCACCCACCTGTTCACAATTAGCCTGCACACCTGTGGGATGTTCCAAATAAGTGTTTGATGAGAATTCCTCAATTTTATCAGTATTTATTGCCACCTTTGCCAACTTCTTTGTCACATGTTGCTGGCATCAAATTCAAAAGTTAATGATTATTTGCAACAAAAAAAAAGTGTTTATCAGTTTGAACATCAAATATGTTGTCTTTGTAGCATATTCAACTGAATATGGGTTGAAAATGATTTGCAAATCATTGTATTCCGTTTATATGTACATCTAACACAATTTCCGTATATATATATATATATATATATATATATATATATATATATATATATATATATGTACACAGTGGGGCAAAAAAGTATTTAGTCAGCCACCGATTGTGCAAGTTCTCCCACTTAAAATGATGACAGAGGTCTGTAATTTTCATCATAGGTACACTTCAACTGTGAGAGACAGAATGCGAAAAAAAAATCCAGGAATTCACATTGTAGGAATTTTGAAGAATTTAGTGCTAAATTATGGTGGAAAATAAGTATTTGGTCAATAACAAAAATTCAACTCAATACTTTGTAATATAACCTTTGTTGGAAATAACAGAGGTCAAACGATTACTATAGGTCTTTACCAAGTTTGCACACACAGTAGCTGGTATTTAGGCCCATTCCTCTATGCAAATACTTATTTTCCACCATAATTTACAAATACATTATTTAAAATTCCAACAATGTGAATTCCTGGATTTTTTTTTTCACATTCTGTCTCTCACAGTTGAAGTGTACCTATGATGAAAATTACAGACCTCTGTCATCATTTTAAGTGGGAGAACTTGTACAATCGGTGGATGACTAAATACTTTTTTGCCCCACTGTATATATATATATATATATATATATATATATATATATATATATATATATATATATACATATATATATATATATATATATATATACATATATATATATATATATATATATATATATATATATGCCATTCATTTTGATGTGCAGGTCGGATTTCATGAGTAGCGTAATCCAACCGATGACGTATGACCAATATGAAACTGCCAATGTGCTATCTGTACCAACAGTGTGCCATACATTCACGGAGGTGTCATTTACCCATCGCTATAGTCAAACGAGGGCTTAACGGTGGAAGAGGGGTTGGTGCGTCTGCCTCACAATACGAAGGTCCTGCATTCCTGGGTTCAATCCCAGGCTCGGGATCTTTCTGTGTTGAGTTTGCATGTCCTCCCGTGAATGCGTGGGTTCCCTCCGGGTACCCCGGCTTCCTCCCACCTCCAAAGACATGCATCTGGAGATAGGTTGATTGGCAACACTAAATTGGCCCTAGTGTGTGAATGTGAGTGTGAATGTTGTCTGTCTATATGTGTTGGCCCTGGGATGAGGTGGCGACTTGTCCAGGGTGTACCCCGCCTTCCGCCCGAATGTAGCTGAGATAGGCGCCAGCGCCCCTGCGACCCCAAAAGGGAATAAGCGGTAGAAATGGATGGATGGATGGATATAGTCAAACGAGAATAAATTTGCCATGTATTTTACATGTAATACCGATTGGTAATTCAGTTGAACAAACTGGCTACTGAAACAGTGTAGAACTGTGTTTGATTAACTTCCTTATTGATCCCTATATATTTTTAATTGACTTTTGTTCAGCTTCTGCCACTATGTGCTCCTGCTGCCTCTCCTTTTCTTGCTCTGTGGGCTATAAACAAATCATCTTTAGAAATGGTGCCTACTTGTTAAATAAAATTGTATGTAAGTCAAGTTTATTTTTGTGTGTGCTGTCTGTACAATAAACTACATTTTCTGACGTTCAGGTGGTTCACAACAGCTGAACGTATGCAGCCATTAATGACGCCACATCATCATCTAATCTGATTGGACAACGTCTTCTGATCCCCGCCCTCTTCTGATCCTGTTAAGAGATTTGATTCGCTGTCGTAGCACGCGGCACCGAGACACTGAGGAGGCGGTCCGTCATTTAAGACAGTTAGACATCTGTTTAATATCTCCGACCTACTTCTTCCCGGTAAGTTACCACCATACTTTGTTTTGTAATTTAAAGCCAAATACCGTATTTTTTACTCTTAAGTCAAAATACGGTATGTTTTACTCTTTTGTCAGCTACAAATTTGACATTTCTGAAGCCTCGAATATTTGGCAGGCAGTTTTACCTGCACGTTGTCGAGTCAGGTTAGGTTGGTGAAGCTAGCACTAAGTGACCAACACATGTATTTATGGCCAAGCACCAGAGCAAGCACTGCAAAGGCCCTACTGAAATTGTTGTGTTTATTATTATTATTATTATTATTGTTATAATATTATTAATACTAATAATTATTATTATTATTAACATGCACAAAAAGTCCCCACATTTTGCAAGCGCGTCAAGTTCGGCGAAAATTGTTATACCATGGGTGTCCAGAAATTGAACTTTTAAAAATAGCTTTATCAATCACTCAATCAAAGTTTATTTATATAGCCCTTAATCACAAGTGTCTCAAAGGGCTGCACACGCCACAACAACATCCTCGACTCAGATCCCACACTAGGGCAAGAAAAATCTCAACCCAATGGGATACAATGAGAAACCTTGGAGGGTGACCGGTGTTGTACCGAAATCTGTTACCCATCGCCATTTGTAACTCCAGGGGGCGATGTTCCCATGGCATTTGTTTGATGGTTAAACGGCAAGGCCAAAGAGGAGGAGAAGAACAACGCTTGCGTAAATGGCGTAAACTATCCTTAAAGGCCTACTGAAATTAGATGTTCTTATTTAAACGGGGATAGCAGGTCCATTCTATGTGTCATACTTGATCATTTTGCGATATTGCCATATATTTTCTGAAAGGATTTAGTAGAGAACATCCACGATAAAGTTCGCAACTTTCGGTGCTAAGAGAAACGCCCTGCCTCTGCCGGAAGTCGCAGACGATGACGTCACATGTTTGATGGCTCCTCACATATTCACATTGTTTTTAATGGGAACCTCCTACAAAAAGTGCTATTCGGACCGAGAAAACGACTATTTCCCAATTAATTTGAGCGAGGATGAAAGATTCGTGTTTGAGGATATTGATAGCGACGGACTAGAAAAAAAAAAAAAAACGCGATTGCATTGGGACGGATTCCGATGTTTTTAGACACATTTACTAGGTTAATTCTAGGAAATCCCTTATCTTTCTATTGTGTTGTTAGTGTTTTA
The DNA here is from genome assembly GCF_033978795.1 of Nerophis ophidion. Taxonomy (NCBI): domain Eukaryota; kingdom Metazoa; phylum Chordata; class Actinopteri; order Syngnathiformes; family Syngnathidae; genus Nerophis; species Nerophis ophidion. Next base: position 34,159,612 of record NC_084614.1, on the reverse strand, counting down.
GTGAGTTAAATATTACCTGATAGTCGGATGGGTGTCTCCATGGATGTGTTGACGCACAGTGTCTCAGGGGAGTCGATGGCAGCTATGGACAGCACAAGCTCAGCTTTTCTCTGGTAAAAACTGACTTTTTAACCACAATTTTCTCACCGAAACGTGCTGATTAACATGTGGTTGGGATCCATGTTCTCTTGACTGCGCTCTGATCCATAGGAGAGTTTCACCTCCAGGAATTTTAAACAAGGAATCACCGTGTTTGTGTGTGGCTAAAAGCTAAAGCTTCCCAACTTCATCTTTCTACTGTGACTTCTCCAATATTAATTTAACAAATTGCAAAAGATTCAGCAACAGAGATGTCCAAAATACTGCATAATTATGCCGTTAAAGCAGACGACATTTAGCTGTGTGTGTGCGCAGCGCTCATACTTCCTAAAAACCCGTGACGTCTTGCGTACACGTCATTACACGACGTTTCGAAGATGAAACTCCCGGGAAATTTAAGATTGCAATTTAGTAAACTAAAAAGGCCGTATTGGCATGTGTTGCAATGTTAATATTTCATCATTGATATATAAACTATCAGACTGCGTGGTAGGTAGTAGTGGGTTTCAGTAGGCCTTTAATGCTGAAACGTCAGTTGTCAGAATTTCAGCATTAATATATTACACGTATTCTTGAAATCAATGACTTACTTTCATTATAGTATGAGTCCATTGTATCAGCTGTTGATTCTCTCTCACACACATACATTTTCCGGATTAAAAGCTATCATGGAATGAAACGTCAGTTGTAAGAAGTAAGTCATTTATTTCAAGAATATGTAATTTATTAATGCTGAAATTCTGACAACTGACGTTTCAGCATTAAGGATAGTTTACACCATTTACGCAAGCGTTCTTCTTCTCCTCTTTGGCCTTGCCGTTTAACAATCAAACAAAGGCCATGGGAACATCGCCCCCTGGAGTTACAAATTCCGATGGGTAACAGAATTGATTTAATTGATTAACGTGGACCCCAACTTAAACAAGTTGAAAAACTTAATCGGGTGTTACCATTTAGGGCTCAATTTTACGGAATATGTACCGTACTGTGCAATTTACTAATAAAAGTTTCAATCAATCAATCAATCAAGAGTGGATCTCGTTAATAGTGTGAGAGTCCAGTCCATAGTGGGGCCAGCAGGAGATCATCTTGAGTGGAAACAAGTCAACAGTGCAGACACGTCCCCAACTGATGTACAGATGAGTGGTCTACCCCGGGTCCCGACTTTGAACAGCTTGCGCTATATTGTCATCTAATGAATAAAATAAGTAAATAATAAAAACAGGCCCTGCGATGAGGTGGCGACTTGTCCAGGGTGTAAACCACCTTCCGCCCGATTGTAGCTGATATGGGCGCCAGCGCCCCCCGCGACCCCAAAAGGGAATAAGCGGTAGAAAATGGATGAATGAATAATAAAAACATTTTTAACATAACTCTTCAGGTTAGGGAGGTTTTTAGGGCACGTCCAACCGGTAGGAGGCCACGGGGAAGACCCAGGAAAAGTTGGTAAGACTGTATCTCCCGGCTGGCCTGGGAACGCCTCGGGATCCCCCGGGAAGGGCTAGGCGAAGTGGCTGGGGAGAGGGAAGTTTGGGTTTCCCTGCTTAGGCTGCTGCCCCCGCGACCCGACCTCGAATAAGTGGAAGAAGATGGATGGATGGATGGATGGATGGATGGATCTTCAAGTTAGTAGATCATAGTATGGAAATATTATCCAGCCATTTATTTTCTACCGCTTGTCCCTTTTTGGGTCGCGGGGGGTGCTTGTGCCTATCTTTCTAGCAATTATTATTTGATAACATGTCTTCCAATCTTTGTGTGTGTGATCCAATTCACGTGTGTGTGTGTGTTCAGATGTGTGTGTCATATCAATTTCTGTATTTTTGTGTGTTTTTAAGTTGTCTGTCCGTATTATGATTTGTCTGTGTGATCGGCTTGTGTGTAAAAAAATAAAATGTGCGCGTATTTAGATGTGTTTTTACGCGTAACTTTTGCAACACTTCTGCTGTGTACAGCTGTCTATCAGTACAGCGATTTGAAGTGTAAAATGACTTGTCTTTAACTTCCCTTTTCCTTTCCTTAAACTCACCACGAGTCGGCGCCTTGCAGCCAATCCTAAATCCTCAATACATTAAAAGTTCTTTGGAATGAGCTCATCTCCATCTCATTAGGGTCACAGGTAGGTTGGAGCCTATCCCCACTGATTTCTATGTGGACTGATTGCTAGCCACACAGAGGGCACATACTGGATAAAGTCTATACAATATGTAGTATGGGTATTCAAAGTCTGCGATGAGGTGACGACTTGTCCAGGGTGTACCCCGCCTTCCACCCGATTGTATACTGTAACACTCAATATTTTGAGTTTGAGTTTATTTCGAACATGCAAGCATACAACATGATACATCACTATTTCCAGTTTCTCTTTCCAACATGTTCGAAAAGGAGGAGGAAGAAGCAGAGCTTATTTAATCCTACCCCTTTTCTTTACATAACAGTTGCTAAAACTTTTGTTCACTTCCTGTTCTCAATGTATTCACAATGTATACTCCATAAGTAATAAGTAATCACAATACAAATAAATAAATAAATAAATAATTGCTTAAATTTTAATCCATACGATGAGATAAATCAGATTACTTTGAAAATGAATGTGTGAGTAAAATCAGAATGTTTATCATGGTTCTTAATTTTTGTACTTTGTTAACACTTCCAGTTTGAAGAGTTTCTTGAAATGGATCATATTAGTACATTGTTTGATTGCTTTGCTTAATCCATTCCATAATTTAATTCCACATACTGATATACTGAAGGTTTTAAGTGTTGTACGTGCGTACAAATGTTTTAAATTACATTTTTCTCTAAGATTATATTTCTCTTCTTTTGTTGAGAAGAATTGTTGTATATTCTTGGGAAGCAGGTTATAGTTTGCTTTGTGTATAATCTTAGCTGTTTGCAATTCCACTATTGTAGCTGAGATCCGCCCCCCGCTACCCCAAAGGGAATAAGCGGTAGAAAATGGATGGATGGATGGATGGATGGTATTCAAAGTTGGCCCGCCAAGTTGTTTCACTTGAGCGCCAAAGAGTGGCTTCCCAAATGTAAAACGTATTCATTCTGGCCTCATTCAAGCTTACACAAATATTGATGACTCGTTGCAGTCAAGAGATAAACCGATTAAGTCATTTTGAATGGCTCTTTTAAGTGAACAGTGATAACTGATTTGTAGTTATTTGTACTTTTTTGTATACATTAAATTCTAATTATTTGTGCTGAAAAAACTTTGGGGTGTGGTGGCAAGCCAGAACACCTATAGAAAATCCTTGCAGGCATGGGTAAAGAATGCAAACTCCCGGGCCAAATTATATCTTATGTTAATTTTGTTGTCTTTTTTTTTTTTTTTTTTTACAAGAAAAACTTGCAATGAGTCCAAAGAATCAAGCAGCCACCGAGAGGGAATTTGGAGGAACCTTAGGTGAGTCTCCTCTTTTCACTTTCAATGTCATTTTATTTGACATATTACGGCATTTTACGGGTTACTTTTAACACATCATACAATTAACTAAATAAATACTTAAGTGTGACTATTTTTCATAAATGTTACAATTGCAGTGCCTTCGATTCAAGATGGTTCTTTCATTTCAATAGATAAGGAAAACCTTGGATCATCACCAATAGTGATGCTCTGTTTCAGAGCATCAGCATCTCCAGTGTTTACAAGCTTGTATACACATGTATGTATATATATATATATATAATGTGTGTGTATATGTTGGGAAATTGTGTTAGACGTAAATATGAACAGAATACAATGATTTCCAATTCTTTTTCAACCCATATTCAATTGAATGCACTACAAAGACAAGAAATTTGATGTTCAAACTCATAAACTTTATTTTTTTTGCAAATAATAATTAACTTAGAATTTCATGGCTGCAACACGTGCCAAAGTAGTTGGGAAAGGGCATGTTCACCACTGTGTTACATCACCTTTTCTTTTAACAACACTCAATAAATGTTTGGGAACTGAGGAAAGTAATTGTTGAAGCTTTGAAAGTGGAATTCTTTCTCATTCTTGTTTTATGCAGAGCTTTAGTCGTTCAACGGTCCGGGGTCTCCGCTGTCGTATTTTAGGCTTCATAATGCGCCACACGTTTTCGATGGGAGACAGGTCTGGACTGCAGGCGGCCCAGGAAAGTACCCGCACTCTTTTACTACGAAACCACGCTGTTGTAACACGTGGCTTGCCATTGGCTTGCTGAAATAAGCAGGGGCGTCCATGGTAACGTTGCTTAGATGACAACAAAAGTTGCTCCAAAACCTGTATGGACCTTTCAGCATTAATGGTGCCTTTACAGATGTGTAAGTTACCCATGCCTTGGGCACTAATACACCCTCATACCATCACAGATGCTGGCTTTTCAACTTTGCGCCTATAACAATCTGGATGGTTATTTTCCTCTTTATTCCGAAGGACACCACGTCCACAGTTTCCAAATATAATTTGAAATGTGGACTCGTCAGACCACAGAACACTTTTCCACTTTGCATCAGTCCATGTTAGATGAGCTCCGGCCCAGCGAAGCCGGCGACGTTCCTGTGTGTTGTTGATAAATGGCTTTCGCTTTGCATAGTAAAGTTTTAACTTGCACTTACAGATGTAGTTACTGACAGTGGTTTTATGAAATGTTCCTGAGCCCATGTGGTGCTATCCTTTACACACTGATGTCGGTTTTTGATGCAGTACCGCCTGAGGGCTCAAAGGTCCGTAATATCATCGCTTACGTGCAGTGATTTCTCCACATTCTCTTAACCTTTTGATGATTTTACGGACCGTAGATAGTAATATCCCTAAATTCCCTGCAATAGCTCGTTGAGAAATGTTGTTTTAAAACTGTTCGACAATTTGCTTACAAAGTGGTGACCCTCGCCCCATTCTTGTTTGTGAATTACTTAGCATTTTTTGGAAGCTGCTTTTATACCCAATCATGGCACCCACCTGTTCCCAATTAGCCTGCACACCTGTGGGATGTTCCATATAAGAGTTTGATAAGCATTTTCTCAACTTTATCAGTATTTATTGCCACCTTTCCCAACTTCTTTGTCACGTGTTGCTGGCATCAAATTCTGAAGTTATTTGCACAAAAAAAAGTTTATCAGTTTGAACATCAAATATGTTGTAGCATATTCAACTGAATGAGTTGAAAATGATTTGCAAATCATTGTATTCCGTTTATATTTACATCTAACACAATTTCCCAAATCATATGGAAACGATATATATATATATATATGTGTGTGTGTATATATATATATATATTATATATATTATATATATATATATATATATATATATATATATATATATATATATTATATAATATATATATATTATATATATATATTATATATATATATATATATATATATATAAGTTCTATTGGGTTCAGGTCAGGACTCTGCAGGCCAGTCAAGTTCACCCACACCAGACTATTTCATCCATGTATTTATGGACCTTGCTTTGTGCACTGGTGCACAGTACTGTTGGAAGAGAAAGGGGCCCTGATTGCGGCCCATTCTTTCACAAATGTTTGTATAAACGGTCTCCATGCCTAAGTGCTTGATTTTATACACCTGTGGCCGGGTCAAGTGATTAGGACACCTGATTCTGATAATTTGAATGGGTGGCCAAATACTTTTGACAATATAGTGTATGTATGTATATGTATATATTATGCATACATTCATACATGTGTGTGTATGAATGTATCTATGTATGCTGCTCTTCTTTTCAATTAGGCATCAAAACAATTGTTCTTTAAAAAAAATAACACTTTGGCTGACACCGAAAAGCTTCACAGGCTTTAAAAGTGATCTGCTTGTTGTAACTCCAATTTCTTCAATTTACAATATTCCATTTCTGTATTGTTTCCCAAGGGGCCGTTTGCATTCCCATCTTTCTGCCATTAACGGTGCTTTTCTTGGTCTGCGTGAGTCGATCTCCTGAGGCAGCTGTACTCCAGTGGCCCCCGCCTCTCCCTACCATTGACCAGCTCTGGGACCCCCTGGCGGCTCTCCTCATGCTGAGTTGGATATCTTTGCATGCTGTCCTGTATTTGTTGCCATTTGGAAAGGTACATCATGCAGTACAAGAGGGAAGAACCTGCTTAAGTTAATAGAAAATTATATGTAGGGATGTGCAGATCGATTGGTCACCGATCAGTATCGCCCAGTTTTCTTGGAAAAGTATGTGATCACCTTTGCAAATGAACACCTTTTTACGCTGATCAAAAACACCATTGCCCTCTGGCTGATGTTGTATTTATTTTTAGTTCTCCTGGTTAATTAGTGGGTAGCAGCTAATAATGAATGTTCATATGGGTTTTACAGCGTATTACTGGAAATAGAAAAACAGTACGACTGTTTCTTTTTAATGTCTGGTAACTGAGCTGCCAGGTTTTTTTTTTTTACCTCCATTTTTCCATTTACAGTAATACACTGTAGAACAAGAATCACAGATTTTACGGTAAAAACAACCTGGCAGCTTAGTTGCCATAACTTTAATGTAAAAAAAACAACGGTAGAGTTTTTCCCAAATTACAGTATATGCTGTAAAAACTGTACATTTTAGCCTGAAATATTTTGTCATTTTTACAATTAGCTTTGAAATTATAAGTCAAGAAGATGTTAAAGTATTTATTTTTATTTTCACGAAAAATGTTTACAAAGTATGACAATATAATAATTGACGCAATATTGGGGAATATCAAACTTTAAAATGTATGCAATTTCTTACAGTGCATATACATATTTTTGTCAAAATGGAAATAATACATTTATCAGGAAAAGACAAAGTTCTTTATTGACACATCTTATTTCCAGGCATTCGCGGGCCACATAAAATAATGTGGGCCTTAATTTGGACACATGTGGTCCAGATATAGGTAATATAACAACAACTATTAGTGTGTCAGCATTGTCACAGTCAGTATGAGGAGGGGGTATTGATCCATTAATTGATCGTGTTGATACCAATGGTAGTATCAGTGGATGATTGATACTAGAGTGATTAGGTAAATACAAACCACGTTTCCATAGGAGTTGGGAAATTGTGTTAGATGTAAATATAAACGGAATACAATGATTCGCTAATCATTTTCAACCCATCTTCAGTTGAATATGCTAGAAAGACAACATATTTGATGTTCAAACTAATAAACATAGATTTTTTTTTTAAATAATCATTAAATTTAGAATTTGATACCAGCAACACGTGACAAAGAAGTTGGGAAAGGTGGCGATAAATACTGATAAAGTTGAGGAATGCTCATCAAACACTTATTTGGAACATCCCACAGGGATGCAGGCTAATTGGGAACAGGTGGGTGCCATGATTTGGTATAAAAACAGCTTCCCAAAAAATGCTCAGTCCTTCACAAGAAAGGATGGGGCGAGGTACACCCCTTTGTCCACAACTGCATGTGCAAATATTCAAACAGTTTAAGAACAACGTTTCTCAAAGTGCGATTGCAAGAAATTTAGGGATTTCAACATCTACGGTCCATAATATCATCAAAAGGTTCAGAGAATCTGGAGAAATCACTACACGTAAGCGGCATGGCCGGAAACCAACATTGACTGACCGTGACCTTCGATCCCTCGGATGGCACTGTATCAAAATCTCTAAAGGATATCACCACATGGGCTCAGGAACATTTCAGAAAACCACTGTCACTAAATACAGTTTGTCGCTACATCTGTAAGTGCAAGTTAAAGCTCTACTATGCAAAGCGAAAGCAATTTATCAACAACATCCAGAAACGCCGCCGGCTTCTCTGGGCCCGTGATCATCTAAGATGGACTGTTCTCCACAGGTCTCTGAGGGATTAGTGCTGCGGGATGGAACACGCCTCAAGTACCCAATAAACGGTACAGTTTGCTTTTTGGGAAAAGTGTCATATTTTAGGTTTGATTATATACATGATGAAGGCCTCTGATATTTGCCATCTATTTGTATAATGTGAACACTGTTTCCATGCCAGACCCTTTAGCTCATTTACATTAATACTTTCTAAAGCCTTTATATTTTTAAACTATCCAATATACCTTCACTGAGGCCAACATTTATTCCATGTGTGTTTTTTTGCCTTAGGTTTCCACAGCCTGTGCATCAGTGGTGTGCTTCTGATTTTGCTTCTGATGCTCAAGGCTCCTTTGGGGCGTCTGTACGAGCTGACGTTGCCTCTGGCTGCGTGTGCAATAGGAGTCTCCTTCATACTCTCCGTCTTCCTATACTTTCGTTCCTTTTTGGCTCCTCCTCATGCTCTGGCATTAGGGGGCACCACAGGTAAGAAAGAAGGTTTATCTTTATCTAGAAGAAGCTACTACTGATGTGTATATATTTGCTGCAGTGTGTGCTAAATGTTCCTTTGGGTAAGTGGTGGAGAGGTGTGAAACGGCAGTGGGGAACCAGAATCATGTTCTTGTGATGTAACAGCTTTCCAGCAGCTTACACTTGAGGCATGACGCGAACATTCTCAATAAGCATACACTTGTATATCCACTGCACTTGGATCTGCAGCACCAGAGAGCTGAACTTTAAGAACATCTAGTTTGCTATTTAGCCACAACTAAATGGGTGACAATTGCACACTCTGTTAGTATGCTATTAGCCAATAAAGTATCCAAAATATTACAAAACAACCTTGAGAACGATGCAGTATAGTTCTACACTACAAAACACACTGTTTGGAGACTGTTAATCAAAAAATATCTTGCTTTAGTGGTTTCTTAATGCAAATGTATGTATATCTACAAAGGTGCACAAAAGGAAGGAGGAATTTTGCTGTCAGTTGTCCCACTAAATAAGTTGTGTGCATTCAGACAAAAAAAATATTTAATATGCATGAAAGAAGAAAAGTAAATTACAAGATAGTGATGAATAGACATAAAGATTGTCGCGTAGAAGGGGAGTCCAAAGTGAGGCCCACAACTCCAGTTTTGTTGGCCCGCAGCGTTTTGTTGAAATAAAATTAAACAAAAAAAAACAGCAAAAATTAAAAGAAAAAAACCCAAAACACTTAATGTAATGAGAAAAAACTCACATTTTGAAACTAATAATAATATGCATTGTCACCAACAGCACAACGCTGTTTTGTCACAGGGATGGAAGGAAATTAAGATTTTTTTTATCACGGTTATTGTGAACAGAAATTATGACGGTTACCAATACTGTGATAATAATAAGTGTATAAATGTAGTAATACATTTGATAAGAGGCGCTAATCAGCGCACTAGCTGTGCACTACTTAAGCTGCATCCTGGCAGGATCACCGCGCGGTGAGTTTCTTGAAGTGCCGTAATCATACACTAAAAATAATAATATTTTAATTGTTTTTTTATTGTTTTATTGGTGGGCAGCACAGTGTAACAGAGGTTAGTGCATGTGCCTCACACTATAAAGGTCTGAGTAGCCCTGAGATCAGGATCTTTCTGTTTGGAGTTTGCATGTTCTCACCGTGTTCTGCGTGGGTACTCCGGCTTCCTCCCACCGCCAAAACCATGGACCTGGGGATAGGTTGATTGGCAACACTAAATTGGCCTTAGTGTGTGAATGTTGTCTCTGTGTTGGTCCTGCGATGAAGTGGCGACTTGTCCATCGTGTACCTCGCCTTCCGCCCGAATGCAGCTGAGAGAGGCTCCAGCATCCCCTGCGACCCCAAAAGGGACAAGCGGTAGAAAATGAATGGATGGATGGATTTTAATTGGTAATACTAACAGTTAGGAATTTGTACTGCATTTTATCAATAATACCAGTAACCGTTACATTTCAATTGTCTTTAAACATATGTCTAATTTTTTATTTATTTTTATTTTTTTAGAAATTAAAAGAAATGGCCACCATGTGGTTTGGCTTTTCAGTATGCGGCCCTTGATGGAAAAAGTTTGAAGAGAAAAAAGAGGCAAAACTGATTGAGTCAGACAAAAAATATGTATGTTTTGTATTGGTTATTACTTATTGATTTTTGCCACTTTTCCCTTGACCAACCCCAGCACGACCCCCACCACCAAGGCAAGACTGACCGCCACACATCACCCACGTGCAATAAATTAAGCATTGTGCTTACTCTGTATTTTTGCGTGTATTCCTGTACTTGTGCAGTGCATTAAAAAGAGAGGTCGGTGGTGCGAATGGAACACTACTATTCTACAAAACACAAATCGGGCATTGTTCATTTAACAGGATCTTGCTTTAGTGGTCTTTTCACGCAAATGTCACTTAGTAGATTCACAAAACATACTTAACCAAAAGTAACAGTTTCAAAGTGTAATAATCATTCATTAAACCTTGATCCTCGAAACATCTGCTTTAGACTAAACATTGCCGAAAAAGCACAGGTTTGGCATATTTTATCATCCTTTGTTCAATATAACAGTAATTCTATTTATCGTGAGCATATTCTATTTAGTAAGTGTTTGAATATACTGTAATTTTATTATCTATGTTTCCTTCCCTTTGCAAACAGGTTTTGGCTAATTACAAATAAATGACTCGAAGAAGCTTTCCTTTTTTGCTGTAAACACAGTAGCTGTGATAACCCAACGCTGAGATGTCTTTTTAATTCTATCAATCTTTTGCAATTTTTTTAGGAAATTCCCTCTATGACTTCTTTATCGGACGGGAGCTCAACCCACGTATTGGTCATTTTGACCTGAAGTTTTTCTGTGAGCTCAGACCAGGACTGATTGGCTGGGTGAGTTGACACAGTTGCTATTGTTTTGTATCAGAAGAAGTAGTCCACTAAAAAAGAGCTGACAAAATATAAGATAAAAAGACCAGAATTCAGGAAACAAATACTAAAAAATAGTGAAATTATCCGTCCATGCAGCTAGTTAATTTTACTTGATAAGACATCCTAAATTAAAATTTATACATCTAGAAATTAGCATGACTTTAAAGATAGAAATACATATTTTATTCCGTAAACAAGCAGATTTTTAAACAGGATATTACATTTGGAGAAAACCAAAATAGCTTATTTGAATAGTTACTTTCTCAGTTTTAACATTTTTAATCTAAAATAGACAAAATATAAAATATTTATGCTAGAATTTGGTTTATGATGTAAACTAGGAACATAAAAATATTGCCAAGTGGCAAATAATTTGCAGTGTATTACAATCTTGTGAGGTGTGGAGATGATAACCTAATACTTCCACAAGGTGGCTATATTAGCCTACTTAAGACATTACAGTATTTTATTTCTTTGACCTTGGATTAAAAAAATGTTTTCCTGTTGAACTGACTTAAGCTATTTAATAGGGGACATACCTGTAGTTACAATTTATCTTCTGTGTGTGTGTTTTTGAGACTCATTACAGTTTTTAAAGATACAGATTTCACAGAGTTACAAAAAAGTAATAAATCAGCATAAGTATGTGTTTTAACACAAAACAGTGGTTGTGTAACTCCAAACAATAATTTTTTATCAGGTGAACATCAATCTTCATCTTCATTTTACAGCAAAAATATCTGATAGTTTTAAAGACAAGTGTGGAGGAGAGGACACAAAAACCTCCCACTAACTGTGTGTGGGAGATAATGGTTGCATTTTTTTGACAGCATCTCGAATTGCTTGAATATCTGACTCTTTTACAGACTCACCTTAAAACTAATTGCAGCATATACAGTTTGTGAGTAATCATCCAATGTTGTCATAATGTAAACTTTCTAACAAACAACGCTTAAATATGTGGCTCCTCATCTAGGAACCCTGATCTAAAGTTAATTTTCAATGCAGGAAGGATTTATTTAAGTGCAGTCACACGGTTTAGTCCTCTGTCGAAGTCTGTTTGGCATGTGACGCAAACAAAAGCATGACATGGAACAGATGGAACATCAATATATGATATTGTTTTGTCCAGGGTGCAGTTCATGTAAGAATCACTGGGAGGGTAAACTCAGATCAATTATAGATCAGTGTTATGATTAAGCTGATGAGAAAGATCAACAATAATGATACTTTATACCAAATCAATGCAATAACTGTCCCACTTTAATGAACGCTTAGTCCTTGTTTCCATCTAGTCTCGAAAGGAATCAAGGACAGAGAGAAGAGATGCAACATTCTCATCAGGTCTTTCTTGGTTCTCATGCCATCAGTATCTTCAACCTGAACGTGAGCAATGTAGAAGGATGTAAAATAACTTTATTTTAATTCAGGGTATGGATGAATAAATACTGCGGTAAGGTGGCGACTTGTCCAGGGTTGACCCTACCTTCAGCCCGATTGTAGCTGATAGGCACCAGCACCCCCCGCGACCTCAAAGGGAATAAGCGATAGAAAATGGATGGATGGATGAATAAATAATAAAGCATACACTTTTTGTCTTTATGCAACTTAACCAGTCTTTCTGTGGCCCAAAATAATTTCACTCTTTATATAACTTGCTGTAAATTATCAATAATAATGCTTTGACAGTAATCAGTAGACTGAGACAAGTGATCGGAAATAAGTACCTAAACACTGCTATACTGGAACAACCATATACAATCAAGTTATTTTTTGAGTTAGCTAACAGCATTTAGTGCATCGTAAGTAATATGTAGTTTTTTTCTGTTGGCAAATTATTTTGCTTATTTTAAGAAGTGCACTAAAAAAATAGATACTTATTTTTAAAATGTAAAAACTTTCATAAAATGGCCACAAAAAAAAACTATGTGTATGAAATTTCATGTGTTGAGCTATTGAATTTATTTATTTGGTTTGTTGTACTACAGCAAGTTCATTAAAAGAATTTACAATGAGGATTAAAAAATCAGTGCAACTGTATACTTCAGAATTTAGTACATACAGTATAATCTAAAGATCTATGTTGATAATTTCCATTTTCCACACTTCCTTTCGATGTAAATCAGTGATTGTCAAACTTCCTTCACCAAGTACCACCTCAGAAAACACATAGCTCTCCATGTGCGACCATAGTGACCAATATTAAAATACAGTAGCGTAGTAGGACTAGGAAGTGTTTTTATTTGTTGAGCGAGAACAACCAATTCTCTCTATATTTGCTTGATACTTTCATTTTTATGAAAGTCAAACACTAACTTTTAGGTGAGTCAAAAAAAATATTTAGGATTTTCAGATTTTATCGCGATTCTTATTTGTAACAATTCTTAATCGATTAAAAAAATAGTTAAAAAGATTTTTTTTTGTTTTTTTGTTTTTTTCCAAATCTGTCCTGTCCATCCACTCAAACAAATCCTATTGTTGATGTACATGCCCATATCTGCTGTACAGATTTACTTTAGAAAAGAGAAGTGTTGGATACTTCTCTTGTTAAATTCTTATTAAATGTGTGTGAAGAATTTTATTAAACAAAACCAGTATACTTTTAAGTAATACAGAAATTGATAGTAACTTTTATCTATTTTCATGGAAGAATGTAGATTATCATAGAACTGCAGTCCAATGTTATTACAAAAAGTATAGATTTTGAATCAAGAATTGTTTCTGAATCCAATTGTTTACCCCATGAATCAAATCTAGTCAAATCGTTATGTGCTCAATTTAAGATTCACTGCTGTACTAAGTTCCCCTCACACCCGAATAACCATTTTTTTGGAGCCATTGTTCAACGCGCAACCATTAAAGTCGCAAACAGCAATGCAACGTACAGCTTGAAGCAGAGAGGAAGATGGGGCTGATCGAGGGCTAGCATTCCCATATAAGTACGTACATTGACTCAGTGTGACACCGTAGTAAAAAAAAAGGAAAAGCTTTCAGAGGCATCCAAAACTTCTTGCAGGCTCACATCCAAATGCTTGAACCTTATCATTTGTTGTTTGCCACGTATCCGATATTGTAACATTTATAAGTCACAAAAGTGGAAAATAATTTTAGGTACCCTTTAAACACATTGCTAGGATTGGTAAGAAAAAAATATTATTGTTTAATACCGGTTTTCGTAACGATATCCAATATGCTGATACTGTCCAGCACTTAAATTTCAATACCGATATAAACTGAAATCGATATATGATACATCTCTCCACTTAAGCTAACACCAGTTCTTATATCGTGTAAGGAATGAACACATTGTGCCTTTTCTACTGCAATACACTAAACACTGTTTCTGCAAAATAGGACCATTACTGCAGTCTAAGTTACAGAAAAACTGTCATATTTTGGTCATTAAATGCAGTAGTAATTCAAAATAATATAAGCAATAGAAAACTAAAATACCATGTTCTCCTAATATAAAGTAGTAATATAGATTAATCTTTGGAATAAATCCGATTTAAATAAGCCTGACAACTATGACATTTTAAGTTGTCATTTTTTATGTGGCACAAACATCCTTATCAAAACAAAGTAAAATGCAAAGTAAGAAACTCCTGAGTAACACAGTATGTCAAAACACACCAACAGGTACCACCGCTCCCTTCTTAATAGTTTGCTGCATAAATGCTGTGTGTGGTTCTTCCTGGGACCTGTTATTCGATTAGAGTGCTAAGGAAGGTGCCATGGCAAGACATGCTTGAGCTTGCTCCATGACCCCAGGATGCAGAGACAGAAGTCATTGTGCAGGTACAAATATTTAGTGATGAAAAATCAGGTTGCACCTGCTTGGACAAAGCAGTGTCCCACGGGTGAGTTACAATGCCAAATGGGAGCCATTGCCTTCTTGCTTGGCACTCAGCATCAAGGGTTGGAATTGGGGGTTAAATCACCTTTAATGATTCCCGGGCGCGGCACCGCTGCTTACCACTTCACCCCCTAAATTCCCAGGGGGTGATCAAGGGGATGGGTTAAATGCAGAGGACACATTTCACCACACCTATTGTGTGTGTGTGACAATCATTGGTACTTTCACTGGGCAAACATGTAAATCAGTAACCAGAGCATTGGCAAAAACTTACTGGCATGTAGCTGTGTGGAGCAACGCATATGCCGGGTGTAAAAACAGTGCTCTCTAACTGACAACGCTGCTTTATAAACACACCTGATTGCCAATCAGGACCAGGTTAGGAACCAGTGTTCAAAGATACAGTAAACATTTATCAACATTTTATAAACAGTGCCTCCTGCTCGTCATTATAAAGAAGTGCAGTGTTGTTTTTGTGGCTTCCGGCTAACGCTGCGGCGCTAACGGTGTCATGAGGTCTACAGTTGGTGGGTAATAGTCAGCAATGAAGTTTAAAAAGAGCGTCAGACTGTGTGTGCTTCTGTCAGGTTACTCACAAGACGTTACTTGTACATTAGTGCCGCTTGTTGCAGGTGGCTGAGTACATTTCTTTCGCACTAAAATGAGGCACAGATTGTCTTCTTTTTTGGTCTGGTTGCTGTGGTTTAAGTTGGTACCAGTATTTTTATGGAATCTGGTTTTAGTGCCAATCCCGACTAATATGACACAATGTCTCCTTAAAACTGAAAAAAGTTTGACCTTTCTTTATCAAGTGACTGTAAAAAGATAAAAAGGATGATTGACAGTATTCAGTCTTTACTTCTGTTGCGTTCTCTCAGGTGGTCATAAACCTCGGCATGCTGATGAAAGAAGTGGAACTTCAGGGTTCCCCCTCGCTTGCCATGATTCTTGTCAATAGTTTTCAGCTGCTGTATGTGGCTGACGCTCTGTGGAATGAGGTAAGACGTCCATAAAGATGACTTACAGCTTCAGTCCGTTTTCAGCATTATGAGTTGTGATTGTTCACAGGAAGCTGTTCTGACTACGATGGACATTGTGCATGACGGTTTCGGCTTCATGCTGGTCTTTGGTGACCTGGCCTGGGTTCCCTTCACATACGGCTTGCAGGCGGCCTTTTTGGTCCTACATCCTCAGGCTTTAAGTCCCCTAGGAGCAGCAGCAATAATAACGCTGAATGGTAACCACACACTGTAAATTTTCCTATTTAATGTTAGTTTCCATAGTTAAAAATACAATTCATCTCCTTGTTTTTTAGGTATTGGATATTATATATTCAGGAAATCCAATTCACAGAAGAATCAGTTTAGAAGAAATCCTGCACATCCAAGTGTTGCGAGTTAGTCATCACATTTTTCTTGAGAGATGATAATTAGTTGAAGTGATTGCAAGATTCTTCTCTGTTATCCACGGCTCCTCGTAGGGCTGGAGACCATCGCCACAGCAACAGGGAAGCGTTTGCTGGTGTCTGGCTGGTGGGGGCTTGTTCGCCATCCTAATTACTTGGGTGATCTCCTCATGGCTTTGGCATGGTCTCTGCCATGTGGTAAGAGCACACATGCTTACATTTTATTCAATTCTTAAGTTATTCAGTGGGATGATGAAGCCCTTTAAAATAATTGGGTTAGTTATGCAACAATTTAACGATGTGAGATTGTATGTACAGGACTGAATTTCATTGATAGTATGTACTGTATGTATTGTATTGATAGTAAGTGTATGAAACCTCCAAAGTTGACACACTTTCTTTCTTTCTTTCTTTCTCTTAGTTTATTTCGAACATGAACACACTTACAACATAATACATCAAACAATCCCACATCATGTCTGAAAAGGAGTAGGAAGAAGCAAAGCTTATTTAATCCTACCCCTTTCCCACTTTGGAATTCATGAAAGAATACAAACCATAACTTTCCTGGCTGTAAATTATAATATGGCAAAAATGAAAATAAGTTGTAATGTACACAGGGAAATGGTGCCAAAAAAAACTCACCTCTTCATCAAAGGATACTATTAACAGTGTTAACTTATTTTTCTCTATGTATTCCACTACAGTATTTCAACGTGTTACTTGTCAGTTTCAATAATTTCCTTTGGGAAGAAAAAAAATTATCCTCAATCCAATCAAATCGTTTGTCCCCCTGATAAAGGCCAGATGTCTGAAACGTGTTGGGGCTGATTTAAAGGTCCACTTTTAAATTATAGAACAATTTTAACTGAAGAACAAAGTGCCTTGTTTGTTTTGTTTTTTGCATTTAAAAGAAATGTATGTCCCAAAGAGTGCCTCTTTTTGATTACCTTTCAATTTTTTAAGGCCCCAGCATCTTCAACCTTTTTTGACATCGTACTGTAAGTCCAGGAAGTTTTTTTTTTTTTTTTTTTTGCTTTTTAAAAAAAATGTATGTCCCAAAGAGCGCCTCTTTTTTGATTACCGGTACCTTTTCAATTTTTTAAGGCCCCAGCAGCTTCAACCTCTTTTGACATTGTCCAAGAAGTTCACCTGAGAGATTCCATGTTGTTCGCCTACCTAGCTGTCTTAAACCTTCTTACCTTCACCAGGAGGTTGTGTATTCGCCATGGTTTGTCTGTCTGATTGTTTATTTATTTTTATTTTTTTTTTGCTATTTTGCCAGACAAGTCAAAAAATTATTTATTTTGATGAACATTTTAGGAAATGACCCGGATCATTTGTACTAGTACGTCTTTGTGTGAGTAGGTTAGTGGCCCCGCCTACACCCACAAAGACAACTACAGCGGATGACCGACAACAGGGTTCACTCTGATTATTCCTTTTTGCTATAAAACAAATGCACCCGACTGCTGAGACCGATACAAAGAGTGGACCCTCTTGCAGCCTGTTGGGAAGTGAGACATGAAGAAAACAAACACACACCGACTTTTACTTTTGGAATAAAGAGGCTGTTTGCAACCTTTACGCAGATGCTGAGAGGGCGCTAACTTTCCAATATAATTTAATCATCATATTCAA
Organism: Nerophis ophidion; assembly: GCF_033978795.1. Classification (NCBI taxonomy): domain Eukaryota; kingdom Metazoa; phylum Chordata; class Actinopteri; order Syngnathiformes; family Syngnathidae; genus Nerophis; species Nerophis ophidion. The sequence goes on along the minus strand of NC_084614.1, from coordinate 34,141,878 downwards.
CCCACGCACAGCTTTTAGGACATCTCATTTTTATTCACTATAATAACTTTGAAAATTTGAAAAATATAAACATTTAAAAATATATGTATATATTTTCTGTTAAACCGCTAATAGTAACACAAGCTAGCCAGTGGTGCTCTTGTTATATTTATTGGTTTAAAACAATTAACAAATTGCAGGCAGCACCTTTAATTACTCCTGCCAGGAGGTTTTGTATTTGTTGGGGTTTGTTAGTTAGCAACATAGCACAAAAGTTTAGGTAGAATTTTAAAGAAATTTTCAGGACATGGCAAAAGTGAAAATTAAAAAAAAGTGGAATACAGGATTTTTTTAAGGGATTCTTTACTAATAGATATAGGGCCTGGCTGAGTGTTTTTGTAATTTAGGATTTTTTTTATACCAACGAGTTTAGGAAGCAATTTATCTTAATTTTGGAACTGTAAAGGGCACTTATATACAGGCCGCACCTACTTAATTTTTGGACAAATTTGATTATGTACACATCGCTTGCACATGTCTATTAACTGAACATTGAATTATGAAATACCACACTTCCTTGTGGTGTAAATTACATGTAATGGTGTTTTTTTGGTCATAGATTCCATAGATTTTTTAAATTTTTTTAATTTTTTTTTACAGACCATCTTCAAGCTGCTTTCTAACTGTCTCTTCAGAATTCAATGTTTTGTGGGCAGTCTTATTTACCTGTCAAAATCCTCCTGGCAAAAACCCATTCGAGTGCATCTGCACCGCGTCAGCCATGTTGTATTTTATATCAAGTCTACTGACAAATATAACTAAGAACTTTACGCTACTTTGTATTAGAAAAAGCAACAGTGGAAGATCCATGTCCATGTATGAGCCAGTCTGCCCCACAACAAGAGGATAAAGAGAAATAATTAATTTGACTACAACTCTATTAAAATGGCGGACTAAACCTTAACCTTTACCATGTATGGCGAAGTCTGCTTCCGCAACTAAGGCAACATCGACACTAAGGTCTCAAATTCCAAATGGCTCGTTTGGAGCATGTTTGGAAGATTGAAATAACGTTTTAGAAAATTATGGGGATCCCAAATACCCCAACAGGTAAGAAAAGTTAGTTTAGCATAATAGGGCCCCTTTAACACATAACGCAACCTCGTTGATCTGAACCTTAGATGGAACAATAAAAAATGTTGGAAAATTGTTAACACTTCATACTCCTCCCCATTATTGATAACTGAAGTGTTTCATTCCGATTACCACAAATACCAAAATCTGTACATTAAGAACACCTACTCCAAGTTTTATTGATGGATTATTTGTTGAAAGAAATCGTTTATAAACCACAGCGCTGCCATTCTTTCATTATTCAATAATGGGTTTGTCTGCTTGACGCAGCGACGGTTTGGTCTCATTGTTTCTGTCTAGCATGCATTTTTCCAAATTGATGCTGTCAGTCCTTTGTTACCACTGATGCGTACCGCTCCGTCTATTGTTACTCATTATTTGGCTGCTTTTGTAACTGAGAAGTACAAAGGTTTCATAAAAAATAAATCTGGAAACATGCAATTAGGAAACCCTCTGACCAAACTAACTCAAAGGGCTGTTCAATCTAGGACACAGAAAATAAAACCCCTTATTTAGTCAAAGCTGGGAATGATCACACCCACCCACCATATAGCGAAAACATGCACAGGTTGAATATAGCTATTTGGAAAAATAAAGATCCTCCTTTCCTCCCTCATCTTTACCATCTGCTTCTTTTCAATAGGTTTCTCACATCTTCTGCCTTACTTCTACGTGATATATTTCACCGTCTTGCTGATCCACCGCGAGGCCCGTGACGAGAGACATTGTCGAGCCAAATATGGACTTGCATGGGAGACATACTGTCAACATGTCCCCTACAGGATCCTCCCTTATATTTATTAAAAGGTAAAGAAGCCCACAAGAGGACAGAACTGTCCAATGGGGACTTTGTAAGTTTTTCAGTACACATTCACGCCTTTACAGAAAATTGCTGTCCAGTTACAGTAGGAGTTTCTATCCAGAAATAACTGATTCTTTTGTCTTTATTTTGAAGGCCAAAAAAAAAATTGAAAGATTAACTGCTTTTGAAATACTCCTTGCTTTTAATAGACAATATGAGATTTCTCAAATTATAATTAAAAAAAAAAAAACGATTAATCACACAATTTTAATTTGGATAATTGTGATTAATCACAGGTTATTACTCACTTGCATGATTTCAATTAACCCAAAAGAAATAAAACATGATTTAAAAAAGTAATAACGACAAAATATGAAAAAAAGCTTTTTTCATTGAACAAACAAAAAAAAAAATTAAATTACAAAAGTAAAAAATATGGACACAAATGCAATTTTATCGTCAGAATGTCATCCACGGACATTTTCTAAATATGTTTTACTTGAATACATGTTATTTATTTGCTAAAAACTTGGTAACTGTTTTATCTGAAGTCCACTTACAGTTTATTTTGAAGTAAAATGTGCCATTGAGCACACCACTATTCCGGGTCTCCTCAGTCATCTTTGCATGTGTGCATTGACCTGTACAACAACCTTTCAGGTAAAATCTGCGGTTAAGGTAAAGTAGCGCGTTCAGTGAAAATTAATTGCGGGATCAATCTGCGTATATACGTGATTGTGATGAGTGTTTTGTGATTAATCACATGAGTTAGTGTAATTTTTGAAAGCCCAGGAAAACATGTCTAGTTTTGATGCAACTGTTTCTTTTGCAACATCCATGCTAATCTCATTGTATCACTTAGGTCAGGTTTTAAAAAAAAATTTTAATGACCGTTTTGAGACCAATTTGATGTGGCCCTGCGATGAGGTGGTGACTTGTCCAGGGTGTACCTCACCTTCCGCCCGATTGTAGCTGAGATAGCCACCAGTGCCCCCCGCGACCCTAAAGAGAAAAAGCGGTAGAAAATGGATGGATTTTGAGACCAATTGGATGTTTTATTCAATTATACTCCAGTCCTGTATAAATATTTGTACATTTTGAGTACCTCAAAGATAGAATAATATGATAGCGGCAGGCCTTATGTTGTTGAAAATCATCATCTTTGTAAGGTACTTGACTCAAAGTAACCCCTGATAAAATAAAAGTTCATGTTAAATTTGTTAACCGTGACCGGTCAGTTGTTTGATTTACAGCCGTGTTTTATTCACTGACTTTTGCATTGGATTGAAGAAAAACAAAACATGCATTTGATTTGCCTTTACTGTCTCTAAACAACATTGTTCTTGACCTGTAAATATTATTTCTGTCACATGCAACGAGTTGTGCATATAGAGGTGAGAGTGTACCATGTTGATGGACACTTTCTATTGTCACCTTCATGCACCCACTTAAGTACTCATTGCTTCTGGCTTCGCCCACGCCGCACTCAAGGTATTTTGTGCTGTTTTTCATCCGCAGTGTGCTAATGAAAAACGGGCTGGGATGTCATGCCTACGTTGTGTCTGTAAAATAACTTGAAAGATACATTAGCATCATACATGGGTATGTGCAGATAAGGACACGCGTGCAGAATATATTATACTGATCTTTTTGGACAGCCTATTGTGGCATTATGATTATACTGTTAATCATAACGGGAGTTGAATTGATACTGTTGTATTATTAGGATGTGGAAAAGCAGCACATAAATAATTTGAAGTACAGTCAGTATAATGTGTGGCTTATAGTGTAATGCAAGTAAAAAACAAGAATCTGAACTATGAGCAAAAGTATCACATTGTATTTCATCCAGTGCACTACTGCAATGTCAATATGGCCGCCAAACAATTATTTTTTCCCCTTTTTATCAGATTTATTAATTATGTACGTTTATATTTAATAACCATTTTAGCTGTCAAATGGAATATATTGGTCAACACTTTTGATATAATAGAGTGCAGCCTTGTGCTTCACATCTGCACAAGTAAAAAAAATAATAATATGCATCAACCGACACTGTCTTGTGTAATAATGAATTAGCTATTCACTGTGTGTGCACTGATGTGTATGCCAATCTTACCGTTTCCAGCCTTGCAGTTGTAGCCAGTTTCCATGGCAACGTGTCTGTGAGAGTGCAGTGACGTGGGAAGAGAGGGGAAAGGAGTTGAGACAATTATGGCGGCACGGAGGAAGAAGAAAAAGGAAGAGCCCAGACTGATGAGTGTGAAGCAGTGCGAGTCGTGGGAGAAAAAATGCATTGTGTGTTTGTGTATCCGGTGCTGAGCCTACGTTGGTACATTATACATAAAACATGTTTCTCATTGCAAAGTGCATGCCTGTGCAAGCACAGATGTTGATTCCTCTGAACATGTATGTAATGTGCAAAGAAATGCTGCAAGGCAATTGACATTGTATATAAACAAGATTTTTTTCCCTTTTGAGTGAGAGCCTCTGAGTGAGTCAACTGGAATGACGAATCCAATTGGGTTTCCATGGTGACAGTGGAGAATATGTCCTTTTTCATAAAGAGAAAAAATATCTCCTGGGTGCCTTGTTGCTCCTTTGTTACCTATGTAATCACTGCAGGAATTGTCAGAAAAAAAAAAAATTAGTAGTATAGAAATTCAACAACAACTAAACATGTGAGACTTGCTCAGATTAGCTTTTTTGATGTGAAAGACATGTGTTAGGCACATTTTGATCTTAACCCTGTTCAGGACACTATTGAACCTCCAAAGGTAAATAAACTTACATTTTACCAAAATTGTCAGGGAAAGCCTGCCTCTAAAGCAGCACAAAACAAGTGTCAAACGAGCATAAACGTAGTAATTTAGGGCAGTGGTCCCCAACCACCGGGCCGCAGAAGAATTTTTTATTCATTTTTATTTAAAAATTTTTTTTTTATTAAATCCACATAAATACAATATACACTTACAATTAGAGCACCAACCACAAAAAACTCCCTTTTTCATTACAAAAAAAAAAAAAAAAAAAGCGTTGACCGGTCCGCGGATACAAAAAGGTTGGGGACCACTGGTTTAGGGCACTAATCTGTGTTTTGCTTTTTCAATGGCAATTTTTTTTAATACAACTTCAGAAATGTAGAGGAGAAATATGATGTACAATAGACCATAGAACCTTGTGTATATATACAGTATATATATGTATGTATATATATGTATGTGTATGAAGTTGCAAACTTTGAAGCATTATGTGGTGAGGGACGACTATATGCAAATTTTACTGGTTTAACGGCATGTATTTTGACGTCCATATTGCTTTAAAGTGTAGTGTAGATTTGATGGCACTGTTCAAGCAGTTATCAGTGCCATACTAGTAAGCAGCAGTAGCGCCTTGTGACACATTAATCCTAGTCACTTTTTACTAATTATTTTTGATTGGCACAGTAATAAGAGACAAAGAATGTCTCCTAACTCCATCCCTCCATCCATTTTTTACCGCTTGTCCCTTTTAGTGCCGCTGGGGCCTATCTCAGCTGCGTTCGGGCGGAAGGCAGGGTACACCCTGGACAAGTCGTCTCCACATCACAGGGCCAACACAGATAGACAACATTCACACTCACATATCACACACAAAGGCAAATTTAGTGTTGCCAACTCAATGTTCTAAAAACCTACTGATGCCTCTAAATATTAACATCTTCCAAAGTGGTCTCATGTCTTCCGATTCCAAATAAGTTCTATTGCCATCTACTGGTGCGTGCATCTTTGCTTTTGGCCCAGTGTCAACTTTTAAAAAGGCAGCACACGTGGACAAAGACATGCAATAAAAAAAAAAACATGGTCTTTTTTGGAAGTTTTTTATTAGAATACATAATTGCTGTATATGAACTGTATGTCATTAGTGTAACCTGATATCTAGAGTTGTCTACTAAACTGTCTAAAGCGTACAATCATGAGAAATGTAAAAAAGACAATTACAAATAGATATGCTTGAAATTTCCACTTTCCCAAATGTTTGATTAAATAGTACACACATTGAACCGAAATATGGCGGTCTTTGTGTGCTTAGTGGTGATTGTCCTGACTCAGCATTTTTAGGACTGAATTGGTATGTCCACTCTTGCACAAGAAAATAAATATCCTTGTAATGGCTCTTGTTTTGGATCTCAAACGTGTCTAATATTGTCTCCAAAACATGTGTGTAGTTGCTTCATCGGTTTGTTTTTTTAGATGAGGACAGTAATATATTTTGATGTGCTCTTATGAAAATCAGGGGAATTGAGGTGAAGTCATGCAAAACAAAGATATACAATTACAAAAATGGACATATTGTTTTTGTTGTGCACACAATGGCCACATTTGCATGAACGTCAATACATTAGTACCTCCACTTACGGGCTTAATTGCTTCTGTGACGGCGCTCTTAACTAAAAACGCTTGTATCTCAAATCAGCATCGCACTTTGAAATTAATTAAAATCAATTGTGCTTGCTCCACATCCAAAACGGCACAGTTTTAACATGTAACATGCCCTTTAAAAATATTTTTTTTAGATGAGAAACGGTGTATAAAACCAATAAACATAAAATGTAGTGTAAATAATTACATTTATGAAGTAATGTAATATTAATGTAAATAATTTACCTTATAGAGTGGACTTCTTCGGTACGTCCTAACTGCTTCTCCATCAAACACACCGACAGCTTTTCCATATTGTCATGGGAAATTGTTTAGATATTAATGGGGAACTGCACATTTTTTTGGAATTTTGCCTTTTGTTCATAGTTATTATAAGAGACATAATTTATTTTTTATTTTTTTATTTTCATGCATTCTCAATAGACAAAAGACAACTCATGGAGTCTATGGTAGCTGCACTATTCTGCCTATAAAGTGAAGTGAATTATATTTATATAGCGCTTTTTCTCCAGTGACTCAAAGCGCTTCACATAGTGAAACCCAATATCTAAGTTACATTCAAACCAGTGTCGGTGGCACTGGGAGCAGGTGGGTAAAGTGTCTTGCCCAAGGACACAACGGCAGTGATTAGGATGGCAGAAGCGGGGATTGAACCTGCAACCCTCAAGTTGCTGGCACGGCCGCTCTACCAACTGAGCTTTAAAGCCCTTAAAAGAAACATCTGAACACCTCCATTGAGGTTGTATATACAGTACATAATGTAAGTATATATGTAATGTCGTAACGAGCACATTTATAATAACATTTAATATTTACGTATTTAGATGATTTTAAGCATACGCGGCGCACTAATTTCAAAAAAGCATTACGTTTGCCTTTTTTTCTTCATCACTGATTATTACTCATTGCAGACTTTATGAGAGCCCACAAACATAAGAAAACATAACTTACTGTACAATGTCTGCTGTCATTAGGATGCTGACTGCTAAGATGTTCATATATTCCCAATTAGATGAAGAATGTCTCATAATTCTCGCAAGGAAGCGGGGGGACCTAGTGTCTTTTCTTGTGGTTCTCGCTAGTGTACCAACTTGTCGGAGTACGTCCTCAGCCATTTACTTTCTAGGTGAGAGGCATGATTTATGATCTACAATAAACTCCCAGGGAGCAAATAAGTGAGGAAACACCTACCTAATTAATCATGTCGAAATTGTACACAACTATTTCTAGCGGCGCTAAAAATAGTTTGTCAGCGTTAGCGCTTATAATTACAATATCACTAATACTTGGTTATTGTTCATGTCACCAAATGTAAATTGAGTATTGTTGAATGATAATTTTTATTGGATTTTATGGGCAGCATAGACTTGACATTGACTCTGTTGTATGTGGACTTTTATTTACGTTTATTTAATATTTAGAATGCTTAAAAAAAATCAGTGTGTCAAGTATTTCATAATGATTGTGAATGATAGGCAAAATTCCAAAAAAGTACAATTCTACTTTAACATTATTGGCTAGTACGGGGTTTGGCAACAATCTTTTGCGCCGCCCTAGTGGCTCTCTGGAGCTTTTTCAAAAATATATGAAAAATGGAAACTGATGAGGGGAAAAAAAATCATTTTTTGTTTTAATATGGTTTTCTGTAGGAGGAAAAACATGACACAAACCTCCCTAATTGTTATAGAGCACACTGTTTATACTAAACATGCTTCACTGATTTGACTATTTGGCGAGCATGGTTTTGTCCTACTAATTTTAGCGGTCCTTGAACTCACCGTAGTTTGTTTACATGTATAACTTTCTCCGACTTTCTAAGACGTGTTTTATGCCACTTCTTTTTCCGTCTCATTTTGTCCACCAAACCTTTAACGTTGTGCATGAATGCACAAAGGTGAATTTTTTCTGATGTTATTGACTTGTGTGGAGTGCTAATCAAACATATTTGGTCACTGCATGACTGCAAGCTAATGGATGCTAACATGCTATTTGGGCTAGCTATATGTACATATTGCATCATTATGCCTCATTTGTAGGTTTATTTGAGCTCATATAGTTTCCTTTAAAACCTCATAATTCAATGTATATCTAATGACACACTATCTGTATGTAATATGGCTTCTAATTTTTTGCGGCTTGAGACAGATTTGTTTTTGTGTATTTAGTCCAATATGGCTCTTTCAACATTTTGGGTTGCCGACCCCTGATCTAGTATAACACTCATACTGCTTTAGTGCAAACCAGCAGTGATACGCTCGAATTGCTTCACCAAATTGGCACAACACTCTTGTCATGTTTTTGATTTTTATTTTTATTTTTTTTTAATTTTTAAACTTCCTCTCAGCACTCATGTTCTTCTTTCCCATGGTTGTAAAACAAAGTTTTTTTGAGACAACTACCAGTAAGCTATTGCTAGCTAGTAAGACCAGATGTTTTTGGCAGCTCTTGTGAGATTTACTGTAACTTTTACTACACCAATTTTTGCCTGTAACTTGAAGCATAACAATTCACAGAGAAACATCTATAATTTCAAAACACTTGTGTTGGGGCACTCTTAAAGGGGAACAGCAATTTTATTTTTTAATTTTGCCTATTGTTCACAATCATTATGAAAGACATGACGACGGATTGATTTTTTTTAATGCGTTCTAAATATTAAATACATTCCATCAAAAGTCCACTTACAATGGAGCCTATGGCAGACGTTCGATTCTGCCTATAAAGCCCCTTAAAAAACATCCAAACACATCCATTAGTGCAGTGGCTCTCAAATGGGGGTACTTGAAGGTATGCCAAGGGGTACGTGAGAATTTAAAAAAATGTTCAAAAATAGCAACAATTCAAAAATAATTTATAAGTATATTTATTGAATAATACTTCAACAAATTATGAATGTAAGTTCATAAACTGTGAAAAGAAATGCAACAATGCAATATTCAGTGTTGACAGCTAGATTTTTTTGTGGAGATGTGGAGGGGGTCCGGTCCGATCCGGTGGCCATGTACTGCTTGCCTGTGTATCGGCTGGGGACATCTCTGCGCTGCTGATCCGCCTCGACATCTCTGCGCTGCTGATCCGCCTCCGCTTGGGATGGTTTCCTGCTGGCTCCGCTGTGAACGGGACTCTCGCTGCTGAGTTGGACCCGCTTTGGACTGGACTCTCGCGACTGTGTTGGATCCATTGTGGATTGAACTTTCACAGTATCATGTTAGACCCGCTCGACATCCATTGCTTTCCTCCTCTCTAAGGTTCTCATAATCATTATTGTCACAGACGTCCCACTGGATCATTATTGTCACCGATGTCCCACTGGGTGTGAGTTTTCCTTGCCCTTATGTGGGCCTACCGAGGATGTCGTGGTGGTTTGTGCAGCCCTTTGAGACACTAGTGATTTAGGGCTATATAAGTAAACATTGATTGATTGATTGATAAATATTGATGTTAAAGATTTCTTTTTTTGTGAAAAAAATGTTTAGAATTAAGTTAATGAATCCAGATGGATCTCTATTACAATCCCCAAAGAGGGCATTTTAAGTCGATGAATACTTCTATGTGTAGAAATCTTTATTTATGTTTGAATTACTTGTTTTAAAATGTTTTCAACAAATGTTTTGTTATTTTTACATCTTATTTTCCAAATAGTTCAAGAAGGACCACTACAAATGAGCAATATTTTGCACTGTTATACAATTTAATAAATCAGAAACTGATGACATAGTGCTGTATTTTACTTCTTTATCTCTTTTTTTTCAACCAAAAATGCTTTGCTATGATTAAGGGGTACTTGAATTAAAAAAATGTTCACAGGGGGTACATCACTGAAAAATGGCTGAGAACCACTGCATTAGTGTTTTATATACATGATGTAAGTGTATATATAATGTAGTTACGGGCACATTACTAATAACATTTAATATTTCTACTCACTGCAGACTTTATGAGAGCGAACAAAACATCACTAACTGTACAATGTCTGCTGTCATTAGGATGTCAACTTCTGGGATGTTCATGTATTCCCGTTTAGATAAAGAATGACTCATAATCTTCGCAGAGAAATGGGGAAACAAGCGCTTTTTGTGTCGTTCTCGCTAGTTTCAGGTCCTAAAGGACCTCGTTGCTACAAATAGTTTGTCTGCGTTAGCGCTTGTTATAACAATATCACAAATACTTGGTCAATGCTGAAGTCAAGAAATGTAAATGGATTGTCAGAATTATTTATTTGATTTTATGGGTGGAATAGTGGAGCTCCGATTGGCTGCGCAATGAGTAGACATTTATTTACCTTTATTTAGATTTTTTGAATGCATTAAAAAAAAAATCCATCCGTCGTCATTGCTTTCATAATGATTGTGAAGTATAGGCAAAATACAGAAAATAGTGCAGATCCCCTTTAAGTTGAGGTACCTCTGTATTCCAATATTCAACAAAAGGAAGGAATTGTCAGAAAAGGACTTGGACACACATCTGCTGTATCACGTAAACATTTCATGCGGACACCACAATTCCAACAGTGCTTTCATTTAGAAAAAGATGATTATTGTTCATGTAAACATAGCCATTGTTGATTTGCATTTTTTCTGGTTCCAGTCCTTATTCCTTGTATTACTGTCTATTAAAAACATGACTTTCGTACACTTTATTTTACAATAAATATTTGAGTCATATTATAGTGTGAATGTCTAGGAGCGGTAAATTGTAACATGAACTATCTTGACCGACTACGTCTGACGGTTTTTCCTGTCCGAGCTGTCGAACACTTTTGTCTGAACCACATTGTAGTCAGGCCCCTGAATCTCTGTATTTCTACTGCTATTCAAGTCACAATAACGCAGCAGGAGCAGTATGTCTACGAATATTTCCAACTAATAAACAAGAGCAAATGAGCAAAGGATTGGTCTTTTAAGCAACAACTAATGCATGTCTGATCGCATTATCCAGACTTGTGAAATTACTCTTTACATATATAACGAGCATGGAAAAAATAGTCAAATGTATTTTTGCTGAGTGCCTGTTTCCACCCTATACTGCTCACGAGTGGATACAACTAAAACAATGAGAGACGTGACAAATACACCTCTCCGTCAATGGAAACCAAGAAGTGAGGAAGTAGGTGCACGATGCGCAGAATTAAATTTGGAGCCGCGCAACCTCACAAAATCCTGTAATTTTGAAGTTTACTTTGCGCGATGTGCACATTTGATGTATTTCCAGTAGTTATGTTGCTGTTGTCGTTTCGCACTGAGGAAGTTAAAGTGGACCTATGATGATTTTAATCTACAATTTATAACACTTCCTTGTGGTCTAGACCAGTGGTTCTCAAATGGGGGTACGCGTACCCCTGGGGGTACTTGAAGGTATGCCAAGGGGTACGTGAGATTTTTTTTTTTAAATATCCTAAAAATAGCAACAATTCAAAAATCCTTTATAAATACATTTATTGAATAATACTTCAACAAAATATGAATGTAAGTTCATAAACTGTGAAAAGAAATGCAACAATTCTGTCAACAATTCATTGTTGACTGCTAGATTTTTTGTGGACATGTTCCATAAATATTTATGTTCAAGAGTTCTTTTTTTTGTTAAGAAATGTTTAGAATTAAGTTCATGAATCCAGATGGATCTCTATAACACTCCCCAAAGAGGGCACTTTAAGTTGATGAATACTTCTATGTGTAGAAATCTTTATTTATATTTGAATCACTTGTTTATTTTTCAACACGTTATTGGTTATTTTTATATCTTTTTTTCCCAAATAGTTCAAGAAAGACCACTACAGATGAGCATTATTTTGCACTGTTATACAATTTAGGAAATCAGAAACTGATGACATAGTGCTGTATTTTACTTATTTATCTCTTTTTTTCAACTAAATATGCTTTGCTCTGATTAGGGGGTACTTGAATTAAAAAATGTTTCACAGGGTCACTGAAAAAGGTTGAGAACCACTGGTCTAGACCATGTGTATTGAATATGCTTTGGTATGAATTTTGCGTACATTTTGCTCCACTGTCATTTTTGTAACCCTTTATTTAAAGTCTCTCTTAAATAAATCTTCATTTGTGGAACCGTTCCATCCATCCATCCATCCGTCTTCTTCCGCTTATCCGAGGTCGGGTCACGGGGGCATCAGCCTAAGCAGGGAAACCCAGACTTCCCTCTCCCCAGCCACTTCTTAGGCTGTTGCCCCCGCGACCAGACCTCCGATAAGCGGAAGAAGATGGATGGATGGATGGAACGCTTACACAAATGAAGATTTATTTAAGAGAGACTTAGATAAAGGGTTACAAAAATGACAGTGGGGCAAAATGTACGCAAAATTCACACCAAAGCATATTCAATACACATTGTCTATTGCAAATGAAACCACGCCCCACCTTCTCTGCGAGTATCATCATTGATCTTTTTAAAATGTACACTGTTCGACGTACATCAAGAAGTCTTCACTACTTTTGTTTTACAGATATAGTCAAAAATCAACCTTACAGATTCACCCGGTCACAACGTTAGGTACTGAGAGCTTGACTTTATCTCCAAATAAACATGTCCACTTTGCCAGACTGAAAACCCTCGCTAACAGAGGCATCCAAAACTGCGTGCAAGCTCACGCCAACTTTAGCTCTGTTTAACATGAGTATCCAACAATGTGAGAACATCTATAAGTCAAAATAGATTAAATGTATCATTGGTCCGCTCTAACAATACTGTACTACAAGTCGACACAAACAGACTTGATTTTCATAGAAATGACCCTTTGGGTCTCACATTTTACGTCGACAAAAGCAGCCAATGTCGACATAAGTGGGCACTTTTTAGTCATAAAAATAACACGGTGGACCCGGACTTGATTTGGTTGACATAGATGGCTTGTTGATGTAAACCAACCTACCTAACTGTTTTTACACAGACACATTATCAAACTTTCTACATTGCAAGAGTGGCGTTTTAAATTGCTTCTCATACATAAGAGCTCTATGCCTTATTACGGATCTGAGCAATGTCGCTGTGCTAAAATGGCTAGCATCGATGCTAATGATTAAACAACACCGAAAATAAGGCTTTTTCTGCACACAAAAAATACAGACCATAGTTAATTTTGTTCTTCTATCTCCTTGTTTTCCTTTAAGAAAACCATTGCACCAATGATAGATATCGTCTTGAAGAAAGTGAAAACCTATACACAGCCTGCTGGCTTTTTTCAAAGCTCATTTTTATTGTTTTCACTTTTCAGGTACAAACATTTGGCATTGAATCTATGAGCAAATCACTCTCTTCTAGCTATAATTAGCACACAAAATGTCCTTACGGCTAAAAACACACTTAAGGATATCCGCATGGAGACTTCGACATTATTATTATTATTATTATTATTATTATTATTATTATTATCATTATTATTATTATTATTATTATCATTATTACAATGTGAATATGATTGTGATGAACCTGATGGTCAAAGTTTTTTCCCCCATCTTGGTTGAAAGTGTCTGTGCACGCACCGATCTGTTATATTCCTGTCCGCGTTTTTAGTGGGGGGTTTTAACGTCCCATCCTCTTTACACTCATGTACCTGAAACTCTACAGAAAAACAGTGGTTGAATATTAGAGGTGTCTATTTTTTGTAAAATATACACGATAATAGCAAATAGCTATTTCAAAGTCAAACGTTACAGACTTATAGTTTTGTGTTCCAGCCCATGTTAAGTGTTTGGAGAATCACAGTGAGTTGGGCGACTGGATCACTAAGAGCAGCATGGCATTACTCCAGCCCTTCAGTGAGTTTTGTAATCAGGCGTCAAAGGCAGCACACACCTTTCACATCCTTCATTCATACCTTTTGTCCATTTGTGTCACAGCAGTGTTTGACATGAAGCAATATAAACACCTTTTACATTCACAATGGCACTCAGACTGGGTTTTTTGTTGTTTTTGTTTCGTATTCCAAAAAAACGACCTTGAAAAACCCAAGCCACTGGTGGGAAGGTTCTTTCCTTTTGGATGTTGTACCTCGGTCTCAGCATGAGCTTGTTAGAAGCTCACCAGGGAATAGACCATGCTGTATTAGCAAAAGAAGAATGGACACAAATAGATGGTTAATTTACTTTACCACATAAATGAAAATGGATCAAGGCTGCATTTACACTGCTTGGTCCAAGACACTCAATACAGATATCTCTCTGGTGGCTTTGCTTGCGTTTATTTAGTCAACTATTTGACCTGTTACAGTCCACTTCCACCAGTCCTTTTTTAGCTTTTGGACAGTGTGATCTCTAATAATGTCTGTCAAGAAGAAAATGACTACTGTCTTGATTATAACTGTGATATATTATTAGATAATAAACTGCATTACCTGTTGCACAAAGCTTTATTTATTTTTTGAATTATAATTATTATTATTATTTGATTTTTTTGATCGTCCAGCTTCTCAATCACCCGTTGCTTTAGTCTTTAATTGACATCACGGCAACAGCGGTGGCTGCAATTTCTTTCTCAAAGTGTAGTCTTGAGGGATGAGATATTACGAGAATTAGTGCTCAAATTAGATTTACGGTCCCGAAATCTTGTTGTTTTTATTTCGATGCCCCGCCCTCCACCGTTTGACCAATTACAAAGTCTGCGAATGTGTCACATCCAGTTTGCCAGTTACGCACCGCTCTCTTCGTCTGACTACTGCCACTGGTAAAGTTACTAAACATGTCAGACTTTCGTAAATGTAAAAGGCCTCGTTACCATTCTCAACTTATTCAAGACAAAGCCAGGAATAAAACGAGGATTTGTCTCGGGGATGCCTTTGAAAGATGGAGACAATTGAAGGCGGAGAATATTTTTTCATCTGATGCCAAACTTGCCAATTTTCTCCTAGATAAGTGAGTAAGGCATTTACTAATTCTTATTACTTGTTATAAATGTTATTGGACATTTAGTGTGTAAACTATATTATCCAATACAGTCTATGACCTTGTCTAACAAAGCTAGTATGTTTGTGCAACGAATGCTTAGCATGCTAGCCCGGTCAGTGACACATCGACATATAGGAGGAAATATATGCCCGTTAGCCTGTAAGTCGATATGCCTTAGCTTGCCATCAAAGTAGGCCTATACGATATATAATATATATTATTGTATATAATATATTTTGTTGGTGGTCCGTGCGGTCAAACTAGACATTTTAGCAGGGTAATGCCAACAATCTGTCCCAACTCCCGAATAAAATATTGCTGCGTAACTTTACAAATACATTTGGCTAATGGACATCAGTCAAATGTGGCATAATTACTTAATAAAAACATCTTGCAAGAAGCATAAAAAGAAAAAACTACAGCGTAGGACTCGTCGATTGCCATTTGAAGTTCCTTGGAGTAGGATTCAGATTCGGCTGCGTATCTGGCAGCCTCAGTCATGGAGAGTGGGAGGGGACTACATAATTTTGATCGTGATTGCAGTACCATTTCTGGTCACATTACTACATATGGCACCTTTAATGGAAACACCTACAACTTTGTCGAAATTTTTGAAATATCGCTTTTATTTTGCGAAAACTTGCAATGCTACGGACAGATAAAATGTCATTTTATTCATACAACTTGGGCTCTGATGTAATAAAAGTGTGTGTGTATTAAAACACATGTAGACTTGATAGCACAGGCAAAGCTGATCTACTAAGCTTAATAGCTGAGGATCACATCTTTTAAGTGAGCAAGAATAGAGAGCGCTATAAATTTAACTTGTTTGTCTTCATGAATATGTAAAATAGATACTGATCATCAGAAAGCCCACAATACTGGGTGGAGAAAATACAAGAATAATTATTTTGCACAAGCAGTGTGATTTCTCAAAGCAAAACTGTTTCACGTCCACTGTTTTGCATCTGTGAGAAAGTGCTTATGGCGCTGCAGCTGCGTCCTGCGTATGCTTGTCCACATATGTGGAATGTCAAAATATTAGATATATAGTCTATTCAGCCATATAATTTTATAATTGTATAGCTGCTGGATGACTTAAGGCAGTGGTCCCCAACCACGAGGCCGCGGCCCGGTACCGGGCCGTGGCCCGATTGGTAATGGGCCGCAGAAGATTTTTTATTTTTAATTTTTATTTAAAAAAAAATAAATAAAATGTTTTATTTTTTATTTTATTTTTTATTAAATCAACATAAAAAACACAATATACACTTACAATTAGTGCACCAACCACAAAAACCTCCCTTTTTCATGACAAAAACGTCCCTTTTTCATGACAAAGAAAAATTTTAAAATACATAAATAAAATAAAAACAATACAAAGTATTCTTAGCACCAGATCTTTTTTTCAACAATGTATACTAGGTTCATATCTCCACACACTGCATGAATTTAGAAATTGGAATCTATCATATCTCGGTGTCTCTGGGACTGCTTGTAATAGACTGTTACTTTGGACAACAACTCTATTAAACTAATTTCATTTGTTTTTGTTTTTTGTCGTATCACATCAAGGTTTTGAAGTAACGTTAGTATTTTATTGAATTAAACACTATATCTGTTCTGTTTAGTAAATACAAGTTTAGTAAAATACAGTATACAGTTGTGGTCAAAAAATTACATACACCTGTAAAGAACATAATGTCATGGCTGTCTTGAGTTTCTGATAGTTTCTACAACTCTTATTTTTTGTGATGAAGTG
Organism: Nerophis ophidion; assembly: GCF_033978795.1. Classification (NCBI taxonomy): domain Eukaryota; kingdom Metazoa; phylum Chordata; class Actinopteri; order Syngnathiformes; family Syngnathidae; genus Nerophis; species Nerophis ophidion. The sequence continues at coordinate 34,124,880 of NC_084614.1, read as the reverse complement.
ATTGGAGCACATACTTGTTGGTCACAAGAAACATTCATGAAGTTTGGTTCTTTTATGAATTTCTAATGGGTCTACTGAGAATGTGATCAAATCTGCTGGGTCAAAAGTATACATAAAACAATGTTAATATTTGGTTACATGTCCCTTTGCAAGTTTCACTGTAATAAGGTTATTTTAGTAGCTATCCACAAGCTTCTGGCAAGCTTGTGCATGGCTATTAAAAGCGATGGGTATTGTGGCTGAACAGCTCAATTTTTATTTCATCTGACCACAGAACTTTCCTCCAGAAGGTCTTATTTTGTCCATGTGATGTCAGATGAAACAAAAATCGAGCTGTTTGGCAACAATACCCAGCAATATGTTTGGAGGAGAAAAGGTGAGGCCTTTAATCCCAGAAACACCACACATACTGTCAAGCATGGTGGTGGTAGTATTATGCTCTGTCTGTTTTGCTGCCAATGGGACTGGTGCTTTACAGAAAGTAAATTGGAGAATGAAAAAGGAGGATTACCTCTAAATTCTTCAGTACAACCTAAAATCATCAGCCCGGAGGTTGGGTCTTGGGTGCAGTTGGGTGTTCCAACAGGACAATGACCCCAAACACACGTCAAAAGTGGTAAAAGAATGGCTAAATCGTGCTGGAATTAATGTTTTAGAATGGCTGCCCCAAAGTCCTGACTTAAAGGTGTGGACAATGCTGAAGAAACAAGTCCATGTCAGAAAGCCAACAAATTTAGCTGAACTGCACCAATTTTGTCAAAAGCAGTGGTCAAAAATGCCAGCAGAAGCTTGCCAGAAAATTGTGGATGCACCACCAAAAGCTCCTTATTGCAGTGAAACTTGCCAAGGGACATGTAACCAAATATTAACATTGCTGTATGTATACTTTTGACCCAGCAGATTTGGTCACATTTTCAGTAGACCGATAATAAATTCATAAAAGAACCAAACTTCATGAATGTTTTTTGTGACAAACAAGTATGTGCTCCAATCACTCCATAACAAAAAAATAAGAGTTGTAGAAATTATTGGAAACTCAAGACAGCCATGACATTATGTTCTTTACAAGTGTATGTAAACTTTGGACCACCACTGTAGGTCCTGAAAGCTTATGTAATGGGGTATAAACACTATTTGGAACCGGTCATAAGACCTGCAGTGTAAATGCAGCCACCAAGATTGTACAATTAAACATACCTGTAGAGATAATAGAAGAAAGACAGCAGATAAAAGCCCAGCTTACACCAGGACTCCTTCTGGCAGTAGTTGAGGATGTCGGCGTTCATCACACTTACAGGATCATACATGACCTCTGACCCATCAGCCGGTCGATGGAAAAACCTAAAGAGACAGAAATAAAATAGCCTTGAAAATAACTTTTTAAGACGTCTGTTTGGGGAGCGTGTTGAACCGTACCTCCACAGATGGTAGAAGAGAAGCGGGATATTTAGGCCAAGTGTGACCCACTCTCCAGCACACATGAACATGAGGCAAAAGAGCCCATGGATTGAATACTCTGGCACCACCAACTAAACACAACACACAGACATGCATTCAAGATCTTTAAGCCTTTAAATCACAACTTAAGTTTTTTTTAATTGATGGTACAGAGAATATAAACAATAACATTGTCATGGCGAGACACCAATTGTGTTGTTGCATTCTGATCAACGTGTAAAACACTTCATGGATTGTTGCTTGCTCTTGTGCCATTCATAATACAATTAAACTATGTAAACATTGGAAAAGAGTAGGAGTGAGGCACAATATTGCTAGCCTGCATGGATGGTATCGCCTTTTGTGTTTGGAGTACACAGAGTACTGTACTTACTGTATTTATACTGCATTATGTGCTATTTTGAGTCCGTCTGTTATGTCATTTATTAGATAAGGTTTAAAATAGTTGATATTTGGTGCATAAACCACTTTTCTTTCAACACTGATCAGTTGACTTTACATGAAGTGATTTAATACACACTTTGTTCAGGTTTGGCACAAATTAAGTGTTTTGTCTGGATGCTGACATTTTCTTTTGTTCGTCTGCGTTGGCCAGGTGGTGTTCTGTCAGCTTTTTATAGACCATTTTTTTTGCTCTAAACAGCTGCCGCTGTTGAACATGCCAACACAATAGTTAATAGTTCTACACTAAGTGGATCTGTTGGTTTATTTCTGATTTTATTTCTCTCTTATTCCAAAAGTTGCAAATACCGAAGTCAGCAAATGTAATTATTACTTTAATAAAACAATGAGCAATGTCCTGATCTCCATGACAGTTTTGGACTTGTGCTTCAAGTTATTTCCGTTCAAGCGCTCTTATTTTCTTGTTTTTACTTCCTGTGTGTTTTCCTTTCCTGGCTATCTTACCTGACCGTGATTGTAATCAGATTGCTTCTTTGCCTGTGGGCTGGATCATTGTTTTATGGCTACGCTACTTTGTTACCTGCCCTCTCTTGTCTCTGCATCCTGGGGTCACGTTATATAGTGTGTTGCAAATGTTGCAAATTCAACATTCAACAAATGATTGACTGTATCTTTTCATTGATTTTTTTAGTATTATTTTAATACTGTATGTAGTATATTTCAAACAACTGTCCCTAATTTACTTGTTAATGTAAACATGTAAACTATATACATGTCGAACATATTGTGCTTGTTGGAAAAATGACTTTTAAATACACTTTCCTTGCCAAAGACTCAAAGTAACCTCCTCTTTGCGGGAGACATGTTAGACATATTTTATAGGATCACAATATGAGCATGTCCAAGTTGTAATTTAGCATGCGGGGGCTGCATGCGGTGAAAGTGGCCTGTGGTGATGTCTCTGAGTGAAGTGGAGTGTGCGACATGGCTCTCCCAATGGAGGTAGAGACAAATGAAGCCCCCCTGGTGTCGGCATCGAGCAGCTGCAGGGGAAAAACAGACATTACTCACTCTGCGGAGAAGGTTGCAGATTCGCTCGATATTGAGAATCCTTTCCCTCTGCAGATGGGACACAAAGACAGACTTTTTTTAGATTCCTTTACAACATAACGTTATGGCTCTTCTTAGGGTTGGAAACATTCCAACGCATATAGATGCAAATATTATAACGTCTTCTCAATATAATGTAGCTTTATATTTGTATTGGTAGACTTTTTGAATTGTGTTACATTGTATTGGGAAGGTATTCACAAAATTTCCAATGTGAGGGTGTAATAATAGATGATAAAATGAACTGGAAATCTCATGTTAAAAAAATATATAACATAAAGTAGAAAGAAACATGTAAATAATGAATAAAGCAAAACATGTTCTAGATCAAAATTCACTTCATATTCTCTACTGCTCACTAGTGTTACCATAGCTGGGTTATTGTGTAGAAATGTGGGGAAATAACTACAAATGTGCGCTTCATTCACTAACAGTGTAAAAAAGATCATTTAGAATAATACATAATGTTGGATATAGAGAACATACAAACCCTTTAGACACGCTAACTGGATTGCAATCGTTATTTTACTCACTTAAGAGACACATTCCTTTCTGCACAAGTTTAGTACATCAGCTTTGTGTGTGCTATCAAGTTTGCACATGGTTTAGGACACACAACCTTTAGTACATCAGGCCTTATGTACAAACCCCGTTTCCATATGAGTTGGGAAATTGTGTTAGATGAAAATATAAACGGAATAAAATGATTTGCAAATCATTTTCAACCCATATTCAATTGAATATGCTAAAAAGACAACATATTTGATATATATATATATTTTTTTTTCGCATATAATCATTAACTTTAGAATTTGATGCCAGCAACATGTGACAAAGAAGTTGGGAAAGGTGGCAATAAATACTGATAAAGTTGAGAAATGCTTATCAAACACTTATATGCAACATCCCACAGGTGTGCAGGCTAATTGGGAACAGGTGGGTGCCATGATTGGGTATAAAAGCAGCTTACATGAAATGCTAAGTAATTCACAAACAAGGATGGGGCGAGGGTCGCCACTTTGTAAGCAAATTGTCGAACAGTTTTAGAGCAACATTTCTCAACAAGCTATTGCAAGGAATTTAGGGATTTCACCATCTACCGTCCGTAAAATCATCAAAAGGTTCAGAGAATCCGGAGAAATCACTGCACGTAAGCGATGACATTACGGACCTTTAATCCCTCAGACGGTACTGCATCAAAAACCGACATCAGTGTGTAAAGGATATCACCACATGAGCTCAGGAACACTTCATAAAACCACTGCCAGTAACTACAGTTGCTCGCTAAATCTGTAAGTGCAAGTTAAAACTCTACTATGCAAAGCCAAACCCATTTACTAACAACACCCTGAAACGCCGCCGGCTTCGCTGGCCCCGAGCTCATCTAAAATGGACTGATGCAAAGTGGAAAAGTGTTTTGTAGTTTGACGAGTCCACATTTCAAATTATATTTGGAAACAGAGGACGTGGTGTCCTCCAGAACAAAGAGGAAAATAACCATTTGGATTGTTAAGGGCGCAAAGTTCAACAGCCAGCATCTGTGATGGTATGGTGGTGTATTAGTGCCCAAGGCATGAGTAACTTACACATCTTTGAAGGCACCATTAATGCTGAAAGGTCCATACAGGTTTTGGAGCAACATATGTTGTCATCCAAGCAACGTTATCATGGACGCCCCTGCTTATTTCAGCAAGACAATGCCAAGCCACGTGTTACAACAGCATGGCTTCGTAGTAAAAGAGTGCGGGTACTTTCCTGGCCCGCCTGCAGTCCAGACCTGTCTCCCATGGAAAATGTGTGGCGCATTATGAAGCGTAAAATACGACAGCGGAGATCCCGTACTGTTGAACGACTGAAGCTCTACATAAAACAAGAATGGGAAAGAATTCCACTTTCAAAGCTTCAACAGTTAGTTTCCTCAGTTCCCAAACGTTTATTGAGTGTTGTTAAAAGAAAAGGTGATGTAATACAGTGGTGAACATGCCCTTTCCTAACTACTTTGGCACGTGTTGCAGCCATGAAATTCTAAGTTATTTATTATTTGCAAAAAAAAAAAAAAAAGTTTATGAGTTTGAACATCAAATATCTTGTCTTTGTAGTGCATTCAATTGGATATGGGTTGAAAAGGATTTGCAAAACATTGAATTCCGTTTATATTTACATCTAACACAATTTCCCAACTCAAATGGAAACAGGGTTTGTTCATTATTGTGGTTGCAGTTCTCAGTGGTGTCAAAATAAACATATATTCTTATGAATTGATGTAACTTATCATGGCTGGGGTGTTTGAAGTACCAGAAGAAAAACAAGTTGACTGGATATGCTTAATTGTGTTTATTTCTATCCATTGAACCATATCCAATTGTATTTACAATTCGCAAAGTATGTGAAAATACCATTTATAAACGTCACAAAATGGCATCACAAATTCAGTCAGACATTTTGAATATTCCTCTCCGAATTTCCGGAGATTGACGTCACTGGAGAAACGCTTCTGTACTCTGACCGTGTTATCAGATCACTCATTCTGGAATCACGTACAAATTAGACATGGCATGTAGAAAGAGTTGTACTCTCTATCATGTACAATCCCTATATAAGACATGTACACATATGTTGTTGTTTCTTTCTTATTCTAACTTGTAAATAAGTAACTACATAAAAAGTCTGCTAACAATCATGGAGTCAATGGGGCTATATGATTGTGATCGTTGATCGCGATTAATTTGAGTTCGATCACTGTGATCAGCTGTTAGCATATTTCCTTGATTAAACATGGCACAAAAGTCTGTTAGAAGTTACCGCAGTAGTAAACAGTAGGGGAAGCAACGATGCACGGTACAATGAATTGATTTACGTGGACCCCGACTTAAACAAGTTGAAAAACTTATTCGGTTGTTACCATTTAGTGGTCAATTGGACGGAATATGTACTGAACTGTGCAATCTACTAATAAAAGTTTCAATCAATCAATCAATCAATCGGTAAAATTCTGCACAAAACAATCCACTTTTATTGACCGTGATCCTGTGTGTGTTGGTGAATGTGTGTGTATTTGTGTAGGTTTCCGTGTGTTTTTGTGAAAATGTTTGTCTCTGTGTTTGCATGACTATCTCGTTCCACCGTCGCGAAAGTCAGGCTCGTCACGACGTAATTGACGTTCAATCAGCATTGTGCCTCTTCCCTCTTACACACTCCCGGAAGTGTAGCCCAGAAAAACAAGATAAAGAAATATGACTTACACTAGCATAGAAGTACAAACAACATTTAAAAGGAAGCAGCGGCTTTAGTGACACACTTTACTTTCACTATCTGTTGCAGCTCACCAGTAACACTGACTTGCAAGCACTCAGAAAGTCTATGTGACTTATTGGTTCCGACTGGGAGAATCGACACACCCACTAATTTAATCAGAAAAGGCATTTTAGTATACAAATATTTTAAATCAGACTTTTTGTTTATGTGTCTGCAAAGATTCAACTCAGCTATAAAATATACTAAGAAAAAGATCTGCAGACAGACAGTTTGTGTTCTTTTTGTATGTAGATAAAAACAACAACATTTTATTTCTGAAATAATCGTTAACCTTGTTTTATGTGTTGGTACACATTATTTTACAGTACTTCCAATTCAAACTGTTCTTCAATGTATTTTTATTCGATATAACAATGTGGGTCATCACTTGTTTGCCAAACCACTTGTTGTGACACACACACACTCCGTGCTTCCCTCTGCTGCGGGAGGACGAAGAAACTCCACTGTGAACACCAGACACGCCCCCGCGCTCATCAGGCAGACCGCGGCCACTCTCCGCCGCAGCCGGCGGCAATCGACACCTGACACACCTGGCATTGATGAAGGACGGCAGTATAAAGACGATCGACGCCGACTCATCGTCGTCGGAACGTAATATCTACTACCCGTAAGCTGCACGTCTCCGACAACCTCCTGATCTCGCTCGTTGCCTGTTTCCTTGTGCCTTTTGTTCCCGTGATCCCTGTATCTCCCGCTCTTCCCAAAGCGCTCGTGTCACTACTGCTATTTCCCTCCTGGACCTGGTTTGCCTTCCCAATCCTTGACCTTGTTTTGGACTTTTGGACTCTCTTCTGCCTTTGACCCCTGCTTGGACCTTGGACTTCCCCTGGCTTCTTCCCCCCTTCGGATTTGGACGCTGGACATCCAACAAGCACCTCAACAAACCTCACGGTATTTACATATGGTAATTCCACACATAGTTGTGCATGCAGACACACAGTAGCATACACACTCCATGTAATCATCAAGTCTTCAATAAACCTGTTGAACTTGACATTCCGTTGCTGTGCCGTCTCCTTCCCCAGTATAAACATAACACCACTGGTGAGAAGCACTGATGTATACAAGTGATTAAATAATACAAATAATAATTTACCATTTGAATGTGTTGATTAGTAAATGTTAACTTGAAATAAAAGTATTATAGTATTTACTACACCAATTATAATTTTTTTTTCTGCAGAATGTTTGGGTTAGGGTTAGAAACAAGCATAAACACAAAATAACTTTGAGGGGAAACAAAGTTTTTTTCTTTATCTCCACAAAACGTACTGAAAAAGACGCAAAACCGTGGATCTAAAACCAGGTACGGACTGTAGCGTGGGTTACCTGTTCTGTTACACCTCTACTAAACACAATTATATACATGAACAAAATGACAGTTGTCAGCTGTTAGCATAAATTACCTCCACCGAACATGGTGGTAATGTTTGTTACACGTTAACGCAGTAGTAAACAGTAAGGACGCGGTACCCAATACAATCCTACCGGGCCTAAACACTTTAATTTTTAAAAATAAAAAAATTGTGATATTAATCGTGACCATTTATTTTTGCCATTGCTCCCAGCCCTAATGGGGTCTATTTAGTTTGCCTACAAAACTCTGTAAATAATCATCCAAAACCTGCAAACAATATTGTATTTACATCTCGTGACCTGAATATTAACCGAATATTAGTAATGTTATTATAATGGGCGCTTACGCAAACAAATGTTTTTTTTGCATTGATAACCGAGAGCTAACTAAAGTTTATACTTCATTGGACTCAAGGAGATACTTTGATGTAGTTATAAAATTAATCTGAATATGGCAGTAATGCAACATAAAGTGATGCAAACTGCCGTAAAACTGTATAAAAGAAGAAGAAGCTTATGCAGCACGGCAGCATTAAAACGCCGATGTCTTGTTTGCTACTACTGGTGCATCACGTCTCGGCTCGTCAAAGTTATTCTAGGACAGTGGTGTCTAAACTTTTTGATTGGGGGGCCGCATTGGGCTAAAAAGTTTTCCCAGGGACGGAAAGCCGACTGCACATACAGTATATATATATATATATATATATATATATATATATATATATATATATATATATATATATATATATATATATATATATATGTATGTATGTATACATATACTGTGTGTATATATATATTTTTTGTGTGTGTTTGTGTGTATATATATATATATATATATATATATATATATAAGATATATATGTGTTTGTGTGTGTGTATATATAAATATACATATACAGTATATGTACATATATACATATATATATACACATACTGTGTATGTATAAGTATATATGTATATGTGTGTGTATATATACAGTATGTGTGTGTATTTATATATGTATATGTTTATAATGTGTCTGTATGTATATGTATATATAAATACAAATGTTTACAATGTACATATATATACATATTAATGTATATAATGTATATATATGTATATATTTAGATATGTATATATGTATGTGTATATATGTAGATTATATGTGTATATGTATATAGATATATGTACATATAAATATATATGTATACATACACAGAGATGTATATGTATATATATACACACATAGATGTATGTTTATAAATATATATATATATATATATATATATATATATATATATATATACATATATGTATATATATATATATATTCATATATATACATAGATATATACATGTGTATATGTATATATGTATGTGTATATATATATATACATACGGTATACTTACATATATATGTGTATATATACATGTATATATAAGGTATATATAAGTTTGTGTATGTATATATATATACATATATATATGTATGTATATACGTGTATATTTATATATATAAGGTATATATGAGTTTGTGTATGTATATATATATATATATATACTGTATATATATATATATATATATATATATATATATATATATACATATATATATATATACATATATTAGGGGTAGGCAAATTAATGCGTTAATTACGCGTTAACTCATCAATCTATTAACGCCGACAATTATTTTATCGCACATTTGCGTATGTTGTTTACATGCTTTTATTTTGTTAACGCCTTTTCTTAACAAGATGGCATCTCCCGGATGTACTTCAGCGTCGAGGGGCTCTTGGTAAAGATGGAACATTTGGCAAAAATACCGGACAATTCTGCAAATGTCATGGCTGGCTTACAGCGTGGTCACTCCGGGATCACTTACGACCGCCAGATAATTCTGAATGTGGATAGATCGGGCCGTTTTGGACTGAATGACGCGTGCTTGCTAGACCGGCTAGCTAGCATGGGAATACTTTGCCGGCTACATCCAGCGGCTTGTGAAGCAACGGAGTATATGTGTTGTCTGTCTATTTATGAATAATGCAGACGAGGCGTGTTAGCTGAGTTCTTAACGTTTGCTTTCAGAGCGTGCATATCACAACATAGACACAACCTATACCGGGCTACCGCGCATGCTCGTCACTCCTGTTGCATGCTGGGTAGGGTAGTTCTTTTTTTTCCCTGGCTCATAACATCACAAATAGTACCATGTATATGCGTTCAGTTTATCAAAGCACCAAGCAAACAATCGGAAAATTCCCATCATATCAATTCCTTGATATGGTCATAATTATTTGAAGTGCACTACGCAGAATAAACACAACATTATTAATATTGCTACTACGGATAATTTGATCAAAAATTCCCTAAAACAGCCCACTACCTATAATATAGGTTTTTTAAACATAAGACCCTGATAAAAAAAAATGTTTCTGCTGTTGCCTCAGAAATTGCCTGTTCAGATGTTATGATTGTGGCTCAGAGATTTGTTTGTAGATTATATTTATTTTCCATAACAAACAGGATAACTTAAATACCCTGGCAGTGGCAATAAGCTTAAATGTTTGTATTTACATTTTTTGAGTTGATTTTCCTAAAATATGCTATTTAACTGCTACTGTTTAACAAGGACTGATTTAAATTGTGTTTGTACAACAAATCTTTTGGCGCTTTTGTTCATGTGGGGGAATATTCCAATAAAGGTGCATTACACACTACTTTTGAATTCATTATTGGGCTTTGCGTATACAATGCAGTTAATCGTGATTAATCGGAGAAATAGTGCAATTAACTTCGATTAAAATTTTTAATCGTTGCCCAGCCCTAATATATATATATATATGTGTGTGTGTATATATATATATATATATATATATATATATATATATATATATATATATATATATATATATATATATATATATATATATGTATATGTATATGTATATATATACCATATATCCTTGAATTGCCTCCGGGGCGCTGATTAATTTAAAACCTCTTCTCACTCCTGCGCTTACCAAAGGCATGCAGTAAAAGTAAGCATGCGGTAATTATGGATTAAAAATTTGAGTGTGATGTAAGCTTGGACCTTAAATCCGACTGAATAGCTCTTAATCTTTTTCCCTTTATGCAATTTCAAATTACCGGTATTGGAATCAGCCTCCTCCATTTTGAAAATGATGACACAGGGGAAGTGTCATTCGTGACGTCAAGAGTTTGACCAGGCGGTAATACTAAGCATGCGCTAATTATTTTGGGAAGCGAGTTTGACCCGGCAGTAATTCAAGGCAGGTGCATACTATATGCCCTGTGGCAATTCAAGGAAATACGGTATATATATACTGTGTATATATATGTATATGTGTGCCTTGGACGTGCTGGCCCCCGCCAGGTTCGGTCTTGTGAACGCAAGATCTTTGACAAACAAAACGTCTATCCTGAAGGATTTCTTCACTTCCCGCGGACTTGACTTCCTCTGTGTGACGGAAACATGGCTGAGAGCCGGTGAGTCCGCCCCTCTTAATGAACTTCTGCCTCCGGAGTGTTCCTACTTTAACTCTCCGTCGTCCGGTCGAAAAGGAAGAGGATTAGCAGTCGTTTTTAAAAATGACTTTAAATGCCGTCAGATCCGCCTGCAATCCTCCTTTTCAAGCTTCTAACTATGCATGTTTGAACTGGGTCTTTCTGATGTTGTCCTGTGTGCCGCCGTCTATCGACCACCCAAGTACCACAAAGACTTTATAACTGACTTTTCTGAATCTCTGGCTAAAATCTTGCCCAAATATGATCGTGTCCTTATTATGGGTGATTTTAATATTCACACCTGCTGTCCAGATGAGTCGCTTTTCAGGAGCTTCCTGAATGTCATTGACTCTTTTAACTTTGTACAGTCTGTGTGTGGTTCTACCCATGAACGCGGGCATACACTCGATTTAGTGCTCTCGTATGGTTTGTGTGTTTTTAATTTGGACATTTGCGATGCTGTGTTCTCTGATCATATGTCGATCCTGTTTGATATTCCCACTCAGTGTCCGGGTAAATTGTGCGCTCTGCCTCAACGCTCTCGCATTCTTCGTCTCCTGCTCTGTTCTCCTAAATTTTTTCGACTATTTGTGATGATAATTCTGCAGCCTCTGTATGTCTGAATACTGAAGAGTTGGTTTCTGGGTTCAACTCTCTTTGTTTACAAACAGTGGAGACGATCGCTCCTTTAAAGTACCGCCGCTCAAAAGCCAAGCCTCAGCCCTGGTTGAATGACATCACTCGTGCAGCCAGGCGCGAATGTAGGAGAGCAGAGAGAACATAGAAAAAAGGACAGGCTGCATGTGTCCTTTGCCATTTTTAAAGAAAGCTTGCTTTCCTTTCAGATGACTGTAAAAGCAGAGATGAATATTATATCTACGTATCTTAGATTATATCTTCTACCTGTAACAACCCCAGGGTTCTGTTCAAAACTATTAACACTGTCATTGATGCTCCCAAATCTGTTGGTTTTAATGCTTCTTTTGAATTCTGTGAAAATTGTCTCCATTTTTTCACTGACAAAATTGTGTCAACTAGAGCCAGTTTATTCCAGTCTTCATATGACCCTTCTGTTGTTCTGCATTTCTCTTCTGTTTTCCATCAGTTTGAGCCGGTGTCCTTTTCTTTTTTAAATTACACAGTTAGTCATATGAAGCCCTCTTGTTCTCCTGCAGATGCCCTCCCGCCTCGCCTGTTTAAGGAGGTATTTGCTACTATTGCATCAAGTGTCCTTAACATTATCAATAGTAGCCTCTCTTCTGGAATAGTTCCAGTAGAGTTTAAACATGCAGTGGTACGACCTTTACTTAATAAACCAAGCCTCGACCTCTCTCCACTCTAACCTTAGACCTAACCCTAATCTTCCATACATTTCCAAAATATTACAGGTTGTCTACAGTCAGTTGTTGCCCTTCTTAGAGGATAATTGTATCACTGTGGTGTTCCAGTCCGGTTTTAAAGCCCTCCACAGCACAGAGTCAGCGCTTTTAAAAGTTTTTAACGATATCCTCCTGTCAACTGATTCTGGTAAATATGTTGTCCTGGTGCTTTTAAATCTGTCTGCTGCGTTCGACACCGTCGACCACGCCACCTTAATCACTTGTCTTGAAAACTGTGTGGGTATTAAGGGCGCCGCCCTCAACTGGTTCCGGTCGTAACTAACCGACAGGAGTTTTTGTGTAAAAATAGACAGTTTTATGTCTTCCACAGCTCCTTCACCACATGGGGTCCCCCAGGGCTCAATCCTTGCCCCATTCTTATTTGCGCTTTACCTTCTCCCCCTTGGTTCTATTTTTAGGAAGTACGGTACTGCATTTCATTTTTATGCCGATGATTGCCAGATGTATTTTCCCATGGCACAAAATAACACGGTTTAACGTCTCATTGACTGCCTGCACGACATCAAAGCCTGGCTTTTAGCTAACTTACTGAGCTTAAATGAAGACAAAACAGAAGTTATGTTGTTCGGTCCAAGTCGCTCTCCCTCCCCCAACGTTGACCTTGGCACTCTGACCCCGTATCTCAGCGACTGTGTCACAAACCTGGGGGTAAAGTTCGACCCGGATTTTAAATTAGAAAAACAAATCAGCCGCGTTGTTCAAAAAAGCTTGTATCAATTGAGCCAAATAGCGAAAGTAAAACCGCTTCTATCAGGACATGATCTTGAGAAATTAATTTACGACTTTGTCTCGAATCGTTTAGACTACTGCAATGCCCTGTATGTAGGCATTAGCCCGGCCTCCTTCGCCCGCCTGCAGCTCGTGCAGAACTCTGCTGCTCGTCTGCTAACACAGACCCGCAGACGTGAGCACATCACCCCTATATTAGCGTCCTTTCACTGGCTCCCTGTGCGTTACCGAATCAACTTTAAACTCCTTCTATTTGTTTTTAAATGTCTAAACAACCACGCGCCAACGTATATCTCCGACCTCCTTCAACCTTACTGCCCCACTCGATCCCTAAGATCAGCCGATCAGTTGCTACTGACGGTCCCTGACACAAGGCTGAAGCTTAGAAGTGACAGAGCTTTCGCCGCTACTGCTCCCAAGCTCTGGAACGACCTACCTCTGAGTGTTAGACATGCCTCCTCTCTTTCTGTTTTTAAATCTCTCTTAAAAACATACTTTTATTCCATGGCTTTTAACACTGAGTAATATCCATCCTGCAATGGGGCCCCTGTTTTTATGTTTTATTTATTTATTTTTTATTGTGTTCTGTTTGTGTTGTGTTTGCTCGGTTCTCGTATTAACTTTTAACCTGCCCATTGTACAGCACTTTGACTACCCCTGTGGTGAATTTTAAAAGTGCTCTATAAATAAATTTGATTTTGTTTGATTTGATTTGATTTATATATATATATGTGTGTGTATATATATATATATATATATATATATATATATATATATATATATAAATACATATGAAATGTGGACTTGTCAGACCACAGAACACCTTTCCACTTTGCATCAGTCCATTTCAGAGAAGAGCTCAGGCCCAGCCAAGCCGGCGGCGTTGCAGGATATTGTTGATAAATGGGTTTGGCTTTGCATAGTAGAGTTTTAACTTGCACTTACAGATGTAGCGACCAACTGCAGTTACTGACAGTGGTTTTATGAAGTGTTCCTGAGCCCGTGTGGTGATATCCTTTACACACTGATGTCTGTTTTTGATGCAGTACCGCCTTAGGGATTAAAAGTCCGTAATATCATCGCTTATGTGCAGTTATTTCTCCAGATGCTCTGAACTTTTTGATGATTTTACGGACCGTAGGTGGTAAAATTCCTTGCAATAGCTCGTTGAGAAATGTTGTTCTAAAACTGTTCAACAATTTGTTTACAAAGTGGTGACCCTCACCCCATCCTTGTTTGTGAATTACTTAGCATTTCATGGAAGCTGCTTTTATACCCAATCATGGCACCCAACTGTTCCCAATTAGCCTACACACCTGTGGGATGTTCCATATAAGTGTTTGATGAGCATTCCTCAACTTTATCAGTATTTATTGCCACCTTACCCAACTTCTTCGTCACGTGTTGCTGGCATCAAATTCTAAAGTTGATGATTATTTGCAAAAAAAACTAAATGTTTATCTGTTTGAACATCAAATATGTTGACTTTGTCGAATATTCAATTGAATATGGGTTGGAAATGATTGCAAATCATTGTATTCGGTTTATACCTACATCAAACACAATTTCCCAAGTCATGTGGAAACGGGGTTTGTACTTCAATTGTTTATACTTATTTGAGTGTATTATTATTAGTCTTTGGATTAATGGATCGCTATGACGACAGTTGATGAAGCACGGCAGTGGCGGTCGTGAGTAAAGTAAAACAATCACTTAACACTGTGTCACTCTTTTTCAGCATGAATTGTGGTTGAATTGTGGTGTTACACATTTTTGTGTGGTGTTGCTTTCTAATTGTAATCATTAAAAGATGATTTGTTATGTGTGTGCAGCAGCAGCTGAACTGAATGTGACAGCGTGTCATATTTACCACGGTCAAATGGATTAAAAAAAATACATATTGTGGTACCTTTAGTCCAGAATCTTCATGGTCCAGGAGGACCGATAAAAATACGAGTTCTTGGTATACATCCCTAGTTTTGATAAATCACATTGCGTGTGCTAAATAATTATATTTGCATCTTCTCCTCCCAGGGTGTTTTGATGATCGCAATATATTTTGCATGTACAGTGTAAATATCGATGGAGACACAAAATGATTCCATGACTTTTTCTGCTCACTTAATAGACGTAATCTACTTCAAACACGTTCAGTGGATTAGCTTTGAATGTGCTATTGACTTTAAACGTGTTTTAGTTCATGCAAACCTTCAGTAAATCAGGCCCTTAGAGTTACTGTTCATTTGTTTCAAACATGCTTATCAAGTTACACTGAGGACCTTCACATGTTTACACTTGCACAAAATGAACATGTTGGAATAGGAGTTGGAAGAAACAGAGATTTAAGAGATTTAAGCTGAACCCTTCTTCATATCTCAGGATTTACTGCCAACCAATGTGTGCTCACTTACTGTGCTTTATGTTCCTGGAAGAGAACAACATGAAGAAATGGGTAACGCCAGGTACATTTTTTTTAAATTACATAATTAACATAATAATGAATAAAAAAAACAAATACAAAAGCAACCATGATAATACCAATGACATGTTTAATTTAATGTTCTATGTGAGGTTGTCAGAGTAAACATAATACAAATATACGAGTTGTTTGTATGTGTGTGTCTGTAAATTTTGTGTTTTTCATAAAGCAAGCAAATTGTACAGTTTCATGTTGATGATGTTAAAAATGAAAAAAATTATCTGTCTCCGCTTTTAAAGATAAAAAAAATTCACTTTGCGATTATCGCGATAGATTATGAGTTAACTACGGACAAAATTTAATGAATCGCAATTAAATATTTTATTAGTTTTTAGGTGTAGTTTAATTATTGTGTTTATTTGTATCATATTTAATTTATCAACACATATTAACTATTTTTTAAACTCCTATTTTTTCATGTTTGTTTTATTTTTCCCAACACCTTTCTCACAGGATATGAGCACAATTGAACTGACAAAATTTTAGCAAACAGAACTCTGCATGATTAAACATGTGAAGATTATGGTGGATTATGTTATTGTCGGTCCTGAATTAAATAAACCGCTTCTTCTGACTCCTTTTCGAACATATTGGGTTGTACAAATACAACCATGTGATCTCTCTTAATGCAACTTGTAAACGTGTCTAAAATAAAATGTAAATTGTAACCCGTGACCATTTTTACGGGACATTTCTACTATATATGGGTTTCAAGTGTGTGTGTGTGAGTGTGTGTGTGTGCGGAAGTGTGTGTATATGGCTGGCACACCTCCACAGTCCTACTGTCTGATTTCACAGTTTCCTCTCCCACTCCTCACCACTCGCTTTGCAGCTTCACACGCTTGCTGGAACATTGGCTGAAGCCTCACAGCTGGTGTCAACTTGCTAAATGCATAATTGTAGTCATCTGTTTTGTGCCTTGTCAGGAGAAATGTACGCATATTGTATGCATCAACATGTTGCCTTATTTTTCGTCTTAGAGTGTCTTCACTCAGTTGGGTGAAATCCTCAAATGTTCCTTTTATACTTGGATGAAAGTGTTGTCATGAAATTGTGCAAACAGCAGTTTCATTTGCATCAGTGTCTTTAGTTCAGCCAGCCAACAAGCCGGC
Organism: Nerophis ophidion; assembly: GCF_033978795.1. Taxonomy (NCBI): domain Eukaryota; kingdom Metazoa; phylum Chordata; class Actinopteri; order Syngnathiformes; family Syngnathidae; genus Nerophis; species Nerophis ophidion. The sequence goes on along the minus strand of NC_084614.1, from coordinate 34,108,005 downwards.
ATTTTCCCAAAGGTTGATTAGTCCGATTGTAGCTGAGATAGGCGCCAGCGCCCCCGCGACCCCGAAAGGGAATAAGCGTTAGTAAATGGATGGATGGATGATTAGTCGCATACAAATGAGCAATCAAGGCAAATGTTTGTGCTGCAGGTGCAATCACCTGGAAACCTGGATTAGCACAACAACAATTTGCTTAAAATCACAAGCATTAAAGCCTCAATTTTTCCTGTGTGTTTATGTATGTTTTGTTTGTGTAACCTCTAAATGTTCTTAAAAGTAGACATGCAACACAGGAAGTGTCTCATCGCTTACCGCTCTGGTGGGATTGCTCTGATCGATGGGGTTTTTGAAGTCCGTGCGCAGCTCATCAAACGCAATAATCTGCAAAAATCACACGTGAGAGAGATTGTATTTATTCACACAGACTTGTAAAATATACCTCTGATAGAATAGAACAGAATAGAATAGAAAGTACTTTATTGATTCCTGGGGGAAATTCAGCACCATAGTTCGCTCACAATAATAATAATAATGATAATAAATAATACAATTTATCTCATATATTATATATATAATATATAATTAATATAAATATATTCTACATATATTCTACATCTAAGAAGGAACATATGCGTTATACAGTCTGATGGCTGTCGGTATGAAGGACACAATGAATCACAGAAAATTGTCATGCCTGTGAAGCAGGTCTTATGTTAGATCATGTTATGTCTAGTTTTTTGGACATTCAGCTCTTGCGTTTGCACTTCTTTGTTTTCTTTGTCACCATGGCTACTCATTAGTTCCCACCTTGTCACGTCCCTGCCCTCAGTCCCTCACCTGTTTCTCATTACCACAGCTACTATTTAAGTCATTTACTTTCTGTCCATCGGTCTGGGAACTTTGCATTTAGCCTGCATTCTGCTCTACTTGCCGACCGACTTATGCTGCTCATGTTCCATGCCCTCGATCACCTGCCACGCCCCTTGCTTTTCACGCCACTTGTTTTTGGTCACAGTAAGTGTTTTGTTTCAGTTGTTTATAGCCATGCCATCGTGCTGTTTTTGTTTATAGTTAATTCATGCCATTGAGCAAGTGTTTTTGTTTCCTGTTTGTATTTTGTAGTCTAGTATTATACCTCCTTGTGAGCGCCCTTTTGTTTGGCGTTTTTTTATTTAGTGTGTAAATAAATTTAATCATCTACTCACATCCACGCCTGACTCGTTCCAAATCCTATCTGCATCGAAGAAGCAGATGCCTTTATGAAGTTCTTTAATAAGAAAATTGAACTTATTAGAAAGGAGATTAAAGACAATGCGTCCCAGCTACAACTGGGTTATATTAACACAGATACGACTGTATATACGGCGGATACTGCAAATATCCAAAATATTTTCTTTCGTTTTGATGAAATAACATTAGAAGAATTGTTACGTGTAAATGGAATAAAACTAACAACATGTTTACTTGACCCACTTCCTGGGAAACTTATCAAGGAGCTTTTTGTATTATTAGTTCCATCAGTGCTAAATATTATAAACCTATCACTTTCCTCGGGCACTGTTCCCCTAGCATTAAAAAAAAGCGGTTATTCATCCTCTCCTTAAAAGACCTAACCTCGATCCTGACCTCATGGTAAACTACCGACCGGTGTCTCACCTTCCCTTTATTTTGAAATTCCTCGAAAAAATTGTTGCAGAGCAGCTAAATGAGCACTTAGCGTTTAACAATCTATGTGAAACCTTTCAATCCGGTTTCACGGCAAATCACTCTACTGAGACAGCCCTCGCAAAATTGACTAATGATCTATTGCTAACGATGGATTCTGATGCGTCATCTATGTTGCTGCTCCTCGATCTTAGCGCTGCTTTCGATACCGTCGATCATAATATTTTATTAGAGCGTATCAAAACACGAATTGGTATGTCAGACTAAACCCTGTCTTGGTTTAACTCTTATCTTACTGACAGGGTGCAGTGCGTCTCCCATAACAGTATGACCTCGGACTATGTTAAGGTAACGTGTGGAGTTCCCCAGGGTTCGGTCCTTGGCCCTGCACTCTTCAGCATCTACATGCTGCCGCTGGGTGACATCATACGCAAATACGGTATTAGCTTTCACTGTTATGCTGATGACACCCAACTCTACATGCCCCTAAAGCTGACCAACAAGCCGGATTGTAGTCAGCTGGAGGCGTGTCTTAATGAAATTAAACAATGGATGTCCGCTAATTTTTTGCAACTTAACGCCAAAAAAAACGGAAATGCTGATTATCGGTCCTGCTAGACACCAACCTCTATTTAATAATGCAACTTTAACATTTGACAACCAAATAATAAAACAAGGTGACTCGGTAAAAAATCTGGGTATTATCTTCGACCCAACTCTCTCCTTTGAGTCACACATTAAAAGCGTTACTAAAACGGCCTTCTTTCATCTCCGTAATATCGCTAAAATTCGCTCCATTTTGTCCACTAAAGACGCCGAGATCATTATCCATCCGTTTGTTACGTCTCGCCTCGATTACTGTAACGTATTATTTTCGGGTCTCCCCATGTCTAGCATTAAAAGATTACAGTTGGTACAAAATACGGCTGCTAGACTTTTGACAAGAACAAGAAAGTTTGATCATATTACGCCTGTACTGGCTCACCTGCACTGGCTTCCTGTGCACTTAAGATGTGACTTTAAGGTTTTACTACTTACGTATAAAATACTACACGGTCTAGCTCCATCCTATCTTGTCGATTGTATTGTACCATATGTCCCGGCAAGAAATCTGCGTTCAAAAGACTCCGGCTTATTAGTGATTCCTAAAGCCCCAAAAAAGTCTGCGGGCTATAAAGCGTTTTCCGTTCGGGCTCCAGGACTCTGGAAGGCCCTCCCTGTAACAGTTTGAGATGCTACCTCAGTAGAAGCATTTAAGTCTCACCTTAAAACTCATCTGTATACTCTAGCCTTTAAATAGACCTCCTTTTTAGACCCGTTGATCTGCCGCTTCTTTTCTTTTTTCTCCTATGTCCCCCCCTCCCTTGTGGAGGGGGTCCGGTCCGATGACCATGGATGAAATACTGGCTGTCCAGAGTCGAGACCCAGGATGGACCGCTCGTCGGGACCCAGGATGGTCGCTCGCCTGTGTATCGGTTGGGGACATCTCTACGCTGCTGCTCCGCCTCCGCTTGGGATGGTTTCCTGTGGACGGGACTCTCGCTGCGGTCTTGGATCCGCTTTGAACTGAACTCTCGCGGCTGTGTTGGAGCCACTATGGATTGAACGTTCACAGTATCATGTTAGACCCGCTCGACATCCATTGCTTTCGGTCCCCTAGAGGGGGGGGTTGACCACATCTGAGGTCCTCTCCAAGGTTTCTCATAGTCAGCGTTGTCACTGGCGTCCCACTGGATGTGAATTCTCCCTGCCCACTGGGTGTGAGTTTTCCTTGCCCTTTTATGGGTTCTTCCGAGGATGTCGTAGTCGTAATGGTTTGTACAGTCCTTTGAGACATTTGTGATTTAGGGCTATATAAATAAACATTGATTGATTGATTGATTGAAAACTATTCCATGCCCTGGCGTGACAGAAATGTGATCACTGATCACATTTGCTGTGATTCAGTTTGTGTTCATAAAGAAGTCTGAATTGAGTTGAGAATGTCTCCCAAACTGAATTCCATGAATTTGAATTGCAGTTGTAATCAGGAAGTAAAATTGCAATTCAAATGAATAATGTTGATGTATTCCAGAATAGTGCTTTAGGGCAGTGTTTTTCAACCACTGTGTGCGGTGAGATACAGTCTAGTGTGCCGTGGGAGATGATGTAATTTCACCTAATTGGGTTATAAATATTATACGCAAACCAGTAATTATAATCCGCTAATAATGTGCCGTTGTCGAGTGTCTGTACTGTCTAGATATCGGCAGAGTAACCATGTAATACTCTTCCATATCAGTAGGTGGCAGCAGGTAGCTAATTACTTTGTAGATGTTTGGAACAACAATATTTTGTCGTGATCCCAATATGCAGACAACAGCGGGAAGCAGTGTGCAGGTAAAAAGGTATCTAATGCTTAAACCAAAAATAAACAAAAGGCGAGTGCCGCTAAGAAAAGGCATTGAAGCTTAGGGATGGCTATGCAAAACGAAACTAAAACTAAACTGGCAACAAAGTAAACAAAAACAGAATGCTTGAAGACAGCAAAGACTTACAGTGTGTTGAACAGACGGCGTCCACAAAGTACATCCATACATGACATGAGAATTAACAACAAAATAGGAGCGCAAGACAAGAACTAAAACACAACACACAGGAAGACAGCAAAAAACTCAAAATAAGTCAGGGCATGATTTGACAGGTCGTGACAGTACACCTACTTTGAGACAAGAGCTACAGTCGTGCATGGTTGGTTATGGTTTAAATTCATATCCAACAATTGCGAGAACAACTTTTTACTGTCAATAACAGCCGCTGAATTAAATGTTTTAAATGTTTTTCTGCTGGTGGTGTGCCTCAGGATTTTTCCAATGAAAAGAATGTGCCCTGGCTCAGAAAAACACTGCGTTAGTGTACAGTATATTCCTTAGTTTTACATATTTCTTAAACACATTGTTACAATAAACCAGCGGTTCTCAAAATGTTTTCAACAAATATCACCTCAAAACACTTGGCTCTGCAAGTACCACCATTATGACCAACATTAAAATACAGTAGCATGGTAGGCCCTAACATTTTTTAAAAACAACACAGAAGTAATATTTAACAAGTATATTTTTACTGTTTGAATATTTGATTCTTTGGCGTACCCCAGATTGAGAATCACTGCTATAAACCATATGTACACCCAGGGGTGTAAGGATGTAAACAATTCATATCACGTTTATTGTGACCAAAAACGGGCACTGTGACTCAGATGGTAAACCGACCATCCAGAAACTAGAGGTACAAACCCAGCCTCCGCCATCCTAGTCAGTGCCTTTGTGCCCTTGGGCAAGAGACTTCACCCACCTTGCTCCCAGTTCCGCTCACGCTGGTGTATGAATTTGAATACATTTTTCGTGGTGGTCGGTTGCAGACATGTGTCTATCAGTCTACTACTAGTTAACTTAGGCTACAAATGTAGCTCCATCCGTTTTCTACCGCTTGTCCTTTACAGGTTCGCTCATCAACATCAATGTCTGAATATGGAGTGAAGGAAAGTTAGCTTCTCAGTTCTCAGTGTAAAGCGCTTTGAGTGTCTAAAAAATGCTATATACGTAAATCCGATCCATTATAATCATTATTATTAAATTATCACAGTTATTATTATTATCATCGCATTGTTGTCGAATGTGCTCAAAAAGTACTTATACATGCACTGAAATATGTTAACCCAATTGTGTATAAAAAAAAGAAATTACACAAAATATAATGTTTTGGAAAAATAAACATTAAACATTTTTCTGACTTTTTAGGAACCCAATATTTTTAATTGAGGCAATATGTCTATCTTCTTCCATTTTAAAATATAAAGTCTTTGTGGTTTGTGTTATATATTATTCTGAGTATAAAACAATCACTCTACACCAGGGCTCACCAACCTTTTTGAAACCAAGAGCTACTTCTTGGGTATTGATTAATGCGAAGGGCTACCAGTTTGATACACACTTAAATAAATTGCCAGAAATAGCCAATTTGCTCAATTAACCTTTAATGAATAAATCTGTACATATAAAAAAATGGGTATTTCTGTCTGTCATTCCGTCGTACATTTTTTTTCTTTTACGGAAGGTTTTTTGTAGAGAATAAATGATAGAAAAAACAGTTAATTGAACAGAAGAGGAGAAAACAGGAAAAAAATGAAAATTTAATTTTGACACATAGTTTATCTTCAACTTTGACTGTTTAAAATTCAAAATTCAACCGAAAGAGAAGAGAAAAACTAGGTAATTCGAATCTTTTTGAAAACATTTAAATAAGAATTTATGGAGCATCATTAGTAATTTTTCCTGATTAAGATTACTTTTAGAATTTTGATGACATATTTTGAATAGATTAAAATCTAATCTGCACTTTGTAATAATATATAACAAATTGGACAAAACTAGATTTCTAACAAAGACAAATCCTTATTTCTTCTAGATTTTCCAGAACAAAAATTTAAAAAGAAATTCAAAAGACTTTGAAATAAGATTTAAATTTGATTCTAAAGATTTTCTAGATTTACCAGAATATTTTTTGGGAATTTTAATCATAATAAGTTTGAAGAAATATTTCACAAATATTCTTCTTTGAAAAAACAGAAGCTAAAATGAAGAATTAAATTAAAATGTATTTATTATTCTTTACAATAAAAAAAATTAATTTACTTGAACATTGATTTAAATTGTCAAGAAAGAAGAGGAAGGAATTTAAAAGGTAAAAAGGTGTTTAAAAATCCTGAAATCATTTTTAAGGTTGTATTTTTTCTCTAAAATTGTCTTTCTGAAAGTTATAAGAAGCAAAGTAAAAAAAATAAATTTATTTATTTAAACGAGTGAAGACCAAGTCTTTAAAATATTTTCTTGGATTTTCAAATTCTATTCGAGTTTTGTCTCTCTTAGAATTAAAAATGTCGAGTAAAGAGAGACCAGCTTGCTAGTAAATAAATAAAATTTAAGAAATAGAGGCAGCTCACTGGTAAGTGCTGCTATTTGAGCTATTTTTAGAACAGGCCAGCGGGCGACTCATCTGGTCATTACAGGCTACCCGCGGGCACCACGTTGGTGACCCCTGCTCTACACCTACAACAATCTGCACAAATGAATTGCTCATGCAGCAGTATGTTTATATAAATTTAGATTGCGGTATGTTGTTTTTTCAAATGGGAAAGACGTTAATGTATTTTCTATTCATGTTAGCATTTAAGCCGACAAGTGAGTTAGCACTAGTTGGTCAGTGTGTCATCAAAGTGCATAAATCAATCACAGTTTTTCAATAATTTTAATTCTAAAAGGCAACACTGTCTGAAGTTTAACAATTGTTGTTTTTAATTGTTTTTTATGTTTCTTGTTACAATCCAATGTACACATTATACTTTATTTTAACAACAGTAAAGGTTTTTCATTGACAATCATACAGGATGCCTACAGTTAGTTAGCATTTTGGCCAGTAGGTATAAAAAGGGATATTGTTACTTGCCGTTAATTTGTTAACACGTTAACCATTGCAATGTGAGCAATTTCTACTGAAAATGTTTTTTTTTAGTTTTATGTATGATGATTTTCAAACTTTGGAAAATACTGAGGAAAAATACTTCATAGAATTCTTTAATTTATCCGTTTATTAAAAATGAAGGGACATACTGTAAAGGCCTGATCGACATATGGTCGCGGACAAAGGATTACATACACTTGTAAAAATATATATATATATACTGTATATATATATATATATATATATATATGTTCACACATCTATACATTTTCAACCGCTTGTCCTCCCTTTTAGCCTATCTAAGTTGCATTCGGGCGGAAGGTGGGGTACATTTATATATATATATATATATATATATATATATATATATATATATATATATATATATATATATATATATATATATATATATATGTATATATATGTACACAGCATGTACACACACATATGTGTGTATATACAGTACATGTGTTTCTATATGTATATACTGTTTATACATATATACATGTATGTATGTATACACAGTACACAAAAAATTATATATGTATATATATATTTACACAGAATACACACACATACTGTACATTTACACAAATACATGTATATACACATATATTTGTATACACAGTACACAAAAAATTATATATGTATATATATATTTACACAGAATACACACACATACTGTACATTTACACAAATACATGTATATACACATATATTTGTATACACAGTACACACGCACACAAAATAATTTGGAGACACCTGTGGGTTGTAATTTGCCCATGTGTGTTCTAAAGGTTTGCGTATCTTAAAACATGTGCAAACTTGATAGCAACCGGAAACCTGATCTACAAAGCTTATGAGCAGAGGACTGCGTCTCTTAAGTGAGCAAAATAAGGACCTAAGTCCATTTAGCATGTCTGTCTTCATGAATATGCAAAATATATGCTGATCATCAAAATGCCCAAAATATTGGGAGGCAAAAAGGCAAAAATAATCACTCAGCACGCACAAAGTGATTCGTCACTGCTGAAACTGTTTTGTGTTTTTATTTAATACGTCTGAAATCTGTGCCCAAACTGCCACAGTTAGCAGAAGGTGGAACAGAATGTAAGAAACAACAATAAACTAAGGAAACACAAGAATATGGTCGGACCCTGCATGACGGGTAATGACAGTCTTAGTAGATTACATTCAACACGCACACTTAGAGTACATGCAATTTTTACTTTGCACACTGTTTGGAACGTGTTTTATGGAACATATTTGTAATGCAATAAACGTAATTCTAATTTCAATCCAACATCCTCCGGGGTGGACCCACTTCAAAATAAATTCTTCAGATGAATTGAATTACAGATGAATCAAATACCAAATTGAGAATTTTGCACAAGCCTGGTATGCCCTATGTGGAGTATTTTCTGGCTGAGAATATGCAAACGTGTTTATGAATAATGATTGACTTATTAGGTTATTTCTGTTCATCATAAGTGACAGTGTGATGTTACTGTATCAATTTTGAAAAACATAATGCCAAATAAATTAATTGAGGTTTGAAGTTACCTTTAATCAATTCATTACAATTCTTTACAGTATTTTTTAAGAAGAAAAATATTAACACTCATGATTCTTTATTTGAGTGACAGCTTTTGTTCCAAACTATTACTCTGCTGAACCAATCTTTATAGCAAATGTCTCCTGCCGTGCTTTTCATCAGCTTTCAAGCGCTGACGTTTGTCTTTTGTGACTCACGGGAAATCATTAAAAACGGTGGTTTGTGGAGATGAGTGGGTACAGTATACGCTGGTGAGCCACAACACGTGAAGTGGACGCTTCTAACCGCGCTCGGGGGTTATTTCCTGCGAGTCCACATGACTCTCCTCGTCGTTTTTCACACTTGTAAACAGATACAGTTCCCATAGCAACATGGCAAACCCCTCACTGGGCACCATGGTTACTAGAGCAGTGAACAAGGGATCTTATTGGCTGACAACCGAGGAGAATGGGGACTCTCTAGCAGTGGGTGGAGGCACATTGAAGTGGAGGGGACGGGGGGATTTTGTGGCTGGATCATAGTTTGATAAGCCGTTCAATCACATGGTTGAACGGCAAGCCAGACATCCTCAACCCCCCCCGGTCCTCCACCATTTCTCACACAGACACGCTGACTGACTCATATGTGGTCCCACCAACTTCAGTCAGTCGTAACGTTAGCCCTTTCAAGTCTAATATTTGTGGGTTTTTCATATTATTGTGTCCTGGCGAGGAGAAGACTGTTTTTCAAGTTCCAGCAAAAGCGCCTCTGGTGAATAGTGTGCAAATTTCACAGAAAAATGCTGCAGAATCGCAGCAGTTGAGCCGCCCGCCTCATTCAGTTGTGTACAGTTTTGTGTGGTCTGAGCACTGTGTTTGATGAGCAGGGTGATTGTCAACATTCTCTCTCTGGTGCTGAAACAAAGGAAACACATTTTTCCAATTTGTTCAACAATACTTTTCGTGTTAGGGTCAACAGCAGGGGTCCCCAAACTTTTTGACTCGGGGGCCGCATTGGGTTAAAAAAATGTGTCCAGAGTCCGGGCTATATATATATATATATATATATATATATATATGTATATATATATATATATATACATATATATATATATATACTGCGATGAGGTGGCGACCTGTCCAGGGTGTACACCGCCTTCCGCCCGATAGTAGCTGAGATAGGCACCAGAGCCCCCCGCGACCCCAAAGGGAATAAGCGGTAGCAAATGGATGGATATATATATATATATATATATATATATATTTATATATATATATATATATATATATATATATATATATACAAACCCTGTTTCCATATGAGTTGGGAAATTATTTTGAATGTAAATATAAACGGAATACAATGATTTGCAAATCCTTTTCAACCCATATTTAGTTGAATGCACTACAAAGACAAGATATTTGATGTTCAAACTCATAAACTTTATTTTTTTTGCAAATAATACTTAACTTAGAATTTCATGGCTGCAACACGTGCCAAAGTAGTTGGGAAAGGGCATATTCACCACTGTGTTACATCACCTTTTCTTTTAACAACACTCAATAAATGTTTGGGAACTGAGGAAAGTAATTGTTGAAGCTTTGAAAGTGGAATTCTTTCTCATTCTTGTTTTATGCAGAGCTTTAGTCGTTCAACGGTCCGGGGTCTCCGCTGTCGTATTTTAGGCTTCATAATGCGCCACACGTTTTCGATGGGAGACAGGTCTGGACTGCAGGCGGCCCAGGAAAGTACCCGCACTCTTTTACTACGAAACCACGCTGTTGTAACACGTGGCTTGCCATTGGCTTGCTGAAATAAGCAGGGGCGTCCATGGTAACGTTGCTTAGATGACAACATAAGTTGCTCCAAAACCTGTATGGACCTTTCAGCATTAATGGTGCCTTTACAGATGTGTAAGTTACCCATGCCTTGGGCACTAATACACCCTCATACCATCACAGATGCTGGCTTTTCAACTTTGCGCCTATAACAATCTGGATGGTTATTTTCCTCTTTATTCCGAAGGACACCACGTCCACAGTTTCCAAATATAATTTGAAATGTGGACTCGTCAGACCACAGAACACTTTTCCACTTTGCATCAGTCCATCTTAGATGAGCTCGGGCCCAGCGAAGCCAGTGGCGTTCCTTGGTGTTGTTGATAAATGGGTTTTGCTTTGCATAGCAGAGGTTTAACTTGCAACCAACTGTAGTTACTGACAGTGGCTTTATGAAATGTTCCTGAGCCAATGTGGTGATATCTTTTACACACCGATGTCGGTTTTTGATGCAGCACCGCCTGAAGGATCAAAGGTCCGTAATATCATTGCTCACGTTCAGTGATTTCTTCAGATTCTCTGAAACTTTTGATGATTTTACGGACTGTAGATGGTAAAATCCCTAAATTCCTTGCAATAGCTCGTTGAGAAATGTTGTTCTAAAACTGTTCGACTACTGTATTTGTTTACGAATTGGTGATCCTCGCCCCATCCTTGTTTGTGAATTACTTAGCATTGCATTGAAGCTGCTTTTATACCCAATCTTGGCACCCACCTGTTCCCAATTAGCCTGCACACCTGTGGGATGTTCCAAATAAGTGTTTGATGAGCATTTCTCAACTTTATCAGTATTTATTGCCACTTTTCCCAAGTTCTTTGTCACCTGTTGCTGGCATCCAATTCTATAGTTAATGATTATTTGCAAAAAAAAAAAAAATAATTTTTTATCAGTTTGAACATCAAATATGTTGTCTTTGTAGCATATTCAACTAAATATGGAATGAAAATCATTTGCAAATCATAGTATTGCGTTTATATTTACATTTAACACTATATATATATATATATATATATATATATATATATATATATATATATATATATATATATATATATATATATATATATATATATATATATTAAGGGTGTAACGGTACATAAAAATGTCGGTTCAGTACGTACCTTGGTTTAGAGGTCAAGGTTCGATTCATTTTCGGTACAGTAAGAAAACCAACAAAATATACATTTTTGGGTTATTTATTTACCAAGTTTGTAAACAATGGCTTTATCCTTTTAACATTGGGAACACTATAATAATTCTGCCCATGTTAATCAACATTAAACTGCCTCAAATTGTTGCTCAGATTAAATAAAATGACAAAACGTTTCTTCTACAACTAAAAATTGCAACATTAAACTGTTTCAAGTCAACTCATCATGCTTAATTCATCACAGCATTTGGGAAGCCTGAAGTTGATTGTTATTATGTAAATGTTATATTTTAATCAACATGTGATAGCAGGGACCCTGCCATTCAAAGCTTTTCTGTCCGTAAAAATCAAACACACACACACACACAAACACACACACACACACACACACACACACACACACACACACACACACACACACACACACAGACACACACACAGACGCACACACACACACACACCGCAAAATGAGGTAACATTACGCTAAAAGCTAATCAGCCTTCACCTCAAGCCAGAACTGCGCGCGAGCTGAGATGCAGTTTAAGTTTCTAGACGGTCTACGGGCTCATAGTGATGTTAGTAGTAGTTTCTTGGCAGGTGTTTATTATCATTTGGGGAGAGTACGCTGCCTTATGCTCACCTGCTAAACACCTATCTGCTCGACGCTGAAGCATTTACTACATGCGATCTGAATACATACTGCTGATTGGCTGTTACCGCTCTGAATACGCACTGCTGATTGGCTGTTTCTGCCATATATGTAACCAATCAGATGGTTGTGTGGGTGGGACAATGCTAGGTGCTGAGACAGAGGCAGAAGAAACGAAGCAGCTTTTTAAGACTTTAGATTAGAAACTCGTTCGGTACACCCCCGTGCCGAACCGAAACGCCTGTACGGAACGAAACGAAACGGTTCAATACAAATACACGTACCGTTACATCCCCCCCCAAAAAAAATAAAATAAATAAAATATATATATATATATATATATATATATTTATATATATATATATATATATATATATATACATATATATGTATATATATGTATATATATATGTATGTATATATACATATATGTATATATATATATATATGTATATATATATATATATATATATATATATATATATATATATATATATATATATATATATACATATATATATACATATATCTAGGTGTGGGAAAAATCACAAGATTACTTCATCTCTACAGAACTGTTTCATGAGGGGTTCCCTCAATCATCAGGAGATTTAATGGAAGCATTCACATACAATGGTTTATATAGGGAACAGAGTGGGTGGGTACAGGCAGGCGTAGGGTGAGGTGATTGGCTCATGTGTTACCTGGGAGGTGTTTCCGTCTGTGGCGGCATGTTGAAATAATTTCACTGCGCTTGTTGAGGGATGATAGCATAGGTTGCATCTTTTATTACCACTGCTGTAAGGTGTGCTGGATGCAAGAATTTGCCATGTTATTGCATATTCAACATTATTGTCTTTGAGGTTCCAAATATGTTTGCTGAGTTCTGTAGAATTCCGCAAAGTCTGGTTTCTAAAGGAGGCTTTGTGATTATTTCATCTGGTTTTAAACGCTCCTTCGGTTAATCCTACGTACGTGTCGGATGTGTTAATGTCCTTGCGTGTTACCTTTGCTTGGTAAACGACTGATGTTTGTAAGCACCCTCCGTTGAGAGAGCAATCAGGTTTCTTGCGACAGTTACATTCCTTATTGGTCGTTTAGTCTGGGGGTAGGCAGTCCTTTTGCAATTGCTTTGTTGTGGTTTGAAATGATTTGTTGTATGTTATTCATACAGCTGTAGCTCAATTTAATGTTGTTCTTGTTGAATATTTTTCTTAGGGTGTTGCCTTTGGGGAAGTGTTTGTCGATCAGAGTGAGGAACTTGTGGCCGATATTGGTTGAGACGTTCTTGCTGAATGGTGGATTGTACCAGATGATGTTGTTTCGTTTTCTGCTCTTTTTTGGTTGGTTTCCTGGCGTGGGTTCATAGGTGAGGGTGAAGTTGTATCCGCTTTCATCAAGTGCTTTCTGGTACGGGGGGGTTGCTTGGTCGAATTCAGCTTTGCTAGATGACAGCATCGATAGCCTTTTATTAATTCCGGTAGGTATTCTTTTCGTGGTGGTGGGTGGGTGGTTGCTGTCATGGTGCATGTATTGGAGTGTTGTGTTGGGTTTCGTGAATGGTTGGTAGCTGTTATTTCTCAGGTTGAAAGTGACGTCGACTAAGTTGACGGTTTACTTGTTGGCTTCAATCGTGATCTGTAGGCCGTTGTCTTTGAAGATTTGCCTTTTTTTTTTTTAACTTGGGACTATTCAATTGACTATGGGTTGAAATCCTTTCCAACCTATAGTCCAAATCATTGTATTGTTTTTATTTGTGATTTACAAAACGTGCCAACTTCAGTGGTTTTGGGGTTTGTATATGTATACATATGTATATATGTATATATATATCTATATATATATATATATATATATATATATATATATATATATATATATATATATATATATATATATATATATATATATATCTAGGTGTGGGAAAAATCACAAGACTACTTCATCTCTACAGAACTGTTTCATGAGGGGTTCCCTCAATCATCAGGAGATTTAATGGAAGCATTCACATACAATGGTTTATATAGGGCACAGAGTGGGTGGGTACAGGCAGGAGTAGGGTGAGGTGATTGGCTCATGTGTTACCTGGGAGGTGTTTCCGTCTGTGGCGGCATGTTGAAATAATTTCACTGCGCTTGTTGAGGGATGATAGCATAGGTTGCATCTTTTATTACCACTGCTGTAAGGTGTGCTGGATGCAAGAATTTGCCATGTTATTGCATATTCAACATTATTGTCTTTGAGGTTCCAAATATGTTTGCTGAGTTCTGTAGAATTCCGCAAAGTCTGGTTTCTAAAGGAGGCTTTGTGATTATTTAATCTGGTTTTAAACGCTCCTTCGGTTAATCCTACGTACGTGTCGGATGTGTTAATGTCCTTGCGTCTTACCTTTGCTTGGTAAACGACTGATGTTTATGTGGGCTCTGTACCGAGGATGTCGTTGTGGTTTGTGCAGCCCTTTGAGACACTTGTGATTTAGGGCTATATAAATAAACATTGATTGATTGGTTGATTTATATATGTCTACATATGTATGCATATGTAAATATGAATGTATACGTGTGCGCGTGTTGAAAAAGGTTGAAGAACAGTGATCTCTCCATATGCTGTATGTATGTATATACTGTATATACATGTACATATGTTTGTGTGTATGTTTATATACATATACACATATGTACATGTGTGTGTGTATATATATATATATATATATTTGTATATAAATATATATACACATATATATATATATATATATATATATATATATATGTAATGCATATATACACACACATATATATACTAGGCCCTCAGGTAACTCTCTGCAGTTTTGGTAAGGAAGCATGTATGGTCAAAAATAAATTGTACGATTAATCTGCTAATATTTATGATTAATCTGAGGATTTTTTTTTGCCTTTATTTACCTGGGAATGTCCCATTGGGATTAAGACTCTCTTTGACACGGGAGTCCTGCCACACACATTCAGGTGGGTGGGACTAAGAGTAAGGTGGGTGAAAGGGCTTGCCCAAGGACACAACGGCAGTGAATACCAGATGCCAGAAGGTGAATTTGTGCCAGGAACCCTCAAGTGTCTGAACGACCGCCCTCCCATCTGAGCAAGCATTAAACTCGATATTCTTTACAACACTACTTTTTTTGGTGTTTATTAATTTTATTCTATAAAGTTTATTATTACATAAGATACATATTTTTTGCATGTTTTTACATTTTGAATGTATTATTCACATAAAAGATTATATTGGTAGCTTTTGACATAATGACATAATGTGCAGCATTTTACCGGACTATACAATTGTAACATATATTCATGTACTAGGACAGGGGTTCTCAAATGGGGGTACGCCTACCCCTGGGGGTACTTGAAGGTATGCCAAGGGGTACGTGAGATTTTTTTTTAAATATTCTAAAAATAGCAACAATTCAAAAATCCTTTATAAACATATTTATTGAAAAATAGCAACAATTCAAAAATCATTTATAAATATATTTATTGAATTATACTTCAACAAAATATGAATTAAGTTCATAAACTGTGAAAAGAAATGCAACAATGCAATATTCAGTGTTGACAGCTAGATTTTTTTGTGGAAATGTTCCATAAATATTGATGTTAAAGATTTCTTTTTTTGTGAAAAAATGTTTAGAATTAAGTTCATGAATCCAGATGGATCTCTATTACAATCCCCAAAAAGGGCACTTTAAGTTGATGATTACTTCTATGTGTAGAAATATTTATTTATAATTGAATCACCTGTTTATGTTACAACAAGTCTTTAGTTATTTTTATATCTTTTTTTTCCAAATAGTTCAAGAAAGACCACTACAAATGAGCAATATTTTGCACTGTTATACAATTTAATAAATCAGTAACTGATGACATAGTGCTGTATTTTACTCCTTTATTTCTTTTTTTCAACCAAAAATGCTTTGCTCTGATTAGGGGGTACTTGAATTAAAAAAATATTCACAGGGGGTACATCGCTGAAAAAAGGTTGAGAACCACTGTACTAGGACATGGACATTTTGTCAAAATTTTACCACTTGTAGAAGCTGAAATATATTAATTCGTAGTCAAAATTTGGCATGAATTCATTATTTATGAATAGATGCTATACAATATATTAAAATCATAACAAAGATGTCGTTTTTATTCCATGTCTAAATTGTGTTTTTATAAGACTCCTGCTGAATGACTGCGAGATCCCTCACACCCAAGTTTAAACTCCAGTCTTCTCTTTCCCTTCCCAATAGACAGTGTGGTGTCCCATGATACGTCTTTAAGCACCAGGCAGCGACATGTTCGTGCACTCGTTGTGAACCTCTCTTGATTGCATGGGCAATGACATGATCACACACGTGTTGTACTCACCTGCCAGATGACAAAGAAGATGAGGGCGGCGCACAGCACCAAGGTGAGCATGTAGCAGAAGGCCGCAAAGGTGAATGCCATGGCGGGGCCTGCCAGCCTGGCGACGAGACGGGTGGAGAGAGAGAAAGGGAAGACCCCTTCCTCCCTTTACCTCTCTGGTGCTGGGACTCCCTCACTGTCCTCCTTTTAGTCTGTCGTCCGCACGTTGACGTCCTTGATGTTACTCTGTGTCATCCAGGTCCAGTCAAACACTCAGCTATAATCAATAATAGAAAGTACTAGCTTTCTACGGCTGCACTCGTGCGCAGGAAGCACTTGTGCATGAATGAATGTCTTGGAGTGGAATCACATGCCACCGCACCGGAATTATTGTCAAAGATGGTGTATTACTATTAGTGCTTATGGCTTTCAGTCCAACTGTTGCTTCCCGGCGAGGACATCGTCGAAGCGTCTGCTCGAGTCACTCCAGCACACGCCGGTTAGAAAAAGTCTGAAGAATACAGAGCCAGCATCACACATAAGTCAAGGATGGATGAGTAATATGGAGAATACCTGCATCTGCCCCAAAAAAGTCCGCTCTGTCCCCGTCTTGGTTTATTTTGAGTCGCCAACATGGCAGAACTGTCCGCCTGGCATCTTTTTCTCAGGGTTCAATTGGTAAAGGAAGCAGTAATTACAACATGCCTGTGTCTATGTCCAGGCTCTGGCACAGCAGCAGGTCTTTCCTCACTCTACTCTCCCTCTGGAAGAGAATATTTTGATCACGCTTGATATTGGACGCGTCAGCCAATAGCGTCACCCAGTCTCTTATTTGCTCTCTCTCTCTCTCTCTCTCTCTCTCTCTCTCTCTCTCTCTCTCTTTCTCTCTCTCTCTCTCTCTCTCTCTCTCTCTCTCTCCCGCCTCCCTCTTCCTCTTTCACCCATTTATACATTTCCATAATCACCCGGTCCCCACAGACTGGTGAGGCAGCAGGGAAGCCAGAAAATTATGATTTTACTTCCCCCTTTTGTCTGCATCTTTGTGCTATTATTGACTCCATTGCTCACCTCAGTCTTTTTGCACACATTTGTCACCTGGAATCTCGCTTTTTAAAGGAGAGGTCTGGTTGTTAAAATCCCATTAGTGCCTCATTAAATCTGCTCCACTGCCTCATTGTGAGCGTTTCCTGCAGTGATATGATGTAAAGCATGGAGATGGAGGAAGGCTGGAAAAGGTCCAGCACAGTGCAGCCTCCCGTGGAGGCAACTTTGTTAGCCAACCAGCTGCTGACACCCGTCTTTTCTATAAGAATCTCCTTTTATTGCGCCTGTATTGTACATGTCCAACACTTGTAGTCACTGATCCCCTAAACAACTATCATAGTACTGTGTAGAGATGGGGTTTATGGCTCTTTGAGGGGAGCCAGATTTTAAGGAAGCATTAGTCACGGCCAATGCGCATTCATCTATAAACCCCGCGGACCGCACCTCAGGACACGCCCACGGCCGCTCACCTCCTGTACACGTCACTCCGCTGGCAGCCACCGGCTGCAATCTATCAGCAATCAGCACACCTGGGGCTGATGATCAGACATGCCTTTATAAGCCTGCTCAACATGCTATCCCGCGCCAGAATGTAATCTTCTGTTCTTGTACAGCAACCCTGCCCTCTCTATGTTTTCCCCTCTGTGTTTCATTGTGCGTTGTCCTCTGTCTTGTCGTTCCTGCAGCAAATCCCCGTTCCTACGTGACGAGCGCTCGTCTTCCCCATTATTCCTTTCTGGTTCTCTGGCTGCCCCCTTTGATCTCGACCTCTCGCCTGGACACGGACCACCTACGCCCCACTATAGCCCCCCGACTTCTTGCTTGTCTCACAGACATTCGAGCCTGCCTTTTCCCTCTGGGACTTCCGCCTCTCACTCAACACTCCCAGTAACACACAACAATTATTCCCCATATTTAGTCACACAACATACACACTCCTAGATTTTTGTCACACACCATTTTCTAGTTTATATTATTTTTGTTTGTTAATATATATATATATATGTATATATATATATATATATATATATATATATATATATATATATATATATATATATATATATATATATATACTGTATATACTGAAGTAGATGGCACAGACACAATATATATATATGATACATATGATATATCATATATATATATATATATATATATATATATATATATAATAAATCATTGAATTAAATACTACGGCCCCTTGTGTCTGTGCCATCGACTCCTCCCAATACATAACCGCATTCTGTTAAAAGAGCTGTTCAATAGACTCGCTTGTTGTTGTTGTTCTTCTTATTATTATTATTTTTTAGTAACTTCTTTTCATCAAGAAAACAATCACTCATGCCAGTATTAAGATTAAAGTTTGGTCTATAATTAAAAATGTTTACATTACACCGATAGGTTGATTGGCAACACCAAATTGGCCCTAGTGTGTGAATGTGAGTGTAAATGATGTCTGTCTATCTGTGTTGGCCCTGCGATGAGGTGGCGACCTGTCCAGGGTGTACCCCGCCTTCCGCCCGATTGGAGCTGTGATAGGCGCCAGCGCCCCCCGCGACCCCAAAAAGGGAATAAGCAGTAGAAAATGGATGGACATTACACCAATAGACTGTAGAGAGGCGGAGCCGGCGAAAGAGCAGCGGGGCAGGGCACGCTGGAGCTCTGCTCAAGGAGGCGGAGAATGTGGCTGAGCGGAGAGGCGGTGCGTGCCTGGATCGACGCTAAGAGTGAGATCAGGTGCGTGGCTCGCACACCGGCACACAATCATCTTATCTCCTTTGGCTGTATAAAAGGGGAGAAGGAGGAGAGATCGTGGCAGAAAGAGTAGGAGAAGCAGCAGCAGTACCCGACGATCGAGAGCGACAGAGAGCGAGTCGCAGACGACGAAGATGCGGCCGACTGGAGGCGAGCGAGGAGGAGCAGGAGAGAAGGAGCTGAAAAGCGACACGACCGCAGACAAGCTTGCTTTATTGAAAGAATAAACAAGAGTCAAACCTGCTCAGCAATGTCTTTCCTTGATGGTCCGTGGAACCCGCACGACGACGGCAGGAGTCCGTCACATAGACATTATATGTGAGATTTTTAAAAAAGATATTGATAATAATCTAATTTGGCTTTTACAGGGTCTTTCTGTGTGGAGTTTGCATGTTCTCCCTGTGACTGCGTGGGTTCCCTCCGGGTACTCTGGCTTCCTCCCACCTCCAAAGACATGCACCTGGGGATAGGTTGATTGTCAATGGTCCCTAGTGTGTGAATTTGAGTGGGAATGTTGTCCGTCTATCTGTGTTGGCCCTGCGATGAGGTGGCGACTTGTCCAGGATGTACCCTGCCTTCCGCCCAAATGCAGCTGGGATAGGCTCGAGCACCCCCCGCGACACCGATAGGGACAAGCGGTAGAAATGGATGGATGGATTTCGATTGTAAACATTCAAGTAGATGGTGCTATTTCCCCATTCTTTGACAGTGACATCACTATGTCCGCTTGACCTTGCATGTCATCACCACCGCAGATTGCACAGAAGGGCATCCAAGTGCTATGTTTCCTTTTGTTCCTTTTGTCTCCTTTTCCAGTTGCTAATATATTTCTGTAATTTCAAGTACAGCGGCTTAAAAGCTCGAGTAGGTTCAGGTGTTTATTAAACTCTTCTCCTAAATTAACTGCCTGTATGAGGGCCTGCACATTATCGCTTTCACATGAATAGAGCTTTCTGAGACGACTCTAACTCAGTGATGTCATTTCTCCTTCAATATGTGAAGCCAATAAAGCAGATCTGATTCTGAATTTTAAAGGGAAACGTGGGAAATATGCATAAAAGAACGGCTCTCAAACAGATCAAATTACAACTACGAATTGATTCTCATCATTTCCTTGAAAGAGCTGTTCAGAAGACTCAACTCGTTCGCAAACGTCACATCTCTACTTCTGTGGTACTTCAACTTAAAGAGCGTTGTAAAATTAGAGCTGTCTCACAGCAAAAATAATTGTTGGGTAACACTTTAGTATGGGGAACATATTCACCATAAATTAGTAACGTGTTGGCTTCTAATTAGTCATCATTAAGTAGTTATTAATGCCTAATTCTGCATGGCCTTATCATACAAGCAGTAAGCCATTAACTAAGAGTGTTCGCTCAATAATGCCAGAATTATTGTTTGTTTGTAACCCTAACTGTAGCCCTTACCCTTGTATGTTCCCCCAGTGTCCAAATAACTCTAAATTAAGTATTTGTTACTTTAAGAAGCAATGGTGAATATTTTCCCCATACTAAAGTGTTACCAATTATTGCTACAAATTTTAGTTCCAGGTATCCCCGCCATTAGTTAGCATAGCAAATGTCACAGTGAACCACATAAAATCCCCCCAAAACATCTGGTCTTATTCATGAGCATTAGCTTATTGCTGGAGATCGACATAACTTTGTTTTCCAACTGTGACAAAAAAATAAATCGAGTGTGAACTACAGTGCTGGGAAGAAGTAGATAATATTCAATGAATTAAAGCAATACATAAAAAACAAGACAAAGGGTATAACTACAAGTCTGCACAATAGTCTGCAGAATGAGTCTAACGTCAGCCAAAAATGTTAAGATAATTCCTAAAAGACACTAATAAGTTCAATCGGAGACATTGTTTTGAGTTACAAGTTCAAATTAAAAGTGATTGTCACACACACACTCAATGTGGTGAAATTTGTCCTCTGCATTTGACCCATCCCCTTGTTCAACCCCTGGGAGGTGAGGAAAGCAGTGGGCAGCAGCGGTGGCCGTGCCCGGGAATCATTTTTGATGATTCGACCCCCAATTCCAACCCTTGATGCTGAGTGCCAAGCAGGGAGGTAATGGGTCACATTTTTATAGTCTTTGGTATGACTCGGCCGGGGATTGAACTCACGACCTACCGATCTTAGGGCGGACACTCTAACCACAAGGCCACTGAGCAGGTGTTACAAGTGCTTTAAGTTACCTAAGCGCTCTGTCACAGAACCAATTGTAACCGTGAGTTGTGTGTCTATATACCTTTGTAGTATGTGCTTATTGTGGCTATCAAGTTTTTTTCTTCCTGGCCCCAGATTAAGATTCTACTGTATTGTTTATTGGTGCCATAAGAAATTCTTACTTACATAATTGCTCATAAGCCATTTAAACCCATAAAGTAACAGTGGAACAATTTAGAAGTATAAAAGAAAAACCTTTAAAATATAAAATGAGACCTCAGCCAATCTTGTAAAACTTAATTTCAGTGAGCATTGAAAAGAAAACACCACAATTACCAAGCTTTGGCTTGTTTTGGTTTTTATAACAATACTGTTGTCACGGCGCGAATTCCAAGCCAAGATTCTCCCGCAGCTGATTCCCACACTTCTTCTGGCAGCGTGCTAGTACACGCCCCCGCACGCGTTGAGCGCACCACACCCATGCTTTGCCACAGCTGCAGGCTGCCTGTCATCAGAGCACCTGGCAGCAATCAAAGGAACAGTATAATATCCAGTCACTCCTTGGATCCTGCGCCGGAACGCCGTTAACTGTTGTAGTAAGCATTTACATCTCTGGCTTCCCTCTCGTTGTCCTTGCCTCTTTTGTCTTGTGCCTTTTTTGCTTCGTTGACTTTTTCCTTGTCCTCCTTGCAGTTCCCGCCCTGTTTCGTGTGCTCGAGCGCTGGATCTCGACCTCCACCCGGAAATTGGACTGCCTCCCTCGATCCTCGATCACTCGCCTGGACTCGGACATTGTTGCCTGCCGCTTGCCCTCGACCTTCTGCCTGTCCCCGGATCTCTCTTGTGCCTACCCCCTTGGTCAGACGAAGGTTTCATCCATCACACATGTGCAACACCCACCTGTATTATTCACATGGTTAACTTTACACTTAATCCTGCAACCAACACTTAGAGTAGCATACACATCCCAAACAATCATCAAAGGTTACAATAAACCTGGTAACCTTAAGTCTCTCGTGGTGTTGTCTCCTTCCAGCCCTCAAGTACAAAACAACTGTAAGTTATTGAGCTGCCACTTTATCGTGGACTGAGCTTTCCCTCACCCGGACGCGGGTCACCAATGGTCTGATGGTCGCCGCCTGGTAGACAGGCCTGTCCCCAAAGAAGAGGCAGCGGGGGTCCCCCCTCTAAAGACCTGGTGGCAGCCAAAGACTGAGCCCTTAGCAGTCCGATCCTCGGCTACAGAAACTAACTCTTGGAACGTGGAATGTCACCTCGCTGGGGTGAAGGAGCTGAACCGGTGCATGAAGTTCCGGTTGGACACACAGCGAGGGCTCTTCTCTATTGGTATTGCAAGCAGTGAAAGGCGATGGGCAGGGGTAACAATATGTGAGAGAGTTATCTTGCCTCTGCCTCCGGGTAGGGGGATGGATACTGACTGCTAGTTTTGTTTACGCACCAAACAGCAGTTCTGAGTACCCGTCCTTTTTGAACTCACTCGAGGGAGTACTGAAGAGTGCTCCTACAGGTGATGTCCTTGTTTTGCTGGGGGACTTCGACGCTCACATTGGCAACAAAAGTGAAACCTTGAAAGGTGTGATTGGGGAGGATGGCCGCCCGGATCTAACCCAGGGTGGTGTTTTGTTATTGGACTTTTGCGCTCGTCACAGATTATCCATAACGGCCATTATGGTCAAGCATACGGGTGTCTATATGTGCACTTTGTACCAGGACATACAGTATAGGCCGCAGTAGACTTTGTGATTGTGTCATCAGATTTGTGGTCTCATGTTTTGGACACTCGGGTGAAGAGAAGGGCAGAACTTTGCACCAATCACCACCAGTTGGTGAGCTGGCTTTGATGGTGGGGGAAGATGCTGGTCAGACCTAGCAAGCCCGAACGCAGTGCACGATAAACATTGTGTAGGCTGCTGACCTTGACTCGGGATGTTGTGGATTGGTGGGGAGAATACTTTGAAGACCTCCTCAATCCCACTTACACGTCTTCCTTTGAGGAAGCAGTGCCTGGGGTGTCTGTGGTGGACCCTCCTATTTCTGGGGATCAGGTAGCCGAGGTAGCTAAAAAGCTCCTCGGTGGCAGGGCCCCGCGGGGCAATGAGACCTGCCCAGAGTTCATTAGGGCTCTGGATGCTGTGGGGCTCTCTTGGTTGACAAGACTCTGCAACATTGCGTGGACATTGGGGGCCTCTTAATTGTCAGACCAAGGTAGTGGTTCCTTTCTTCAAGAAGGGGAGAAGGGGGAGTGTGTTCCAACTATCGTGGGCTCATACTCCTCAGCTTTTCCGGTAAGGTCTATTCAGGTATACTGGTGAGGAGGTCATGCCAAATAGTCGAAACTCAGATTCAGGAGGAGCAGTGTGGGTTTTGTCTCGGTTGTGGAACTGTGAACCAGCTCTATGCTCTCGACAGGATCCTTAAGGGTGCGTAGGAGTTTGCCCAACCAGTCTACATGTGATTTGTGGACTTGGAGAAGGCATTTGACCGTGCCTCTGGGCGTCCTGGGGGGAGTGCTCAGAGAGTATGAGGTATCTGATCGCCTGATTGTGGTGGTCCGTTTCCCTGTATGATCTGCGTCAGAGCTTGGTCCGCATTGCCGCCATTAAGTTGGCCCTTTTTCCAGTGAAGGTTGGACTTCGCCAGGGCTGCCCTTTGTCACCGGTTGTGTTCATAACTTTCATGGAGAAACATTTCTAGGCGTAGTCATAGCATTGAGGGGATCGGGTATGGTGGCTGCAGAATTAGGTGTATGTTTTTTTTTAGATTACATGGTCCTGCTAGCTTCAATTGGCCAGGATCTTCAGCTCTCACTGGATCAGTTTGCAGCCGAGTGTAAAGCGACTGGGATGAGAATCAGCACCTAAATGTTCGAGTCCATTTTTCTCGCCCGGAAAAGGGTGTAGTGCCATCTCCAGGTTGGGGAGAAGATCTTGCCCCAAGTGGAGGAATTAAGGTACCTCGGAGGGAATTGCGGATTGTGAAGTCGACAGGCAAATCGAGGCAGCGTCTGCAGTAATGCGGACCCTGAATCGATCCGTTGTGGTGAAGAAGAGCTTAGCCGGAAGGCAAAGCTCTCGATTTACCGGTCGATCTACGTTCCTATCCTCATATGTGGTCATGTGCTTTGGGTTATGACCGAAACGACAATATCATGGGTACAAGTGGCCGAAATGAGTTTCCTTCATCGGGTGGCGGACTTTCCCTTAAAGATAGGGTGAGAAGCTCTGTCATTAGGGAGAAGCTCAAAGTAAACCCACTGCTCCTCCAAATCGAGAGGAGCCAGATTAGGTAGTTCGGGCATCTGGCCGAGATTCCCCCCTAACGCTTCTCTGGGGAGGTGTTATGGGCAAGTTCAACTTGCAGGAGGCCAAGAGGAAGACCCAGGACAGGTTGGGGGGACCATGTCTCCCAACTGACCTAGGAATGCCTAGGAATGCCTCGGGATACCCCTAGTGCAGGACTAATAGACTCAAAAACTCCTTTGTCCCACATGCCATTAGACTGTACAACTCCTCTCTGGGGCGGGGGGTGGGGGGTACTAGGATGACAGGGGATGCAAAACAATAACAGTGCAATACTTTTTCATGACATGGTCACTACTGCCTACTTTGTCTTTTTATATTCTTATTTTACTGTTATATTTTTATTCCCATTGTTGCTTTTTAGTTTTTATTCTTATTGTAATATTTCTCTATTTTGTTTCCATTTAAACCCCCATTATTTACTTTTTACTTTTATTTAAATTGATCTCAACTCTGTACACTGCTGCTGGAATTTTAATTTTCCTGAAGGAATCAATAAAGTACGATCTAATATAATATAATCTAATCTAATCTAGTCTGCTGCTAGGATAAGCGGAAGAAGATGGATGGATGGAGGATGTAATTTTGTAAGTTATTGCTGC
Source organism: Nerophis ophidion (assembly GCF_033978795.1). Classification (NCBI taxonomy): domain Eukaryota; kingdom Metazoa; phylum Chordata; class Actinopteri; order Syngnathiformes; family Syngnathidae; genus Nerophis; species Nerophis ophidion. Next base: position 34,082,404 of record NC_084614.1, on the reverse strand, counting down.
ATTTGTTTTCTTTACACCAGCATGTTGTATTTATATTTTATTATACATATAATATTAATATCAAATGTAATCCTGTATAATATACATCATACAATTATATTCGTGTAATATTCTATGTTTAATTATTTACATTTAATATCTCCTTTTTTAATCAATATTAATTACATTTCTGTGATAGTTTTACGATATTTATATTTTTTATTTACCCCTATTCTTCCATGCATTTAATTATTTTAACCTGCCTTCTGTTGGATTTTAGTTTACTATTCAATTTCCATTTCTGAATCAGGTTATTGGCTCACATTATTTTCTTGAGTAAAAAGGAGACTAAAATATTGACAGAAACAAAACCCAATCATATTTAATTTTGTCTTGTCGATGGGTGGGACAAGTTAGGAATATATACACTCACAGCTCTTCATACATGTGAAAGAGGGACAAAGTAGAGGCAATTAGTTGTGTTTCTGGACAAGATGAGGAAGTTGGATTTCTCACGCCCAAAACAATAATGTATGGATTCCACAATGTAAAATGTGTGCATCTGGGAGAAAATGAAGAGGTCTCATTTCATTTTTGATGCCATGATGCCTTTAGCAGGCGAGTCATCATGACATCTACACAACTGTAGGCTAATTCTACCATAATTACTTCTTCACAATAAGTAATTTGGTCTGCCTCAAGGAATCATTTATTTAACAGTAAATCTAAAGGCATGACAACTTTTAATGTCATACAACATGCTTACGTCAAATGTGCGCAAAAATTAGAGGAAATTGATGCCGCTTTTCCTATTTATTCATCTATTTATTTATTTTAGGTGGACATTCTTTTGCAAAAGAAAAGCTCCAGCCCCACTGCCACCCTAAGAGGGACAAGTGGTAGAAAAGAGATTGATAACATTTGTATCGCCACCTACTGTATGTGTATTTGCTGCTTCCGGGACGCCAGCACTCATAAACAAATTATGATGAAAGAAAGCATCGTAACTCCGTTTTCCAACACACCTGCACTGCATACCTTCTTTGCCAGAGACATAGCATAGAATAATAAGGAAAAGTGCCTGAAAGATATTTATATATATCTGGATGCATAGACCTGTAGGCAAAAATTGATTAACCTCATCATTCTTGATCAGAAGATGATGCTGCTTGTGTGTTAAACAAATGCTTTGCATGCAGTCTAAATAAAGGTGCTTTAAAGAGGCCTTAACTATTATCGTTTATATTTTAGTCGACTAATATTTCAATTTTAGTTGACTGAAATGTTATTTTTTTTACTAAAACTGAATCAATTTAGATGATTAAAACTAAAACACATTTTGGTCAAAAGACTGTGACCAAAACTAAATTTAAAACTGCTGTCAAAATTAACAGTAAACCATAGAACAGGAAAGGAAGTATGTTGCTAATCAGCCATGAGCGATACACTCCGCAAGGTATTAGTTACATAATATACAAACCCCGTTTCCATATGAGTTGGGAAATTGTGTTAGATGTAAATATAAACGGGATACAATGATTTGCAAATCCCTTTCAACCCATATTCAATTGAATGCACTACAAAGACAAGATATTTGATGTTCAAACTCATAAACTTTATTTATTTTTTGCAAATAATAATTAACCTAAATTTCATGGCTGCAACACGTGCCAAAGTAGTTGGAAAAGGGCATGGTCACCACTGTGTTACATCACATTTTCCTTCAACAACACTCAATAAACATTTGGGAACTGAGAAAACTAATTGTTGAAACTTTGAAAGTGGAATTCTTTCCCATTCTTGTTTTATGTAGAGCTTCAGTCGTTCAACAGTCCGGGGTCTCCGCTGTCGTATTTTACACTTCTTAATGCGGCACACATTTTCGATAGAGGACAGGTCTGGACTACAGGCGGGCCAGGAAAGCACCTGCACTCTTTTTTTATGAAGCCACGCTGTTGTAACACGTGCTAAATGTGGCTTGGCATTGTTTTGCTGAAATAAGCAGGGGCGTCCATGAAAAAGACGGCGCTTATATGGCAGCCTATGTTGTTCCAAAACCTGTATGTGCCTTTCAGTATTAGTGGTGCCTTCACAGATGTGTAAGTTACCCATGCCTTGGGCACTAATGCACCCCCATACCATCACAGATGCTGGCTTTTGAACTTTGCGTCGATAATAGTCTGAATGGTTCGCTTCCACTTTGGTCCGGATGACACGATGTTGAATATTTCCAAAAACAATTTGAAATGTGGACTCGTCAGACCACAGAATACTTTTCTACTTTGCATCAGTCCATCTTAGATGATCTCGGGCCCAGAGAAGCCGGCGGCGTTTCTGGATGTTGTTGATGGATGGCTTTCGCTTCGCATAGTAGAGCTTTAACTTGCACTTACAGATGTAGCGACCCACTGTATTTAGTGACAGTGGTTTTCTGAAGTGTTTCTGAGCCCACGTGGTGATATCCTTTAGAGATTGATGTCGGTTTTTGATACATTGCCGTGTGAGGGATCGAAGGTCACGGTCATTTAATGTTGTTTTCCGGCCATACCGCTTAAGTGGAGTGATTTCTCCAAATTCTCTGAACCTTTTGATGATATTATGGACCGTAGATGTTGAAATCCCTAAATTTGAGTAAAGTTGTTCTTAAAATGTTTGACAATTTGCTCACGCAGTTGTGGACAAAGGGGTGTACCTCGCCCCATCCCTTAATGTGAAAGACTGAGCATTTTTTGGGAAGCTGTTTTCTTCCCCAATCATGGTACCCACCTGTTCCCAATTAGCCTGCACACATGTGGGATGTTCCAAATAAGTGTTTGATGAATGTTCCTCAACTTTATCAGTATTTATTGCCACCTTTCCCAACTTCTTTGTCACGTGTTGCTGGCATCAAATTCTAAAGTTAATGATTATTTGCAAAAAAAAAAAAATGTTTATCAGTTTGAACATCAAATATGTTTTTTTTTTGTAGCATATTCAACTGAATATGGGTTGAAAATGATTTGCAAATCATTGTATTCCGTCTATAATTACATCTAACACAATTTCCCAGCTTAAATGGAAACGGGGTTTGTAACTACATGAATTATCACTGCAAATACGCAAAAGCCAAAACAATACATTTCAGCATCACCCTGGAAAGTGAAACAATACATTTCAGCATCACCCTGGAAACACCTTCCTGTTCCTTCTCCATCTTGTTTAAAGTGTTTCAAAAGAGTGAGTAGCTTTACTTTATTTTTGTGTTATTCAACTAACTTATTTTTTTACACTTTCTCTGCACGTAATACGTGTTTTATGATGTTGTAGACTAATCTCAGCCTTAAACAAGTAAATTCACATTGCATTAGTTTGTATAGGATGTGCTGTTTTGAAATTAGAACTACTTGAAAGTCTTTTTGAAGTCAAAACTCAGTAATGCACTTCATTTAGTCGCAAAATGATGATAAACTTCAATTATATGCTAACAATATATCAAGCGTAGGTGTGTAATTGCATGTTTGAGTAGCTATAATCGTGCGTAACTTTGCCACCAGAATTTCTGCACCCCCAACCATGGAGGACATACTGTTTGGGTGATATTGCGGGGGGTGCTGGAGCCTATCTCAGCTGGATTCGGGCAGAAGGCGGCGTACACCCTGGACACACGAGGGCCAATTTAGTGTTGCCAATCAACCTAGCCCCAGGTGCATGTCTTTGGAGGTGGGAGGAAGCCGGAGTATCATATAAATAATAATTAGAAAAACAATTGAACTTAGTGCACCGAGTTAAACCCCAAATGTATGAAGATGCCTATTTAAATACATTACACATATAATCAATATCTATATAAGTACACTTCACAACTATATAAATATATATATATAGTGTGTATATGTAGTTACAAGGCCCGTTTCCATATGAGTTGAGAAATTGTGTTGAATGTAAATATAAACGGAATACAATGATTTGCAAATCATTTTCAACCCATATTCAGTTGAATATGTTACAAAGACAACATATTTGATGTTCAAACTGATAAACATTTTTTTTTTTTTTTTGCAAACAATCATTAACTTTAGAATTTGAAGCCAGCAACACGTGACAAAGAAGTTGGGAAAGGTAGCAATAAATACTGATAAAGTTGAGGAATGCTCATCAAACACTTATTGGACCATCTCACAGGTGTTCAGGCTAATTGGGAACAGGTGGGTGCCATGATTGGGGATAAAAACAGCTTCCCCAAAAATGCTCAGTCTTTCACTAGAAAGGATGGGGCGAGGTACACCTCTTTGTCCACAACTACGTGAGCAAATAGTCAAACAGTTTAAGAACAACGGTTCTAAAAGTGCAATTGCAGTACATTTAGGGATTTTAACATCTACAGTCCATAATATCATCAAAAGGTTCAGGGAATTTGGAGAAATTACTCCACGTAAGCGGCATGGCAGGAAACCAACATTGAATGACCGTGACCTTCGATCCCTCAGACGGCACTGTATCAAAAAACACTTCAGAAAACCACTGTCACTAAATACAGTTCGTCACTCCATCTGTAAGTGCAAGTTAAAGCTCTACTATGCAAAGCGAAAGCCATTTACCAACAACATCCAGAAGTTCCACTGGCTTCTCTGGGCCCCAAGATCATCTAAGATGGACTGATGTAAATTGGAAAAGTGTTCTTTGGTCTGATGAGTCCACATTTCCAATTGTTTTTGGAAATATTTGACATTGTGTCATCCGGACCAAAAGGGAAGCCAACCATCCAGACTGTTACTGATGCAGAGTTCAAAAGCCAGCATCTGTGATGGTATGGGGGTGCATTAGTGCCCAAGGCATGGGTAACTTACACATCTGTGAAGGCACCATTAATGCTGAAAGGTACATACAGGTTTTGGAACAACAAATGCTGCCATCTAAGCGCCATCTTTTTCATGGACGCCCCTGCTAATTTCAGCAAAACAATGCCAAGCCACATTCAGCATGTGTTACAACAGCGTGGCTTCGTAAAAAAAGAGTGCGGGTGCTTTCCTGGCCCGCCTACAGTCCAGACCTGTCTCCCATCGAAAATGTGTGATGTATTATGAAGCGTAAAATACGACAGCGGAGACCCCGGACTGTTGAACGACTGAAGCTCTACATAAAACCAGAATGGGAAAGAATTCCACTTTCAAAGCTTCAACAATTAGTTTCCTCAGTTCCTAAACGTTTATCGAGTGTTGTTAAAAGAAAAGGTGATGTAACACAGTGTTGAACATGCCCTTTCCCAACTACTTTGGCATGTGTTGCAGCCATGAAATTCTAAGTTAACTATTATTTGCAAAAAAAAAAAAAATGTTTATGAGTTTGAACATCAAATATCTTGTCTTTGTAGTGCATTCAATTGGATTTGGGTTGAAAAGAATTTGCAAATCATTGCACCAAGGTAACACAATTTCCCAACTCATATGGAAATATATATATATACATACATAATAATGTTAGCTTTTGTGCTTTCAAAATTTTTTTTAGCACAATGCGGCCCCTGAGTTGAAAAGTTTGGGCATATATATATATATATATATACTTTGTTGGGTAAGACAGAATTTGGTTTTATTCTGAATCCAGTGCAACAGATTGGTGGTTTTAGCTGAAATAAAGACTTTCAGGTGTTTATATATGTTTAAGTATTTGGCAGACACTTTTATCCAAAGCAACATACATGAAAAATACATACAAAACAATCACTGTAAACATGATAATTTAAGGGAAGAATGTAATAGAAAATATAAATACAAAGTGTCAAGACAGGACAAACTCTCTGCTGTTGCAGCAACAGAGATAAAGTCTATAACAGTGGTTGTCAACCTTTTTTCAGTGATGTACCCCCTGTGAACATTTTTTTAATTCAAGTACCCATTGATCAGAGCAAAGCATTTTTGGTTGAAAAAAAGAGACAAAGGAGTAAAATACAGCACTATGTCATCAGTTTCTGATTTATTAAATTGTATAACAGTGCAAAATATTGCACAATTGTAGTGGTCTTTCTTGAACTATTTGAAAAAAAAAAGATGTAAAAATAACTAAAAACTTGTTGAAAAATAAACAAGTGATTCAATTTTAAATAAAGATTTCTACACATAAAAGTAATCAACTTAAAGTGCCCTCTTTGGGGATTGTAATAGAGATCCATCTGGATTCATGAACTTAATTCTAAACATTTCTTCACAAAAAAGAAATCTTTAACATCAATATTTATGGAACATGTCTACAAAAAAATCTAGCTGTCAACACTGAATATTGCATTGTTGCATTTCTTTTTACAGTTTATGAACTTACATTCATATTTTGTTGAAGTGTTATTCAGTAAATATATTTATAAAGGATTTTGAATTGTTGCTATTTTTAGAATATTTAAAAAAAATATCATGTATATACCCTTTGGCATACCCTGAAGTACCCCCATTTGAGAACCACTGGTCTATAGGTCCGTAAGATATATAGATATCTAATGTATTCATACATTGTTTATGTAGGATATATGCATGTATATATAACCTAATCATATTGTTTCTTCAACTTCAAAATAGCTGACTGTTTTTTTCCCCTTCTCTGGGATTATATTCCCAGTTTTGATCTCAGACGTCTGGTCACTTATAGCATATAAGAATATTCTATTACTGTTAAGCAAATTATGAACACGCCAAGACATGTGACCTTTATCATAATTACACGTATGACAAAAAAGCGCGTGAATATAAGTGGTATTCAGTGAGGTAAGATGAATTAAATGTGCTGACAGTTAATTGCTCCTGCCAAATGAATTGCCCTGAGTGGAGCGGATCACCACTCCAAGATGGCGGCCGCGCGTCACGTCAGCGGCAACAGGCAGTAGTGCTCGATGCTGCATGCCCTTATAAGATGTCTTTGGTTATAACGCTAGCAGTGAGTTTACAGCCTCACTGATTTAACTACACAGCAAATAAAAGTTACGTTACTCAGCCAATAAACGTTAGGTTACATTCAAAACGTACCCTTCTTTGTGCAATTACAAATGTCGAACGAAGTTGGAAGTTGTTGCGTCTCCGTCTGTAATCTTCCAACCGCATGATTTGCATGCAGCACTTCCTGTTTTGTTGACCAAGTCGTAGTTTTAATACCCGAACGAAACACTTTATGGCATAATTTTCTTCACTTATTCTTCTGTTGTTTGAGAGCAGCTCTGCTTGGTTTTCCTGCAATTTGATTGGATGAATGCTGTGTGACGAAAACAACGTGGATGTAATTTGATTGGCTGTTGTACTGACCGGTAACGCACAGGGTGTCATCGCACACACGCTGACAAACACACGTACACAATGGAAGATACGGAGCGCTCCTGAATAACTTTTTAATCGTTGGGTTTTGGGGAAAGTTGCAAGTCATGTCAAGTCAAAAGGCTCAAGTCCAAGTCGAGTCCCAAGTAATTGATGTTAAAGTCAAAGTCGAGTTGCAAGTCTTTTTACATTTTGTCAAGTCGAGTCTAAAGTCATCAAATTCATGACTCTAGTCTGACTCGAGTCCAAGTCATGTGACTCGAGTCCACACCTCTGATACATATATATATATATATATATATATATATATATATATATATATATATATATATATATATATATATATATATATATATATATATCAATGTTTATTTATATAGCCCTAAATCACAAGTGTCTCAAAGGGATGCACAAACCACAACGACATCCTTGGTAGAACCCACATAATGAGCAAGGAAAACTCACCCCAGTGGGACGTCGGTGACAGTGACAATGATGACTATGAGAAACCTTGGAGAGGACCGCATATGTGGGCAACCCCACCCCCCCAGGGGACCGAAAGCTATGGATTTAGAGTGGGTCTAACATGATATTGTGAAAGTCCAATCCACAGTGGATCCAACACAACCGTGAGAGTCCAGTCCAAAACGGATCCAACATAGCAGCGAGAGTCCCGTCCAAACTGGAGCCAGCAGGTATATATATATATATATATATATATATATATATATATATATATATATATATATATATATATATATATATATATATATATATATATACGTGGCGTGGCTTTGAGTACCTTGAAGGTAGAAAAGCGCTATACAAGTACAACCCATTTATCATTTATATATATATATATATATATATATATATATATATATATATATATATATATATATATATATATATATATATTAGGGGTGGGCAAATTAATGCGTTAATTACATATATATATACACATACTGTGTATGTATAAGTATATATGTATATGTGTGTGTATATATACAGTATGTGTGTGTATTTATATATGTATATGTTTATAATGTGTCTGTATGTATATGTATATATAAATACAAATGTTTACAATGTACATATATATACATATTAATGTATATAATGTATATATATGTATATATTTAGATATGTATATATGTATGTGTATATATGTAGATTATATGTGTATATGTATATAGATATATGTACATATAAATATATATGTATACATACACAGAGATGTATATGTATATATATACACACATAGATGTATGTTTATAATATATATATATATATATATATATATATATATATATATATATATATATATATATATATACATATATGTATATATATATATATTCATATATATACATAGATATATACATGTGTATATGTATATATGTATGTGTATATATATATATACATACGGTATACTTACATATATATGTGTATATATACATGTATATATAAGGTATATATAAGTTTGTGTATGTATATATATATACATATATATATGTATATACGTGTATATTTATATATATAAGGTATATATGAGTTTGTGTATGTATATATATATATATATATACTGTATATATATATATATATATATATATATATATATATATACATATATATATATATACATATATTAGGGGTAGGCAAATTAATGCGTTAATTACGCGTTAACTCATCAATCTATTAACGCCGACAATTATTTTATTGCACATTTGCGTATGTTGTTTACATGCTTTTATCTTGTTAACGCCTTTTCTTAACAAGATGGCATCTCCCGGATGTACTTCGGCGTCGAGGGGCTCTTGGTAAAGATGGAACATTTGGCAAAAATACCGGACAATTCTGCAAATGTCATGGCTGGCTTACAGCGTGGTCACTCCGGGATCACTTACGACCGCCAGACAATTCTGGATGTGGATAGATCGGGCCGTTTTGGACTGAATGACGCGTGCTTGCTAGACCGGCTAGCTAGCATGGGAATACTTTGCCGGCTACATCCAGCGGCTTGTGAAGCAGCGGAGTATATGTGTTGTCTGTCTATTTATGAATAATGCAGACGAGGAGTGTTGGCTGAGTTCTTAACGTTTACTTTCTTTCAGAGCGTGCATATCACAACATACAAGATGCCGCCATGGCGACACACAACCTATACCGGGCTACCGCGCATGCTCGTCACTCCTGTTGCATGCTAGGTATGGTAGTTCTTTTTTTCCCTGGCTCATAACATCACAATATAGTACCATGCATATGATGCGTTCAGTTTATCAAAGCACCAAGCAAACAATCGGAAAATTCCCATCATATCAATTCCTAGATATGGTCATAATTATTTTAAGTGCACTACGCAGAATAAACACAACATTATTAATATTGCTGCTACGGATAATTTGATCAAAAATTCCCTAAAACAGCCCACTACCTATAATATAGGTTTTTTAAACATAAGACCCTGATAAAAAAAATGTTTCTGCTGTTACCTCAGAAATTGCCTGTTCAGATGTTATGATTGTGGCTCAGAGATTTGTATGTAGATTATATTTATTTTCCATAACAAACAGGATAACTTAAATACCCTGGCAGTGGCAATAAGCTTAAATGTTTGTATTTACATTTTTTGAGTTGATTTTCATAAAATATGCTATTTAACTGCTACTGTTTAACAAGGACTGATTTAAATTGTGTTTGCACAACAAATCTTTTGGCGCTTTTATTCATGTGGGAGAATATTCCAATAAAGGTGCATTACACACTACTTTTGAATTCATTATTGGGCTTTGCGTATACAATGCAGTTAATCGCAATTAATCAGAGAAATAATGCGATTAACTTCGATTAAAATTTGTAATCGTTGCCCAGCCCTAATATATATATATATATATATATATATATATATATATATATATATATATATATATATATATATATATATATATATATATAATTAACTTTTGTGCTTTCAAAATTATTTTAGCACAATGCGTCCCCTGAGTTAAAAAGTTTGGGCATCCCTGGATCAGAGGAACTGTGAGACTGTCAAAAACATTTCACCCTACTAATATATTTAATAAGTCTGAAAAGCTGTGCATATCTTCAGTAGACAAACGCTCTTTCCCCTCATCTGCTGCTGATTGGAACCCTGGCCACACCAGGTAGTGGTTGTCAATAATGAATTACAATGCAGTAGGAGACATTGATTTGAGATACAAATGTATGAACCCTATAGAGTATCTTATTCACCATTTGATTGGGAGCAGTTAATGGGTTATGTTTAAAAGCTCATACCAGCATTCTTCCCTGCTTGGCACTCAGCATCAAGGGTTGGAATTGGGGGTTAGATTACCAAAAATGATTCCCGGCCGCTGCTGCTCACTGATCCCCTCACCTCCCAGGGGGTGAACAAGGGGATGGGTCAAATGCAGAGGATAAATTTCACCACACTTAGTGTGTGTGTGAAAATCATTGGTACTTTAACTTAATGTAGCAGGTACTTTAGCTAGTATAGTATAGTATAAATAAATTACACTGATTATTATCATTATTAGCGATAATACTGCTAACATTAACAATATTAAATAATCACATGTATGTACAAAATAACAAACACGACAGTACACAGTGTTGTCTCTATGACAGGTGTAACACAGTGTTGTCATTATGACAAGTGTAACACAGTGTTGTCACTATGACAGGTGTAACACAGTGTTGTCATTATGACAAGTGTAACTGCGCTCCAGCGGCAGTGTTCATTCATTGTCTTTACTGTAGCATAAAAAATGCAGATGGCCTTAAAACGCCACCATATTTAAGTACTCAAAATAAAGACTCAACATAAATATAAATTCAATCGGATCAGAAACATTGGAGGGAACGGGATTAAAACCCGATGCTAACCGCCCATAGAAAATACATGGGTACGGCTAGTAGCTACTATTAGCAAACAAATTCACTTACCAGGGGGCTTCACGGTGGCAGAGGGGTTAGTGCGTCTGCCTCACAATACGAAGGTCCTGCAGTCCTGGGTTCAAATCCAGGCTCGGGATCTTTCTGTGTGGAGTTTGCATGTTCTCCCCGTGAATGCGTGGGTTCCCTCCGGGTACTCCGGCTTCCTCCCACTTCCAAAGACATGCACCTGGGGATAGGTTGATTGGCAACACTAAATTGGCCCTAGTGTGTGAATGTGAGTGTGAATGTTGTCTGTCTATCTGTGTTGGCCCTGCGATGAGGTGGCGACTTGTCCAGGGTGTACCCCGCCTTCCGCCCGATTGTAGCTGAGATAGGCGCCAGCGCCCCCCGCGACCCCGAAAGGGAATAAGCGGTAGAAAATGGATGGATGGATGGATGGATGGATTCACTTACCAACTCGGCTTAATATCTCAACATCGACACACTCTTTCGTCGCAACTCGGCCCTGATGGTTGGCCCCTATAAGTTTACAATTAGTTTTCAAATGTTGTATGGTTGTTTTTACGATATGTAGGCAAACGACAACTTTAAAACATACCGGCTTCAGATGTCACCAGGCCTAGCAGAGTAGTGCAAGAATGATCCCTGCGATCATTAGCGCCCTCTACCACCAGGAGGCCGGAGAACAGGAGCCTCACATTGTGCGTCTTCACAGCCGTTATATGATTGCCTAGCACAAGAAATACGTTACACACATACAGTTGTTGACAAAATACACTGTACATTATATACCTCAGCTAACTAAACCTTGGAAATGTATAATATAATTCATATAGCAATACGGTCTCACTGCACAGCAGCCAGCAGTTAGCCGAGTCATTGCGCAATCCACGGGGAGGCTCAACTGGCTGCTGACTCACCGCAAGAAGTTCTCAGTATTTGAACGGCAAATGTGAAAATTAAGCGATTTTGAATAAAAAGTATTTTAAAACTGGTGAAGTTAAATGGAAAATGACTTTATAATATAATCACTCGATACATATAACAATATAATTTACGTTTTTTCTTTTTACATTTTTTTCTTTCAATGATGTCAGGTGAGGCCCTGACTGCACGTCACTGGAATACAGAGGTGGGTAGAGTAGCCAGAAATTGTACTCAAGTAAGAGTACAGTTACTTTAGAGATTTAATACTCAAGTAAAAGTAAGGAGTAGTCACCCAAATATTTACTTGAGTAAAAGTAAAAAGTATGTTGTGAAAAAACTACTCAAGTACTGAGTAACTGATGAGTAACCTCATTACGGCAACAAATAATGCACGAAAAAATAAAAATAGCAATGAGCAAATTCAGAGCCAGGAATATCTCTTAAGCAACTAAAACAATAATATATATTAAATAATAGTACATTAAAATAAAAAATTAAAATGTCACATTTAGCCACAATAACTTAACAGAACCATAGCCTCAGTAGGCATTCATTGATTTGATTGATTGATTGAAACTTGTATTAGTAGATTGTACAGTACAGTACATATTCCGTACAATTGACCACTAAATGGTAACACCCCAATACGTTTTTCAACATTTATCAATTACTTAATAAATGACCAAGTCGAGGTGATCTACCTCATATATACATACACACACATATCATATATACACACACATATCATATACATACATTTATATATACACACACACACACACACACATATATATATATATATATATATATATATATATATATATATATATATATATATACACACATTTATATATATGGTATATCATTTATATTTAATTATTTTGCTGTTTTTGTTGACATGTTAAAGGTGTTTTAATGAATATACATGCATGTTTAACACATAGATTCCTATCTTTCATGAAGACAAGAATATAAGTTGGTGTATTACCTGATTCTGTTTGATTGGTCCAACGTCACCAGTGACTGCATGTGATTGGTGAAACGGAGGCATGCGTATCCTACTTTGAAGCTCTGTCATTAACCAAAACAAACATTAACAGATCGATAAAAAAAATAGGAGAGTAGCGAGCTGAATGTAGATAAATGGAACGGAGTAAAAGTAGCGTTTCTTCTCTATAAATATACTCAAGTAAAAGTAAAAGTATGTTGCATAAAAACTACTCGTAGAAGTACAATTTATCCCAAACGTTACTCAAGTAAATGTAACAGAGTAAATGTAGCGCGTTACTACCCACCTCTGCTTGAATAAAGCATTAAGGATTGGAACTATATAGAACAAGCTGCAGTGTGCACAAACAACCAACAGGTACCATCTGTGAGGAGATAATACTGTATCATTAGTATGATACTTCATCTGCAAAGGAGGGATGGAGGAGGGCAATGGGGGATTGGTTTATGATCCAAAAAAGAAGGTGGGGCTTATACTGGAAAACCTGTTCAATTTATTTCGGACATGCATGCAATAGTTAAGGGGAGTGAAGGGTGTGACCTAAATGTGCCACTTATTAAGGGGAACGAAAGAGTAAAATAAAATCGGAAGTAAGCCCACGTCATTTTCGACCGCCATTTTAATTTTGTAGTTCTCTTAAGACATCCACCATTTTAGTTGTACGTTCAAAGAGGAGATCGATAGGAAGGCATGGGGAACGTCCAAAAATGAGGTAAAAAGGGGGCATAACGCTTCTCGGTGGGAAGCGTTATGAGTAGTCAGGGTTCAATCCCGGGCTCGGGATCTTTCTGTGTGGAGTTTGCATGTCCTCCCCGTGAATGAGTGGGTTCCCTCCGAGTACTCCGGCTTCCTCCCACTTCCAAAGACATGCACCTGGGGATAGGTTGATTGGCAACACTAAATTGGCCCTAGTGTGTGAATGTGAGTGTGAATGTTGTCTGTCTATCTGTGTTGGCCCTGCGATGAGGTGGCGACTTGTCCCGGGTGTATAGTGCCTTCCGCCCGATTGTAGCTGAGATAGGCACCAGCCAACGGTTGAATCTCTCCACCTGTCCATTACCCTGTGAGTGGTAAGGTGTCGTGTGGGAGCCCCCGATGCCTGAAAGTTCTTCCAATCTTTCCATTGGCTGGTTTTCAAATGATTTTCCCATGTCGTGGTGTAGTCTGGACGGGAAACCGAACTTCAGTGCGAAATCATTCAAGAGCTTGTCAGCAAAAGTTTTAGCTGCTTTGTTTTTTGTCGCCTAGGCCTGTGCAAGGCTTGTGAAGTGGTCCATGGCCACTGCCGGCGTCGGCACCTGCTCCTCTGCCGGCATCCGCACCTGCTCCTCTGCCGGCATCCGCACCTGCTCCTCGGCCGGCATCAGCACCTGTATCAGTGCCTGCTTTGGCTGCAGCTCCCGCACCTTCGTCTGCTGCTGCCAGGCCAGCTCCGACGCATCCAACTCCACGTCGGCCACGGGTGTGGCCGTACCCTGGGCGTCCTCCTCGCGGGACGCATCCACCTTCACCTCGGCCACGGATGTGGCCTTTACGAGGTCAGCCGCCAAGACTTCTGCGGCAGCTGCGTTCCACCCGCCGCCGTCACCTGGCGTGTCCTCGGTGGATTTGGAGAAACAGGACATGGCGACCCTCCATCATGTCCTCCCTCCGCCCTCCCTTCACTTTTGGACTGTCTCGTTGCGCCTGAACAATTCATATATCTTTGGGGTCAGCTTAACACCATGCTGTTTGTAGCGTTGGAGGACAAGACGAATGTGCTCTAAGTGGTCTTTAAAGTGGCCACTATGCACAAGGTTGTCGTCCAGGTGCGGGAGGCAGATAGTGTCTCTGAGGCTTGCCAGACAGTGTTCCTTGCTCCTCTGGAACTCAGCAGGTGCGGAGCTCAGGGCAAAGAGAATGAGGACCCATTGATAGAGCCCTCAGGGAGTGATGAAGGCAGTCAAGGGGTGGCTTTCTTCATCCAAAAATCACTGGTGGTACGCTTTTCCCTGGTCTAGTACCGAAAACCAAGAGTTCCCACCCAGCGCATCTAACATGTCTTGAATTGTTGGTATTGGGTGTCGGTCTGCAACTGACTTGCAGTTTAACTTTCCAAAGTCACAACAGAGGCGGTGTGTACCGTTTTTCTTGCGAACACAGGCGATGAATAGGAGGACTGTGATGGTGTGATCTAAACTTTGTTAAGCTTTGGGACAGACATGTAGGTTTTCGGCACACGAATTGTGTCATGGAGGGATAAGTGCATTTTCGAAGATGGTATGCAACCCACATTGTCTTCTTTTTCTATGTGAAAAGATTGTTGTGACTTAATCGCACTACTGTTCTTGTCTTGTGTCAAGTTGTTGACTTTTGTCTGAATTTTTGCTGCATGTACTGTATATTCTTGACTGATTCAAGGTGTCCAATCACTTTACAAAGCTTTCATTAGTCTTATAGCTAAAACTTTAAAAACTTTTACTGAAGACAATCGTGTACATTATACTTTTAAAATAAGAACAAATGTTTCATTAACTTTTATTTAAGAAATAGTCATTTTTATTTAAGATAAAAATTAGATAATATAATACTTGTATTGCGAGACAATTAGTTTTTAGTTATTAATTGTTATTTAAGCCACAGTAAATAAACTTGTATTTAAGTAAAAAAAATAGACAATATAAAACTTTTAAAATGAGGAAAATCTGCGATGAGGTGGCGACTTGTCCAGGGTGTACTCCGCCTTCTGCCCGATTGTAGCTGAGAGAGGCACCAGCGCCCCCCGCGACCCCAAAAGGAATAAGCAGTAGGAAATGGATGGAAAATGAGGAAAAATATTATTTGAGATAAAACAGCCTACATACAAAATTATACTTTTAAAATAAGTAAAGAGAACACTTTTATTTAAGACAACATTATACTTTTGAAATAAGAAAAAAATAGTAAATAACCTTTCATGTCAGTTATATTAACTTATGCATATCTATTATAACTTAAATGTGTTACAAAAACAGCCATGGTGTACTACGTGACAACTAAAATAAGATAATATATGGGTTTGCTTGGCATAGGAATAAACTTTTGTAATTGGGTGGCGTAAACTTTTATTTAAGACAAGAAGTAGACATATAATACTTTTATTATGAGAAAATTGTTTTAAAACGTATTTAACACAAAAAGTAGACAATACTTTTAATATGAGAAACATAATTAACTTTAATTTAAGAGAAAAGTGTACAACATTTTACTTTTAAAATAAGAAAAATAGTAAATCAACTTTTTTTTAAGTTATATTAAGTTACACATACCTATTATAACTCAAATCTGTTACAAAAACAGCCTTGGTAGTAAGAGACAAGTAAAATAAGATAATATGTGGGCTTAGCATAAAAGAACAAAAACCTACAAGTAACATCTGTCAAAATGTTGCTCTCTACTTCTGGTTTTATTTCACCCATTCCTCACACTTAATGAGTGGTGCATTTACGCCGTGCCCACTTGACATGACGTCATTCCCCTTCCCTCCCCTTAACAGGTTTTGCAATATAAACGCCCGCCCCTTTTTGGGTTGTGAATCAATCCCCCACGGCCACCCTTGTCCCCCTTAGCAGGTGAAGTATCATACTACTTGTATCATCTGTTTCTTTTTTGGACTCATCAGGTCAATAGTGCATTCTCCACTCACGCGTTTAAGTGAAGGATAAGGCAAAAAAACAAACTTACCTCTTGTATGCCATACCTACATTGATGCTACACTAATACACTTCCAATATTGTTTGTTTATGAGTGAGAATAAAACAATAATTAATAATACATTTGGTACTGACCATACAGAAAGAAACAGGTATTGAGGATTTTTTTGCAAGTTTGTAATGACTTGGTATCGAAATATCGACACTTTTGAAAACCCTACTACCAATGTTAACATTATTCGAAGGCGAAAGGTGATCGATGCAAATTCTGGAGATGCAAGCATCGAGACAATTGTGTGCTGTGGCTGAAATATGACAAACCAGAGTACTGGAGTACCCGTTGGGAACCTGGGCAGTCACGGGGAGAACATGCAAACTCCACACAGAAAGATCCCGAGCCCGGGATTGAAATCTGGACCTTTGTATTGTGTGGCACATGCACTAACCACTGTCCCACCATGCTGCGCCCTAAAGAATCCAGTTGCCAAACATAGAATGCATTCTTACCTCTTGTACGCCACACCTGCATTGATGCTACACTAATACACTTCCAATACTGTTTGTTTTTGAGCGAGACTAATTTGGTACTGACCATACGGAAAGAAGCAGGTATTGAGGTTTTTCTTGCAGGTTGGTATCAACTTGATATCGAAATATCGACACTTTTGACAACCCTATTACCAATGTTAACATTATTCGAAGGCGAAAGGTGATCGATGCAAATTCTTGAGATGCAAGCAACATCAAGACAATTGTGTGCTGTGGCTGAAATATGAAAAAACCAGAGAAGAGAAGCTCCATAAAACAAGTCTGTGCAGCCAATATCTTCACAGTAAATATGGCGATCTGCCCATTTAATCTTGCCTAACATTGAAATATATCACAAGGCTCTTCTGTGATGCCAGAGCAGCCCATCACTCTTCTCTAATTGAGCACTGGACACGCTGACAAAGCGCCCTACAGCGCTATATTTCCATGTATTCCCATAACCTCAGCAGTAATGACTATGATTACAAAGCATATTAATCAACCTGCACCGTCCTCTATAAGAGATCCATCCATTCATCCATCCATCCATCCATTTTCTGCCACTCATTCTCTTTGCGGTCGCGGGGGGTGCTGGTATCTCAGCTACAATCGGGCGGAAGGCGGGGTACACCCTGGACAAGTCGTCACCTCATCACAGGGCCAACACAAATAGACAGACAACATTCACACTCACATTCACACACTAGGGCCAATTTAGTGTTGCCAATCAACCTATCCCCAGGTGCATGTCTTTGGAGGTGGGAGGAAGCCGGAGTACGGGGAGAACATGCAAACTCCACACAGAAAGATCCAGAGCCTGGAATTAAACCCAGGACTAATCAGGACCTTCGTATTGTGAGGCAGACGCACTAACCCCTCTTTTACACCGTGCTGCCCTCTATAAGAGATACTTAAAGGCCTACTGAAACCCACTACTACCGACCACGCAGTCTGATAGTTTATCAATCATCAATCAATCAATGTTTATTTATATATATCAATGATGAAATATTAACATTGCAACACATGCCAATACGGCCGGTTTAGTTTACTAAATTGCAATTTTAAATTTCCCGCGGAGTTTGTTGTTGAAAACGTCGCGGAATGATGACGCGTGCACGTGACGTCACGGACTGTCAGGAAATATTAGCGCAGCACTTTTTGCGGCTAAAAGTCGTCTCTTTTCATCGCCCAATTAAACTGTATTCTGGACATCTGTGTTGCTGAAACTTTTGCAATTTGTTCAATCAATAATGGAGAAGTCAAAGTAGAAAGAGGGAGTTGGGAAGCTTTAGCCTTTAGCCACACAAACACACGGTGGTTCCTTGTTTAAAATTCTCGGAGGTGAAGCTTTACTATGGATCAGAGCGGTCAAGCGAACATGGTTCCCGACCACTTGTCAACCGGCAGGTTTCGGTGAGAAAATTGTGCTAAAAAGTCCCCTCTTACCGGACATCTGTGGAGTTTGCGCCATCCTTGTATCTGCCGTCGACTTCCCTCAGACACTGGCCTCAAGACACCCTTGGACACACCCTTCCGACTATCAGGTACTATTTAATCTCACTAAAACACTAGCAACACAATAGAAAGATAAGGGATTTCCCAGAATTATCCTAGTAAATGTGTCTAAAAACATTTGAATCCGTCCCAATGCAATCGCCTTTTTTTAACTTTATTTATTTTTTTGTAGTCCTTCGCTATTGATATCATCATCCACAAATCTTTCATCCTCGCTCAAATTAATGGGGAAATTGTCGTTTTCTCGGTCCGAATAGCTCTTGCTGCTGGAGGCTCCCATTAAAAACAATGTGAGGACGTGAGGAGCCCTCACCCTTGTGACATCATCGTCTGCAACTTCCGGTAAAGACAAGGCTTTGTTATCAGCACCAAAAGTTGCGAACTTTATTGTCGATGTTCTCTACTAAATCTTTTCAGCAAAAATATGATAATATCGTGAAATGATCAAGAATGACACATAGAATGGACCAGCTATCCCCGTTTAAATAAGAAAATCTAATTTCAGTAGGCTTTTAAATAAAACATGATTTTTTTGCGCTGTTAATCCGAAGAAAACTGATACCCAACCTTTAAAAAATACTTTAAAATTAAAGCATATTGTAATGTGTGATGTGTTTGTCAATAACAAGTGGTGTGGTCATAATCACATCACTGTTAAAGAACAACTATGTAACAGGGACACTGAGCTCCTGGCGGTCAGCGTTTGACCTTATTTCATCCCCAGGGAGTTTTCACATGTAATTGTGATAACTGCTGCAGCATGTGAGTGCGTACACAAGACGGTGAGCAGTCAAAGCACCCACAAGCCCTTCTCCTTATCTCCGGTGACTTCAATCATGCCATTCTTTCTGTCATCCTACCCACCTTCACTCAGTACATGTGAAGTACCTCGCAAGGGACACTACAACTTTGGACGTGATGTATGCTAATGTCAAGGACGCATACACAGCCACCCCACTACCCACTCTTGAACGCTCTGATCACAACCATGTTCATCTTCTGCCACAGTACATCTCTGTGGTGAAAACACAGGGACTGTTTTGACACCACAGACTAGAGTTCATTCATTCATGTATTTATTTGACTGGGACGGTACAATGAAACATTGCTACCCATATGTAACCGATGTCAAAGTATATAAGACTTCTAGCTACAGGCTAATTAGCAACCCTTGTCCCTGGTTAGGCTTTTCCAAAAAGATGAGAAAAGTGAAAAACACAAACAAAAGGATTAAGACAACACATTGAAAATAATTTGCCCCATTTGTCCGTACAATATCCAGTTTTAGTGCTCACACTTTTTTAGTGCTCACACTTCTAATTTTCCTTAAGCCACTTTTTCAGTTTTGTGGAGAAAAGTTAAATGTCCGACTGTGATATTAACTCCAGTGGTAAAGAGTTCCACCGATGTGAGGCCTTCACTGAGAACGCAAACTGACCCAGAGTGGTCCGGCACCTTTTCACTCTACAGCTCCCACCAACTGCAGCTCAAGTCTGCACACCTTCAATACTGTGTCTTTGTAGTTCTTTACACATCACATCAGGAATCCATTAAGACACTTAAAAATAACTTTTAAAATGATAAATTCATAAAATTGTCAAAACTCATCATGTTATATTTTTGGGTAATGTACTCTGCAGCCAACATGGAAAGGTCATCAACTGTTGGACTGAGTGCATCACAGGATATATAAACTTCTGAGTGGAAAACAATGTGCCTTCCAAGATGGTTCGGTGTTTTCCCCAACAATAAAACCTGGGTCACCTCTGAACTGAAGGCCCTACCAAACGAGAAGAAGAGGGTTTTCCCCTCAGGAAACAAGGGGGAGCTGAGAAGAGTCCAAAAGGATCTTAAATATGTTTGTATAAGATCAGAAGGTGTAAAAAGGACCACAAACAAAAACTGGAACGACTGGAGCAAAATAACATCCCTGAAGTGAAGTGAAAGTGGTGCAAGTGGTCATCAGGCTTCTGCCGACCAACAATGGGCCAACAAACGGAATGTTTTTTTAAACAGGTTTGACTCTGACCCCACTACAACCCCTTCACATCCACGACACACCTGCTCCAGCCTTATACACCTCAGCATGGCCCACAGCTCCCTAACAAACCCCTTTTAGTCAGCCCACCAGCCCAGTTCACCGCACCCAGACATCAGCCACCTGACACTCCGTCAGCCTGCATCAAATGAGGAGGGAGTTGGGAAGGAACAAGGTCAGGATGGCTAGAAGCTCAGATAGCATCATTTCCATTCTACTCAGGGAATGTGGGGACCGGTTAACTGGTGTGGTCCATTACGTTTTTAACCTGAGCCTCAGGTCATTTTTACCCACAGCTATAAGACTTTACAACGTGCTTATGTGATTACTGTGATGTTTTTTTTCGTGGTGTGCAACAGGGATGTTAGTGTCTTTTTTGTTGTATTTTATGGTCTATCTGTACATATCAGTGAGCAAAACATAGCATTTATTACTATTATTTTGTTTTTCCAATATGCTTTACTTCTGTTACTGTATGTAATAAACCTGCACTGCAACAACGATATTTCCCCATTGCGGGATGAATAAAAGTCTATTCTAACCTATCCTATATATGTTACAATAAACTATTAAAAATATGCCTTATATTTTTAGATTGTGACACAAAGCCAATAGTTTATTGGCAGGCCACTCCCCTCAAATATATGATATTTATGACGTTCTGGCAAACCACAAAATATTTTATAAGGTCAGAGAAAAAAATCAATTGACAAACCGGTTTTAATCATGTTCAACCTGCAGATTATCTTTTGATGGCTCGAGTCTGCCCTCTTGTGGAAATGATTAAACATAACAGGCAGTACAAGATCTCCACTTTGTTGCATTAAGGGTGCATGGAATGTAGTAACCCCAAATAGTAATACTTCTTACTTTATGTAATACTTAAAATATTATTATTTTGAATTTTAAATTATTTCTTGATTACATACCATTGTAAATAGTTTTTCTTTCACTACTTTAATCTTGCACACAATATTTTCTTTCTTTTTTTGGGGTGGTGGTGGTGGTGGGGAAAATAACATAATAAATGAAGAATGTCGCTAAAAGTCATTTAGCTCTTTTTTTCTCCCCAAAGCCGAAGGGCCTCACTGGAATATTCAAACTGTGTAATGTTACAGTGGCCACAAATAATAAATATAATTGTTAAATAAAACCTATGCCTTTTTTTTTGTGAATACATAGGCCTACTCTATTGTAATGTTGGTAAATATAATGGTAAGTAATTTCTTGGGTGGTAATTAGTGAAAAAAGTTTAAGAGCCACTGTTCTAATATGACTTGCAATGAAGATAGACTTGTTTAAATAATCCACAAAAGGGCGTCATACGCAGACAGAACCAGAGTCGTGTATAAAGAGGGAATGGCCAAATAAACAGGAGGCGCCATGACTGCTACCAATGACGTGTGCGGCAGTGCCCAGACACATGCATTGCAGTTTTCTGACTTTAGTTTTTCTGACGAAACAATCCACAATAATAGGTCTAAATATAGTTTTAAACATACTTCAGCTCAATAACTTACAATAATTTGATTTTGTCAAAGTATAGTTTTTACGTATTTTTTGCACTTTGCTGTTACATTCTTGCAGTGTTTCATGACCAACAGGAACTCTAACAAGCAGTCGGTGGCGCAAAAAGAAAAAAAGAACGCCCCCAAAAATTACTTTTTATCCTCATTTTGCCAAAATCGTCCATAGCTTTGGACCAACAGTCGCAGAGTAATTATGACTTTTGTGTGAAGTATCAAGTTTGGTGGCTGCTTCCAATGTATTTGTAATCACTGTGTGAGTATGTATTATTCTAACTGAGCTTGTAGGGAAAGCAATGTAAAATATTTCCACAGTTCGTGTGGGTGTAGCGGCCGCAGGCTGCACAACAGGTCATTTTTACACGTCGAAAAACCAACGAGGAAGCGCCGCAAACACATAGCATCAGCTCAAAGTTATTATCAGACCCTTGGCCTTTTGACCAATTATTGAGAAATCTCGCCTGAAATCAGATTGTCCGTACTCTCTTTATACACGACTCTGGACTGCACAATAGGAGCCTAACAGGATTAACAAACCGCCAATTTAAAATGATGTTTCTTTTATATCTGCAGTAGCTGCAGGTTGCAGGCATTATTAAAATAATAATTTTAAAAAATCACGATCATCTGCAGCAAGTTTTGATGGAAGGATCTTGCTTAAAGCCAGACAGAAAACCAATTAACCTGAATCGCTTGGCCTCAGCGGAATTAAAGCGGCGCCCTGTGAATTGAGCTACCATGTGCAGCATTTAGTAGGATATTGCAGCGAGGAAAAGCATCATCCCGAGGGAAGTAAATGATGTTGTAAAGTCATCATCTTTACTTTGATACACAAATACAAATCAGTTCAATGACTCGTGACTTGCTGCCCTCTGGGCCCAAAATAAAAATGTTCCTAGCTGTTTGCTTTTATAAGGAAGGCCCACAGGTGACAAAAATACTTCATCCATACAGAATCCCAATGCAGACTAGCCATTAGGTTTACAATATAAGGTAACATTGGGTTACACTCCATCATGGTATGCTTCTCGTGTAGTACATTTGCATAACCACAATTTTACAAACATGCATCGATATGATACAGCTGTATAGCAGTGTACTATATACTGTATGACCCGGGGGCTATTTTGGAAAGGCATCTCGTTTTTTTTTCAATTGTTCATTGTTTTTTACCTGTTTGATTGGTAAAATAGAGTCAAATGTAGCTAGTGCTTATACGTTAAATTGGTGAAACAGAGTCCTGTGACTGTGCCCGCTCAAACAAGCCACTCTAAAAAGTCAAGGAATTACATCTTTGCAAGCAGTAACCAATAGGTTGTAATCACTTGACGTCAAGTCTGGCTCGTTATTTATGCAAGGCTTGAAAGGTTGGGCCAGCGAGCATCTGTTGTCAAAAAGTTCTGGGCAAAATGTTGCCTTTTTGAAAGAAAACCAACCCGTGCTTGCGCTGTATTATCTTGTTGGGGGCACCTGCCGAATATCACAACCTCAAACAGGTATTTAGTAAAGACCAGGCTCAGTCCTTTCCCCCACATTGTCCTTACAACTGTTGCTTTAAAGGCCTACTGAATAGCAGTTCTATGTGTCATTCTATGTGTCATACTTGATCATTTTGCGATATTGACATTATTTTGCTGAACGGATTTAGTAGAGAACATCTACGATAAAGTTCGCAACTGGAGAAAAGTCGCAGACGGTGACGTCACATGTTGATGGCTCCTCATATATTCACATTGATTTGAATGGGAGCCTCCAACGAAAACAGTTATTCAGACAGAGAAAATGACAATTTCCTCATTAATTTGAGCGAGGATGAAAGATTTGTGTTTGAGGATATTGAAAGCGACGGACTAGAAAAGCAAAACAAAAAAAAACTAGTTAAAAAAAAAAAACGCGTTTGCAATCGCGGTGCATTGAGACGGATTCATATGTTTTCAGAGACATTTACTAGGATAATTCTGGGAAATCCCTTATCTTTCTATTGTGTTGTTGGTGTTTTAGTGAGTTTATCAGTACCTGATAGTCGGAAGTGTAAGTCCACGGCCGGGAGTTGACGCGCAGTGTCTCTGGGAAGTCGGCGGCAGCTGTATGGGCGGCACAAGCTCAGCTGATATCAGGTAAGTGGTGACGTTTTAACCACAATTTTCTCACCGAAACCTGCTGGTTGACATTCGGTTGGGATTCATGTTCGCTGTGATCTATAGTAAAGTTTCACATTCCTTGAATTTTAAACAAGGAAGAACCGTGTGTTTGTGTGACTAAAGGCTAAAGCTTCCCAACTCCGTCTTTCTACTTTGACTTCCCCAATATTAATTGAACAAATTGCAAAAGATTCAGCAACACAGATCTACAGAATACTGTGTAATTATGCCGTTAAAGCAGACGGCTTTTAGCTGTGTGTGTGTGCAGCGCTCATATTTCATAACAGCCCGTGACGTCACGTGTACACGTCATCATTACATGACGTTTTCAAGAAAAAAGTCCCGGGAAATTTAAAATTGCAATTGGGTAAACTAAAAAGGGCCGTATTGGCATGTGTTGCAATGTTAATATTTCATCATTGATATATAAACTATCAGACTGCGTGGTCGGTAGTAGTGGGTTTCAGTAGGCCTTTAATCTCCTCCTGGTGGCATTACCTTTGGCAAGACTTTATAATGTGTCAGTTCTGGAACAGCACACAGTAAGTAACCATATTTCCTTGTGTCTCGCAGTGAGTGTCTTTCCCCTAACTCCCTCTCTATTGTGGCCCGTTTTTTTTCTGTTGAGGAAAAACATAAATCTTTGCGGCTCTGTATTGATTATCGTGGTCTAAACGACATCATTGTGAACAATAGATGTGCTTTGCCACTTATGGATTTAGTCTTTACTTCTTTATCTTCTGCTGATGTTTTTACTAAATTAGTCTAATGCAATACTTATCACCTGGTGAGAATTGGGGAGTGGGATGATGGGAGGACAGCTTTTAACACCCCTATGAGGCATTTTGAATATTTAGTATGTCTTTCGACCTCACTATTGCGCAAGTGGTTTCCCAAAATGTAATCAACAAAGTCCTCAGGTAAATTATCAATTAATTCGTTTTTTGTGCCTTGATGACATTCTTATCTTCATCAGGAATCTCCAAGAACATGTCTGCTACGCCCCTCTCGTCTTACAGCCGTTATTGAAGAATCATGTCAAAGCTTAGAAGTGCGAATTTCACTCACCATCAGTGTCGTTTCTGGGGCTCATCGTAGAGAAGGGTCATCTCAAGTTTAATCTTGTCAAAATCCAGGCCGTGGTGGAATGGCCATCTTCTACATCCAGATAGCACTTGCAAAGATTTTTGGAATTTGCTAACTTCTATATGTGATTTGTCCGTAACTTTAGCAGCAAAGCTGAACCTTTGACGAGGTTCACATCCACTAAAGTACCTTTCCGGTGGACCTCATAAGCCGAGGCCACCTTTTCTTCACTAAAACAAATGTTTACTTTAGTTCCGATCCTTAAGTACACCAATCCTGCTTTGAAATTTTTTTCGAGGTTGACGCATCCGATACAAGAGTTGGAACAGTGCTGTCCCAGCATTCCCAGGCCGACTAAAGGCTTCATCCCTGTGCCTTCTTCTCGCGTAGCCTCACAGCAGCTGAAAGGAACTATAATGTGGGAAATAGAGAGCTGCTGGCTATTGTTCTCGCGTTACAGAAGTAGATTTACTTTCTTTGTTGTGGTCCTACCCTGGCAAAGCTGATTGTGACAAAAAGATTATAAACAAATATAAGGATGAAATAAATAAAGGTAGCATTTGGGATGAAACTAAATGAAACAAGGTAATAGTAGCAGTTCTTATTAGCACAAAAATACTCAAGTAAAAGTAAAAATCACGTACAAAAACTACTCTAACAAGTACAATTTATTTAAAAAAATGACTTAAGTAAATGTAAGGGATTAAATGATTGACTGGTGCTTCTCATTTTGTGGAGAAGAAAGCTAGCGTGCTGATCGCTGCCTGGCAGCGACCACCACTAATCACTAATAGCCGCTAGTAATCATTCACCAGCTTAAATGCTAACACAAATATGTCTTCCCACGTTACAAACATCAAACCCCAATCGAAACTTGATGAAATATGTAAATACACTTGGTGTATACAAAGGAAGTTGACAAAATGTGTTAACTAAACTTGTTCTAACTAAGTCTTTTTTTTCCCTTTTACCTTTTACACGGGCACCACTGGTTGCACGCAGCACATCAAGACGGTACTCAATTTTTTTGCCATGTTTGCTGTAGCAAAGCCTTGTCAATGCTGGCAACGGAATGGAACTGAACACCTGAAACAAAACATTTTTAATGTCATCACAAACTTTATTAAACAATGATTTGAATAACACAAATCTGGTTAAGGCATTTAATTGTCTGACCTATTTATATATATTTTTTTAATTGTAAAGAGACTTTATGTATACACTCTACAGAGTGTGTCTGTTGTCCATTTGTTTATCTATTAATTTTCTGAAAACAAAGCATGGTTAAAAGATTTCTGTGACGTTTCGCTGGCGTCGGGGTGTTGGTTCGTTCTCTCAAATGATGCAGTCGGACTTGGACACAGCGTGAAGGTAAGGAATGAAGATTTATTTACACTACAAAACTAACTAAGAACAGAAACACTTGCACAAGGCACTAAAGAGAAAACAAACAGAACTAGCATGGGAGCTAGAAGAAACTCAAGGATCAAGCATATGAGCTAGGGAATAAACAACGGAATAGCATGGAAGCTAACAAGTACAAAAAGTATTTTACCACAATCGGGAATCAGCGACGTCACCTGTTGCATCGAACAGAAACTAGAATGCGAGATCGAATGAACAAAAAGGCCAGGCTTAGATAAAGGTGATAATCACAAAGCAGGTGCGCGTGAAAAACAAGAGGCAGGTGACACTAAATGCATAGCTATGGAAACGGAAACAAACAGGAAGTGCCACCAGGAACAAAGGAAGACAAATAACAAATAGGATGTGATACAAAACAGAACACAACCAGAATATGACATGATCCAAGTAGCGGATCATGACAATTTCAATGTGTGTTTAAGTACTTTTTCAAACCTTGATGCTGAGTGCCAAGCAGGGAGGTAATGGGTCCCATTTGTATAGTCTTTGGTATGACGGGCGGACACTCTAACCACTAGGCCACTGAGCAGGTTATTCCTGGGTAGATGTCATGTGAGAGTAAGGTGGGGGTGTTAATTATTTTTAAATGCATTCTGCTCAAAATGATGTAAAGCGCCACTCTATGCTGTGTATGCTAGTGCACCCCCTAATTTTTCACGTTTCACGTGTCAGGTAACCTGGGACGAATATGGCCGTATGAAAACCCCCTCCTACTCTATGGTTACATCCCTATGTTACGCATATTGTTAGTTCAGGAACAGTTTGAGTACATGAAATGCCTGGCATGTGTTCAAACTGATGACCGAATCACAAGATTGGGCCATCATGGCAGCAACAAGACCATTAATGTCCGCACAAGCAGCAATCACTTGAAGCACCAAGTAACAAAAGACAATCAGGTGCACAACATTTGCAGCAAATAACTAAACTGTACCACAGCTTTGAAAATGTACCGTAGAGCAAAAATTACCATAGCAACAGAGACAAAGTGTCATCTTGCCATGAAAATATAGCACAATATTGCAGTGAATGCATTACATTGCAGAGGAGTAAAATATAAAGCGGGTACATAGTATTTACATGTATGGTTTTTTTTGTTGGCTTAGCCATTTTAGTGAAGCAATGCAGAAAACCTCGAGTTACTAGAGGCTTCCCTGTCCTGCATCACTTTTATTTCTCCCTCAAGAGTCCCCTTATTGTTAAATTAAACGGTGTCTGAATGCAAGCCTTGCAGAGCTGCAGTAGGTGGGGCAACATGTGGTTTTTCTTTCTCCAGCAGTGTTTCAGTGCTTGTTGTTGTTGTTGTTTTAACAAGATCACCCTCAGCTTCCTGTGTTTGGGCTCATCATCATGCTGGTAGACATGAGTAAGACAGATGAACCCTGCTTTGCCTCACAATGTTGGAATTCATGCTTCTGTTGTTGAACCGCAGCTCCCCAGCACTCATGTGTCACCACTCGTATTGCCAGCTATTCAGTCAACACTGTATATGCTGAGTGTTGAATCATTTAAAACGAGTAGAAAATGTTCACTCGCTGTACATTTATTAGTGTAGATTGGAAATGTTGATATGATGCTCCATGAATGAGATCAGTAAACACCAATACGGATTACATGCATTAACTCTGAGTTTATGGAGAGTGCTTTTGACAGTTAATATCAATAAACTAGTTCCTTATTTTCTTTTACTACATACAATTGTTTGATCAGAACAAAATTAATAGTACACAATAACTGAAGAAAAGAAAAAACTACGATCTAGTACTCATATGGGGACGGCGTGGCGCAGTGGGATAGTCGCTGTACGCAACCCGAGGGTCCCTGGTTCAATCCCCACTTAGTACCAACCTCGTCACGTCCGTTGTGTCCTGAGCAAGACACTTCTCCCTTGCTCCTGATGGGTGCTGGTTAGTGCCTTGCATGGCGCTCCCTCCATCAGTGTGTGAATGTGTGTGTGAATGGGTAAATGTGGAAGTAGTGTCAAAGCGCTTTCAGTACCTTAAAGGTAGAAAAGCGCTATACAAGTACAACCTTGTCTTGCACTCCTTG
The DNA here is from genome assembly GCF_033978795.1 of Nerophis ophidion. NCBI lineage: Eukaryota > Metazoa > Chordata > Actinopteri > Syngnathiformes > Syngnathidae > Nerophis > Nerophis ophidion. The sequence continues at coordinate 34,053,318 of NC_084614.1, read as the reverse complement.
TCATATAAATCCTTTGTTTTTTGCATTCAAAATCCTCCTGTGTCCTGGGAATTCTGAAAAAAAAAATTAAAAATGAATTTGCCGAAAAATAAGTATTGACTAATCACTCTAGTATCAATCATATACTAATACTACCTTTGTTATCGATACCAATTTATAGATCGAGCCACCCTCCTCTTTTGTGCCGTGTACTGACTGTGACAATGCTAACACAGCAACAGTTGTGTCACGTTCGGAACGCGTCGTGTGCGCGTGTTGAGTCAGCCCCGGATGCACGAGGACCAGGACAAGCAGGAATTGCAGGTAGCCGCTTGGTTTAATATGCAAAAACAAAAAAACACTGGTGCAAAACAGCAAAAGAAAGTGCGTGCCTTCGCATGGGAAGCTAAGGCTAACAAGTATCGAGTTTAAAGAGTCCAAGATGCGCGTGCCGAGCGCACGGAAGCTAAGACGTAACTTAGCACAGATATAAGCAGAATAACCAATGTGAAAGTTGCATGTAGCAAACGACGAACCAAGACCGAACAAAGGGAGGAGGCAGGTTTAAATACAGAAACAATAATCATAAACATGTGTGCGTCAAAAGGCCAGTGCAGGTAGAACAAATGAGGTAACCATGGAGACAGAGTAAATCGGGAAGTGCACACACAAACTCAAAAATCCGAACAACAAACGATCTGTGCCGCGGATAACAACAAGTTGTATTATTATGCTCTCTCTAACTCTTGTACATCTGTTTTTTTTTATTTTCATTTCCTGTTAATAACTGCTTAATTTCTGCCGTAACTTGGTTCCTTTACTAACCACTTGGTGTTGTTTAAAACTAGTTTAGCGATTAGCATGCCTGCTCCTGGCTCCCTCTTAGTGTGTAACATATTTAACCTAGTCCTGCAGTGATAATGGTACATGCTAATGATACTTAGGATGATGGTACAGGCTAATGATACTTAGGATGATGGTACATGATAATGATACTTAGGATGATGGTATATGATAATGATATTTAGGATGATGGTACATGATAAGGATATTTAGGATGTAAAGTATTGCAGTTTATTTTCCATATTGGAGGTTACTAATACTAACTTTGAAGAGCAGCTCCACATTGTGTATGGAGACCATACTTGCCAACCCACCCAGATATTCCGGGAGACTCCCGAAATTCAGCGCCTCTCCTGAAAACCTCCCGGAAGAAATTTTCTCCTTAAAATCTCCCGAAATTCAGCCGGAGCTGGAGGCCACGCCCCCTCCAGCTCCATGCGGACATGAGTGGGGACAGCCTGTTTTCACGTCCGCTTTCCTGTTGTATAAACAGCTTGCCTGCCCAATCACGTTACAGCATGAACGGATTTAAATGAAAAACTGCACACACAAGGAGACAAAGCAGAAGAACAAGGAAGTTACAGCCATGGCGATGCCGTCTGTAATAGAGTGATCTATGTTGTCTGTTGCCATCTCCTGGTGAATGTTGGCTATAGCGTTATGGGGTTGCTTTTTGATTGGCCAACGATTTACGTGGTGTTGTGCACCTGACGGCAAGTGACTCTCGCCGGTACGCAAATGGCAGAACAAAGGTTACTCAAATAGTGAAAGGTAAGTGTATTTGATAGGTGCACCTATCAAATACACTTACCTTTCACTATTTGAGTAACCTTTGTTCTGCCATATATATATATATATATATATATATATGTATATATATATATATATATATATATGTATATATATATATATATATATATATATATTTGTATGAAATATTTGACTTTCAGTGAATTATAGCTATATATATTTATTTTATTATATATATAAATAAAATAAATAGTTGAATTTCAGATGGCACCTATCAATATATATATATATATGTATGTATGTATATATATATATATATATATATATATATATATATATATATATATATATATATATATATATATATATATATATACATATATATATATATATATATATATATATATATATATATATATATATGTATATATATATATATATATATAAAACATATATATAAAATACTCGAGTTGGTGAATTATACTCCACCCCTCTTAACCACGTCCCCCGCCCAAACCACGCCCCCAACCATGCCTCCGCCCCACTCCCGATCACGCCCCCCCACCCCCTCACCTCCCGAAATTTGTAGGTCTCAAGGTTGGCAAGCATGATGGAGACACACAAATAGCTGCTAGCTACTTGTCAGCCGAGGCACTAAACATAAATAAAGTAGAATAAAATAATAATTTAAAATATATATATAATTCAGAGATGATCGGCATTAAAAGGCATCAATCGGGAATGGCGATCACATACTTTTTCATGAAAATTTTGGATACCGATCAATAGTCCTATGCTGTGTATGTGAGGTATATTTCTCTAGTGTTGTTCCTTGAGAAGATATACTACTATACAGTACTTATCTATATAGTTGCAGAAATATAAAGAATAAACTTCAATCAAAGCCACACAATGTAAATAATTAAGGATACCAATATCACACCTGCACAATACAAAAATAACCAATATGATTTAAAAAATGCTGGGTTTTGTCAGGGATACAATAAGATTAAAAAGTTGGCTTCATATTATAGCGGTATAAGAGAAATAATAAAACATTTGAAATGAAATACATCAATAAAACTGAGTAAGTGTCTGAACCAAACATCCTCATCTTGGCTTTGTCTGATAGGTGACAAAGCAATTTAGTGTAATATCTAATAATATCACTCATTAATAAAAAATTATTTTGTTTCTGCTCAGGACCAAGAAAACATGAACGGCCCCGAGGGCCAAACTTTGGATGGATTTTCCTATGATTTCATTCAAATTTTTTTTAATAAGTATAAGCCCAATGCAAGCACCTTCTGAATGATGTATACATTATATATTAGTTGCAATTTATTAAATAATTCATTCGATAAGAACCTCAAGTGACCACCTTCTTGCGATCTTGTATTTACTTCATCAAGTGATTCCCCTTGTTGCTAGCAGTAAAAGCTATTGGTCAGCGTCGTTATTGACTTCAGGATTTAACACAGCTGGGCGCAAACATTTTATTTACACATACTGAAAAATGTAAGGATGCGGAGAGCATTTTGATTCTGTAAAATGTCTATAATAAATACTACGCTTATTCAAATAGAAGTAATCAATAATTCGCATTTCTCTTTTTGCTCAATTTTTCCTTTTTTTTTTTTTGTTGCCGACCTCAAGTGGTCCCTGGACCGCACTTTGAAGAATGTCTTTGTTGTTACATGTACAATTTATGTACGGCGTAATCTAGTCTCTGCATTTGACCCATCCTCTCTTGAGGAGCAGTGGGTAGGCATGATGTAGCGCTCAGGGATTGTAACTGCCCCGTCCTGGTTCAGATTCTGGGTCGGTAAAGCTTCCATAAGTGGGCAACCCAGAAGGCAATGTGGGCGTAGTGTCCTGCCCAAGGACACAGTGGCAGGGACTAGGATGGCAGAATAGGTAAACATATAAAAACATTCTGTAAAAAAATGTGCTTCAAACAGTGGGTTGGGAACATGTTTTTTTTATTATTTGTGTTCACACAGGTGGTCCTTAGAGGTACTGCAGAAAAACTTTGGTTTATTTAAAAAAAACGTTTATATTTTTCCTTGCAAGTTTTCCACAAATGTAAATATCTTCACCTGTTAACAGTGATCCAAAACCGCATAGTGTGGCTTAGAAATGGCATGGTTTAAATAAAAACAAAAACCCTAAATAAATAATGTGATATTATTATATTCATGTTAGCATTTAAGATAGCAAGCAATTAACACTGTAATTTTTTGTTAGCTACATAACACAACAGGCCTGTACTATATATATATATATATATATATATATATATATATATATATATATATATATATATATATATATATATATATATATATATATACATATATATATATATATATATATATATATATATATATATATATATACACATATACATATACAAACCCCGTTTCCATATGAGTTGGGAAATTGTGTTAGATGTAAATATAAACGGAATACAATGATTTGCAAATCATTTTCAACCCATATTCAGTTGAATATGCTACAAGGACAACATATTTGATGTTCAAACCGATAAACATATTTTTTTGGCAAATAATCATTAACTTTAGCAACACGTGACAAAGAAGTTGGGAAAGGTGGCTATAAATACTGATAAAGTTGAAGAATGCTCATCAAACACTTATATGGAACATCCCACAGGTGTGCAAGCTAATTGGGAACAGGGGGGTGCCAAGATTGGGTATAAAAGCAGCTTCCATGAAATGCTAAGTAATTCACAAACAAAGATGGGGTGAAGGTCACCACTTTGTAAGCAAATTGTCGAACAGTTTTAGAACAACATTTCTCAACGAGCTATTGCAAGGAATTTATGGATTTTACCACCTACGGTCCGTAAAATCATCAAAAAGTTCAGAGAATCTGGAAAAATCACTGCACGTAAGCGATGATATTATGGACTTTTGATCCCTCAGGTGGTACTGCATCAAAAAGTGACATCAGTGTGTAAAGGATATCACCACATGGGCTCAGAAACAATTCATAAAACCACTGTCAGTAACTACAGTTGGTCGCTTCATCTGTAAGTGCAAGTTAAAACTCTACTATGCAAAGCCAAACACTTTTACCAACAATATCCTGAAATGCCGCCGGCTTGGCTGGGCCCGAGCTCACCTAAGATGGACTGATGCAAAGTGGAAAGGTGTTCTGTGGTCTGACGAGTCCACATTTCAAATTATATTCGGAAACAGAGGACGCGGTGTCCTCCAGAACAAAGAGGAAAATAACCATTCGGATTGTTATAGGCGCAAAGTTCAAAAGCCAGCATCTGTGATGGTATGGGGGTGCATTAGTGCCCAAGGCATGGGTAACATATACATCTGTGAAGGTACCATTAATGCTGAAAGGTCCATACAGGTTTTGGAGCAACATATGTTGTCATCCAAGCAACGTTATCATGGACGCCCCTGCTTATTTCAGCAAGACAAGTGTTACAACAGCGTGGCTTCATAAAAAAAGAGTGTGGGTACTTTCCTGGCCCGCCTGCAGTCCAGACCTGTCTCCCATCCAAAATGTGTGGCGCATTATGAAGCGTAAAATACGACAGCGGAGACCCCGGACTGTTGAACGACTGAAGCTCTACATAAAACAAGAATTGGAAAGAATTCCACTTTCAAAGCTTCAACAATTATTTTCCTCAGTTCCCAAACGTTTATTGAGTGTTGTTAAAAGAAAAGGTGATGTAACACAGTGGTGAACATGCCCTTTCCCAACTACTTTGGCTGGTGTTGCAACCATGAAATTCTAAGTTAATTATTATTTGCAAAAAAAAAAAAGTTTATGAGTTTGAACACCAAATATCTTGTCTTTGTAGTGTATTCCGGACGGCGTGGCGCAGTGGAAGAGTTGCCGTGCGCAACCCGGGCATTCCTGGTTCAATCCCCACCTAGTACCAACCTCGTCACGTCCGTTGTGTCCTGAGCAAGACACTTCACCCTTGCTCCTGATGGGTGCTGGTTAGCGCCTCGCATGGCAGCTCCCTCCATCAGTGTGTGAATGTGTGTGTGAATGGGTAAATGTGGAAGTAGTGTCAAAGCGCTTTGAGTACCTTAAAGGTAGAAAAGCGCTATACAAGTACAACCCATCTATTTATTTATTCAATTGAATATGGACAAGTCACCACCTCATATATATATATATATATATATATATATATATATATATATATATATATATATATATATATATATATATATATATATATATATTCAGTGTTTTTCAACCTTTTTGCGTTGAAAAAAATCCAGAGGCACATCACCAGCAGAAATCTTTAAAAAATTAAACAAGTCGTCTTTGAACCATAAATAACCATGCATCAATATAGCCCTTGTCTCAAAGCAGGTGTAATGTCACCACCTGTCACATCACGCTGTGACTTATTTCGACTTTTTTGCTGTTTTCCTGTGTGTTTTGCGCTCCTATTTTGGTGGCTTTTTCTCTTTTTTGGTATTTCCCTAGCAGTTTCATGTCTTCCTTTGAGCGATATTTCCTGCATTTACTTTGTTTTAGTAATCAAAAATATTTCAGTTGCTTTTATCCTTCCTTGTTTGGACATTGTTGATTGTCCTGTCATGTTCAGATGTAGATTTTGCTCCACAGTAAGTCTTTGCTGTCGTCCAACAATCTGTTTTTCTTTACTCTGTAGTCAGTTCAGTTTTAGGTGTTTTTGCATAGCCTTCTCTAAGCTTCAATGCCTTTTCTTAGGGGCACTCACTTTTTGTCTATTTTTGGTTTAAGCATTAGGCACTTTTTTACCTGCACGCTGCCTCATGCTGTTTCCGACATCTACAAAGCAATTAGCCACCAGCTGACACCGACTGATATGGAAGAGTGATACACGGTTACTCTGCCGAGCTCGAGACAGTACTGACACTCAACAACAACACATCATTTGCAGACAATAATTACTGGTCTGCAAAAAATATTTTTAACCCAAATAGGTGAATCTAGATCATCTCCCGGGTAACACGGTGGAACAGGGGTTAGTGCGTCTGCCTCACAATACAAAAGTCCTGGGTTTGATCCTGCGCTCGGTATCTTTCTGTGTGGATTTTGCATGTTCTCCCCGTGACTCCGTGGGTTCCCTCCGGGTACTCCGGCTTCCTCCCACCTCCAAAGACATGCACCTGGGGATAGGTTGATTGGCAACACTAAATTGGCCCTAGTGTGTGAATGTGAGTGTGAATGTTGTCTGTCTATCTGTGTTGGCCCTGCGATGAGGGGCGACTTGTCCAGGGTGTACCCCGCCCAATCAAATAGTTTGGGGACCAATGGTTTAAACTATTTTCCATTAAGACTATCAAGTGTTTTTGATCTGATTACTCGATTAATCGAACAAACTAATTTATCGATTATTCCATTACTAAAATAATAGGTAGTTGCGTCCCCTAAAAAAAAACAGAAAAATTCTGGCAATTGAGTTTTTTACATTTACTGTTTTCTTAGAATTTTTTTTACACAGCATGTGAAGACAATTTTGCGAGATGATTCTGATGTTTTGGTTTTCCCTTACAGAAAGTCAAATTAGCCATAAAACCGGCATTCTATATAATGTTCTACCATTAAAAAAATGGTTACGAATGAAACAATTTGAATAATGGCTGGACTGTGCAGGTGTACCTAACGCTGTGTCTGGTGGAGGATGACAACAGGTGATGCTGAGTGATGATGTCAAACAAAAGGGAGTAAAAGAGTCGTTCATCGTGGACTCCTAATGCGCAGTCAGGAGGTCCTCCCTTGTCTCCACTGCAGTGTTGCTGCTTCTCCTCCTTCTCGCTGCGCGTCTCTTCTGCCAAATCTGTCCACCGCTACTGTAAGAATTGCTTTTTTTTTTTGCACACACACACACACACACACACACACACACACACACACACACACACACACACACACACACACACACACACACACACACACACACACACAGGCACACACACAGGCACACACACAGTCGCACACACACACACTCCTCTCCCTTTCTTACATGCACCATCCCCGCATGCTCCATATCCATCTTGTCCTGGTCCTTGTGACGCAATGTTCTCGCTCCATCAGCATCCTCTCGTTCATTTTGGCTTATCCTGCGCTCACAAGAGGGGGGTCTCAGTAGACGGGTTGGATGCAAACACAGTGGCTTCCTAGGAGGACACTTTGGTGGAATTGGAAGGAGGAGATTTTACGCACCACAAATGCAGATCACATGCCTGCATGTGTAATATATCTATACATTTATTTTTCCTCCCGCTGTGGAGCATGGAGGCTTTTTTCCCATCAAGATTAACCCGACTGGATGTGTTAAGTTTGATGTAAAAAAAAAAAAAAAAAAAAAAAAGAGTGTGGGGGTGATTCTCACACACAAGCGCAAGCAAGGCAGCATCAGTGGATCTTCTCTTCTGCACGCTAGACCCAACACAAGCAGATGTTGGTCTTATTGTGAGTACATTGTGTTGCTGCATCAGTTAGTCTCTCTTGCATGCTCATAATTCACTCATTCACTTTTTCCATCATGCATCTGTGCTCTGTTTAAGTGTCTGCCTCTAATCTAAACAACTTTATCTAAAATGCTCATTCCTACAGGCAGAAATGAAAAGTACGTCATTGCACCGCTGAAGACTCAACAAGGTGAGTAAAAATGTCCAATGTAGAGAGGCATTTGTTGGATTTTTCCCTTTTCTGCATTGAGCCATATACATATCCATACCTGTTGTTATCCTATACATCAGGGGTAGGGAACCTATGGCTCTAGAGCCAGATGTGGCTCTTTTGATGACTGCAGCTGGCTCTCGGATAAATCTGAGCTGACATTGCTTAACACGAATGATTCCACTTGTAATCACAGTGTTAAAAATAACGTTCAATATATAAAACATTTTCATGCTTTTTTATCTTCAAGAAGTTGCGTTAATGGTAAAAAGGTATTTATTTATTATTGGTTAGTGTGGGGCTTGCTCTCCTGGGGGTTCTTCAGACCACCAAGCACTGACATGAGAGCCTGTTTCAGGGTTACAATATTGTTTTAATTTTCAATAAGTCTCTCAGTTGCTTTCAAGCAATTGTATTTTTCTCTTTCGTTCTCGCGCGCGCTCTGGCTCCAGCTCCAACCCTGTCTCTCCTCCTGGCTGCTGCTTATAACAGAGCGACAGGTGATTAGATATCAAGGCTCAGGTGGGCCATCTACGCGCCTGTCGCTGATTTCGAGGTTGGTCCTGGCAACACCCCGCTTCGCTGCAGGCCCGCAGGCCACGCCCCTCCACAGTTGGCTTCAGAATAACGATGTTATTACAAAGAATAAGAGACCTATTGTACTCTAGAAATGTTGGTCTTACTTAAAAATGCACACGTTTAGTTGTGTTCAGTGTTAAAAAAATATATATTATATGGCTCTTACGGAAATACATTTTAAAATATTTGGCTTCAGGGCTTCACGGTGGCAGAGGGGTTAGTGCATCTGCCTCACAATACGAAGGTCCTGCAGTCCTGGGTTCAAATCCAGGCTCGGGATCTTTCTGTGTGGAGTTTGCATGTTCTCCCCGTGAATGCGTGGGTTCCCTCCGGGTACTCCGGCTTCCTCCCACTTCCAAAGACATGCACCTGGGGATAGGTTGATTGGCAACACAAAAAAATTGGCCCTAGTGTGTGAATTTGAGTGTGAATGTTGTCTGTCTATCTGTGTTGGCCCTGCGATGAGGTAGTGACTTGTCCAGGGTGTACGACGCCTTCCGCCCGATTGTAGCTGAGATAGGCGCCAGCGCCCCCCGCGACCCCAAAAGGGAATAAGCGGTAGAAAATGGATGGATGGAATATTTGGCTTCTTTGCTCTTTCAGCCAAAAAGGTTCCCGACCCCTACTGTACATAGTCCGTCTAGCAGGATGTTACCACACTCAAATGGTAAATTATGATTATACACTGTAAACAAATACCAGGATTTTATAGCATTGAACAGTTTTTTCACAGTAAAATATTGTGATCCAAATGTACTGTATTGTTACAACACATACATATAAACAAATACGATGTCCTTATATTTCACAGTAATTAACTGTTATTTCACAGCAAAATCACAACAATCCATCCATCCATCCATCCATATTCTACCGCTTATTCCCTTCGGGGTCGCGGGGGGCGCTGGTGCCTATCTCAGCTACAATCGGGCGGCAGGCGGGGTACACCCTGGACAAGTGGCCACCTTATCGCAGGGCCAAATCACAACAAATGACTGTAAATTCAAACTGCTTTGTCTCTTCAGGGGTTCAGTAGACAAAGTTGCCCACTCTGGTACAGAAAGGAGCGGTATGCTGTTCAAACAAGAGATTAATCAAAAACAAACTACAACTGTGAAGTTACTGCATTTAGTTGTAACTTTATTGTAATTAACGGTAAAAGTACAAGTAACAGCAAATTGCTCTAGAGATATTTCACAGTAAATTACTGTCAATCAGGGGTGACCAAAATTTGGTGTCCAGCGTCTTCAATTTGACCGGTACCAATTCAATAAACAATCCGACCAGGAGCAATCCTTTTCGATTTATGGTGGTAAGTGGTAGTAACTCTGCTTTTAATTGTACCTTTAACCTGATAAAGTGCTACATGTACTTATTTGACCCATTTCAGAACAACCTTCCCGAGTCACAGTGCAAAAAAAAAGTAAACCAGTCAGCACAAAAATTCAAAAAACATGGTCACACATACCAAAACCTGCTTATTGAACTTTGTAAAAAAAATTTTTTTTTAAAGGTCCTTTTCTTCACACTTATCCATGTTTGACACATTTTAGCTGCTTAATGTTTCTGATTAAATACAAAACTTTAAAAAGTTGTCACAGACATAAACAAGGTAGGAGTTGAACATTCACATACTCTTAATAACCAATTATAATATATGTTTTATTATATATCCCTTATTTTATTCTAATAATATGTACTCGTATATAAGCGGTATAAGATAAATGGATGTATATATGTACAGGCTTTATATATATATATATATATATATATATATATATATTAAGGGTGTGGGAAAAAATCGATTCGAATACGAATCGCGATTCTCACGTTGTGCAATTCAGAATCGATTCTCATTTTTAAAAAAATAGATTTTTTATTTTTGTTTTATTTTTTAATCAATCCAACAAACCAATACACAGCAATACCGTATAAATTCAATCCAATTCCAAAACCAAACCTGACCCAGCAACAATCAGAATTGCAATAAACAGAGCAATTGAGAGGAGACACAAACACGACACAGAACAAATCAAAAGTAGTGAAACAAAAATGAATATTATCAACAACAGTATCAATATTAGTTATAATTTCAGCATAACAGTGATTATAAATCCCTCATTGACATTATCATTAGACATTTATAAAAATTAAATAAAAAAGAACGATAGTGTCACAGTGGCTTACACTTGCATCGCATCTCATAAGCTTGACAACACACTGTGTCCAATGTTTTCACAAAGATAAAATAAGTCATTTTTTTTATTTGTTTAATAGTTAAAACAAATGTACATTATAACAATAAGTTGACAAAACATTTTCCTTTACAATTATAAAAGCTTTTTAAAAAAATCTACTACTCTGCTTGCATGTCAGCAGACTGGGGTAGATCCTGCTGAAATCCTATGTATTGAATACAGAATCGTTTTGAATCGGAAAAATATCGTTTTTCAATCGAGAATCTATATATATATATATATATATATATATATATATATATATATATATATATATATATATATATATATATATATATATATATAGAGGGGGTGCCCAAATATGCGGCCCTCTCCAAGGTTTCTCATAGTCATCATTGTCACCGACATCCCACTGGGTGTGCGTTTTCCTTGCCCTTTTGTGGGCTCTACCGAGGATGTCGTTGTGATTTGTGTTGTGGTTTGTGCAGCCCTTTGAGACACTAGTAATTTAGGGCTATATAAAAAATCATTGATTGATTGATTTATACAAACATTATACATACACATATATGTACCTTATACACACATATCTATATATACACATACACATATATATATATATGTATGTATATATACATATATATATATATGTATGTATGTCTATATATGTATATATATATATATATATATATATATATATATATTTATAGTTACTTTGCAGGCAGAGTTGCAAAACCATATAGTGTGGTCTTTTTTTTATCACTGTAAATGTTTTCCGGACATGACCGCAATGATTTAAATTCTGAAAAGTTGGAATCATTCATTACAAATCATTCATCATTGCTACAAGATAACAAATTATGTTTAATGACATACCAAATATGTGTTTTAACTTTGTGAGAGCCATCTAATAAAATAGCATAGCTGAGATAGGCGCCAGCGCCCCCCGCGACCCCAAAAGGGAATAAGCGGTAGAAAATGGATGGATGGATAGCACCCTTAACACTATTTTACTCCAATAGTTGTGCTGCCTGAGGCTGGGCCCATCAGTGGCCACGATACTGAACAGCTCGCTCTGATTGGTTTGGTCTCGTCAAGTGACTAAAACTGCTGTAGTATTGATAGTTTTACTTCATTTGGGCATTTTTCTGCTTGTAACGCTCAATTTAGGGCCAAAAAATTGTCACATATGCATTAAATAAAAATCTGCGATGTTTAAAGTGTAGTGTGGCGAGGGATGACTGTCATCGTCATGTAACATTATGAACTACCTTTCATATATTATCATATTATATGCCAACAATCTGATGGACGAATCGTTTTGCGGATATTAAGGGTTCGGCTATCCGAGCAGGCAAAGGACGTTAAAACAATGTTGAAAACTTTTTGAAATCGGTTCTGAGGTTGTGCAGCTCAAACCTCAAAACGTTGGAACAAAATGCTTTGTGACAACGTTCAATCAATTTTGGGTTCTGACGTTGATTTGCTCCTCTCTGAGCTGCTACCTTACCGTGGTAGAGGAGTTTGCGTGTCCCAATGATCCTAGGAGCTATGTTGTCTGGGGGTTTTCATGCCCCCTGGTAGGGTCTCCCAAGACAAACAGGTCCTAGGTGAGTGATCAGACAAAGAGCAGCTCAAAGACTTCTATGGAATTACAACGAAATGAACCCAGATTTCCCTCGCCCGGACGTGGGTCACCGGGGCCCCGCTCTGGAGCCAGGCCCGGAGTTGGGGCACGATGGCGAGCGCCTGGTGGTCGGGCCTGTTCCCATGGGGCCCGGCCGGGCACAGCCCGAAGAGGCAACGTGGGTCATCCCTCCAATGGGCTCACCACTCATAGGAGGGGCCATAGAGGTTGGGTGCATTGTGAGCTGGGCGGCAGCCGAAGGCAGGGCACTTGGCGGTCCGATCCTCGGCTACAGAAGCTAGCTCTTGGGACGTGGAACGTCACCTCACTGGGGGGGAAGGAGCCTGAGCTAGTGCGCGAGGTAGAGAAGTTCCGGCTGGATATAGTCGGACTCACCTCGACGCACAGCGAGGGCTCTGGAACCAGTTCTCTCGAGAGGGACTGGACCCTCTTCCACTCTGGCGTTGCCGGCAGTGAGAGGCGACGGGCTGGGGTGGCAATTCTGGTTGCCCCCCGGCTCAAAGCCTGTACGTTTGAGTTCAACCCAGTGGACGAGAGGGTAGCTTCCCTTCGCCTTCGGGTGGGGGGACGGGTCCTGACTGTTGTTTGTGCTTACGCACCAAACAGCAGTTCAGAATACCCACCCTTTTTGGGTACACTCGAGGGAGTACTGGAAAGTGCTCCTCCGGGTGATTCCCTTGTCCTACTGGGAGACTTCAACGCTCATGTTGGCAACGACAGTGAAACCTGGAGAGGCGTGATTGGGAAGAATGGTCGCCCGGATCTAAACCCGAGTGGTGTTTTGTTATTGGACTTTTGTGCTCGTCACAGTTTGTCGATAACAAACACCATGTTCAAACATAAGGGTGTCCATATGTGCACTTGGCACCAGGACACCCTAGGCCGCAGTTCCATGATCGACTTTGTAGTTGTGTCATCGGATTTGCGGCCTTATGTTTTGGACACTCGGGTGAAGAGAGGGGCGGAGCTTTCTACCGATCACCACCTGGTGGTGAGTTGGCTGCGATGGTGGGGGAGGATGCCGGACAGACCTGGCAGGCCCAAGCGCATTGTGAGGGTCTGCTGGGAACGTCTAGCAGAGTCTCCTGTCAGAGAGAGTTTCAATTCACACCTCCGGGAGAACTTTGAACATGTCACGAGGGAGGTGCGGGACATTGAGTCCGAGTGGACCATGTTCCGAACCTCTATTGTCGAGGCGGCTGATTGGAGCTGTGGCCGCAAGGTTGTTGGTGCCTGTCGTGGCGGTAATCCCAGAACCCGTTGGTGGACACCAGCAGTGAGGGATGCCGTCAAGCTGAAGAAGGAGTCCTATCGGGTTCTTTTGGCTCATAGGACTCCGGAGGCAGTGGACGGGTACCGACGGGCCAAGCGGTGTGCAGCTTTAGCGGTCGCGGAGGCAAAAACTCGGACATGGGAAGAGTTCGGGGAAGCCATGGAAAACGACTTCCGGACGGCTTCGAAGCGATTCTGGACCACCATACGGCGCCTCAGGAAGGGGAAGCAGTGCACTATCAACACCGTGTATGGTGCGGATGGTGTTCTGCTGACTTCGACTGCGGATGTTGTGGATCGGTGGAGGGAATACTTCGAAGACCTCCTCAATCCCACCAACACGTCTTTCTTTGAGGAAGCGGTGCCTGGGGAATCTGTAGTGGACTCTCCTATTTCTGGGGCTGAGGTCGCTGAGGTAGTTAAAAAGCTCCTCGGTGGCAAGGCCCCAGGGGTGGATGAGGTCCGCCCGGAGTTCCTTAAGGCTCTGGATGCTGTGGGGCTGTCTTGGTTGACAAGACTGCAGCATCGCGTGGACATCGGGGGCGGTGCCTCTGGATTGGCAGACCGGGGTGGTGGTCCCTCTCTTTAAGAAGGGGGACCGGAGGGTGTGTTCCAACTATCGTGGGATCACACTCCTCAGCCTTCCCGGTAAGGTTTATTCAGGTGTACTGGAGAGGAGGCTTCGCCGGATAGTCGAACCTCGGATTCAGGAGGAACAGTGTGGTTTTCGTCCTGGTCGTGGAACTGTGGACCAACTCTATACTCTCGGCAGGGTTCTTGAGGGTGCATGGGAGTTTGCCCAACCAGTCTACATGTGCTTTGTGGACTTGGAGAAGGCATTCGACCGTGTCCCTCGGGAAGTCCTGTGGGGAGTGCTCAGAGAGTATGGGGTATCGGAATGTCTTATTGTGGCAGTCCGCTCCCTGTATGATCAGTGTCAGAGCTTGGTCCGCATTGCTGGCAGTAAGTCGGACACGTTTCCAGTGAAGGTTGGACTCCGCCAAGGCTGTCCTTTGTCACCGATTCTGTTCATAACTTTTATGGACAGAATTTCTAGGCGCAGTCAAGGCGTTGAGGGGTTCCGGTTTGGTGGCCACGGGATTAGGTCTCTGCTTTTTGCAGATGATGTAGTCCTGATGGCTTCATCTGGCCGGGATCTTCAGCTCTCACTGGATCGGTTCGCAGCCGAGTGTGAAGCGACCGGAATGAGAATCAGCACCTCCAAGTCCGAGTCCATGGTTCTCGCCCGGAAAAGGGTGGAGTGCCATCTCCGGGTTGGGGAGGAGACCCTGCCCCAAGTGGAGGGGTTCAAGTACCTAGGAGTCTTGTTCACGAGTGGGGGAAGAGTGGATCGTGAGATCGACAGGCGGATCGGTGCGGCGTCTTCAGTAATGCGGACGTTGTATCGATCCGTTGTGGTGAAGAAGGAGCTGAGCCGGAAGGCAAAGCTCTCAATTTACCGGTCGATCTACGTTCCCATCCTCACCTATGGTCATGAGCTTTGGGTCATGACCGAAAGGATAAGATCACGGGTACAAGCGGCCGAAATGAGTTTCCTCCGCCGGGTGGCGGGGCTCTCCCTTAGAGATAGGGTGAGAAGCTCTGCCATCCGGGAGGAACTCAAAGTAAAGCCGCTGCTCCTCCACATCGAGAGGAGCCAGATGAGGTGGTTCGGGCATCTGGTCAGGATGCCACCCGAACGCCTCCCTAGGGATGTGTTTAGGGCACGTCCAGCTGGTAGGAGGCCACGGGGAAGACCCAGGACACGTTGGAAAGACTATGTCTCCCGGCTGGCCTGGGAACGCCTCGGGATCCCCCGGGAAGAGCTAGACGAAGTGGCTGGAGATAGGGAAGTCTGGGCTTCCCTGCTTAGGCTGCTGCCCCCGCGACCCGACCTCGGATAAGCGGAAGATGATGGATGGATGGATGGATGGATGGATGGACGTTGATTTGACCATTGATTTTTAGTCATTTTCCAACCGATATTTTACAACACAAATACAACGTTGAAACAATATGCTTTTTGACAACGATTATTCAATGTCAGGTTGTGACGTTGATTTGACCATAGAAATTTGGTCATTGCCCAACAACGTGGATCCAATGTTAGACATTAACGTTGTTGCCATTTACAAGTACAACTTTTTTGCAACGTTATTTCTAAGTCTGTTTTAAAGTACATGTATCTATAATTAACATTCTGTCAATGTCTCGTGCCTGCTAGGATTGTCAAATTAATTTCAAAAAAGGTTTCAGTAACAAAATTCGTTTTTTCATCAAATAATATCGCCACACACGTTCAGGTTTTTACGGGCCATGTAAAATGAGGTGGGCCCCTCAAGCCTTAAGTTTGACATTTGGCCATAGTGAAATACATTTTGAATCATTCACAGGACAAAACAATGCGATAATATTGTAATGACAACGTACACTACCTTGTTGGCTATTCATGATACGTGCCATGTCTCTGCTCAAGTATATTCTCACCAGTTGGTGTGCTTCGTTTACCCTAGAAACGTCGCCCACTCAACATGTGTGCGTTACTTCATGCCAAAAAATGGCATTCATTTCGGTGAAATGATTGTGTGGTGGATATCGGAAATCCAGGATTGAATTGCTGCATTTTCTTCACACCTGATAATGTCTTCGAAGCATCATATCGTCTAAGCCAGAGGTCAATTTGCTGATCTACCACAGCAGCTGAGAATAAATGTGTATTTGTCATGTCCCACCAAAAGGGCATGTGTCTTTCATTTGTGCGACTGCACCGCCTCACCTTGAAACGCATGTGACTGTACTGCCAAAACGTGCCCTGACGGGCCAGCAATGGTGTTTACGTCTCTTCCCCGCTGCATGTCAATGAGCGCACCTAGTGCAGCTTAGGCATCGTCACATCCCCTCAGCGGCAAGCAGGCAACCTATTTTTGAGGCAGTCTTAAAATTTTGATCAGGCGCATCAGGTTACACCTTCGCTGGCGTGCTGTTTTCTCTCCCGGTTCATATTGATGACGCTTATGTGAAGCCTCTGTGTGGCATCGCCTCTCCACTCTGAGTTATTCAGCCAAGCTGTTCAAATGGCCATTTAGCTGCAGAAAGAATCCAGCGTGAATATGTTTTCTATGACATAGTTAATTACGTAATATTATCTGGCACATTTTTTTTGTTGATCTTAAAATATAGTGTAGTGTTTACATCTGACAAATGTGTCCCTTAATTATAGTGTAATCTATAATAGGAAACTTAGGAAGGTACTTTTTGTGTCTGCTTCTTTTGGTTAGCATGTATTTTCTTTATTGATATAAATAAACTAGTGTTGTAACAATACCAGTGTTTTGGTACCCGTACTGAAATTATTTTGATACTTTTCAGTACCATCTGTATTTTTCTAAATAAAGAGGAGCACAAAAAAATTGCATTATTGGCTTGATTTTAACAAAAAAATCTTAGGGTACAATAAACATATGAAATATGTTTCTTATTTCAAGTTTGTCCTTAAATAAAATAGTGAATATACTAAACAACTTGTCTTTTAGTAGTAAGTAAACAGACAAAGACTCCTAACTAGTCTGCTGACATATGCAGTAACATATTGTATCATTGATTATTCTATTATTTTGTCAACATTTTTAAGGACAAGTGGTAGTAAATGAATTATTAATCTACTTGTTTACTTACTGTTAATATCTGCTTACTTTCTCTTTTAACGTGTTCTAGCTACACTTCTGTTAAAATGAAATAATCACTTATTCATCTGTTGTTTGATACTTTACATTAGTTTTGGATGATACCACAAATTTGGGTATCAATCTGATACCAAGTAGTTACATGATCATACATTGGTCATATTCAAAGTCTTCATGTGTCCAGGAACATATTTCCTGACTTTATAAACAGTGAGTTTTTTTAGCCCTTATGTGGGCCTACCGAGGATGTCGTAGTGGTTTGTGTTGTGGTTTGTGCAGCCCTTTGAGACACTAGTGATTTAGGGCTATATAAGTAAACATTGATTGATTGATTGATTGAATATACATTTAAAAAAAAAACGAAAGAAGATGTTGTGATGCCAAAAAATGGCTTTGGGGGTGTACCGTACTTTTCAGAGATGGCATCGTAACAAAAATTATTTATTAGTATCGCACTTCTGTACTGTATAGTGTACAACCCTAATATAAACATGACAATGGGAAATCGATTTTAATCATCTTAATCAATAGACTTTAAAAGGAGAAAAACATCTAACCTCACAAAGTGTAAAAAGCTATGATTACTAACGCCCTGTCTAATATTGAATCAACATTTTCAACTAGATTGGTTCAAGCTGCAGTAACACTCCCCGTCTCTCTTTAATTAAAATTGTTCACACGCGACAAAGGAAGCTAACAAGCAAGTTAAATAGAGTTTAAAATAAGTCAATGACAAAACTGGGCAACAGCAAAACCAAGATGTCCACGAACACGTACGCGTTTTTCATACTCTGCACTTGTTTCAACACTCATGTCGACACACTTGCTCCTCCTAGCATGACGTGCACCACCATAGAAAAGATCTAACCTCACGGAGCGTAAAAAGCTATGATTGAGAACAAATTATTTTCTGATTTCGATTAACATTTGCAATAAAAATGACTTGTAACTGATATATATATTACTTCCAGCTGCAATATCACTCCCTTTTCATCTTTTATGACCATTTTTCACTCGCGATTAAGGAAGCTAACAAGGTAGTTCAGTAGAGTTCATAAAATAAGTAAATGACAAAATTGGGCGATGGAAAAACCAAGAAGTTAAAAATGGTCAAGTTTTTCATACACAGCACTTACTAGATTTTAAGCATTGTGTCGACACAGATTGGCTTCCTCCTAGTACAGTTCCTTTTAAATACAGGGGGGAGGGGGTGGGGGGCTACCAGGGTGTGACGCTGGGGAACATGCTTTATCAGTATCATGCTTCAAACCCTGCTCTGAAAACCTGTACCTACTAAACGTGCTCATTTCAATTAAAAATAAACAATTAGGACAAATTGTTTTCATTCCTTTTTGGGTTTTTTTTGGACGGCGTGGCGCAGTCGGATAGTGGCCGTGCGCAACCCGAGGGTCCCTGGTTCAAATCCCACCTAGTACCAACCTCGTCACGTCCGTTGTGTCCTGAGCAAGACACTTCACCCTTGCTCCTGATGGGTGCTGGTTGGCGCCTTGCATGGCAGCTCCCTCCATCAGTGTGTGAATGGGTAAATGTGGAAGTAGAGTCAAAGCGCTTTGAGTGCCTTGAAGGTAGAAATACGCCATACAAGTACAACCCATTTATTTATTTATAGGTTAAAATATTTTGTATGTTGCGGTTCTGAGTAATGTTGCTGATTAATTTTAATTTCTTATTTCTAACTGAATTTATTTTATTTAATTTGCGGTGTCAAACGGTTTAAGTCGGTCAAAAAATGTTAACAGTTTAAATAAAGATTTTTTTTTTTCCAGGGAAATTGATGCACTTTACATTTTTTTCTGTTAGTTATTTGCGTGTACGAAGATTTTCGCAAACACTTTGTTCTTTGATTTATTGATTGAGGAGTTTATTGACATCTTAAATAATTGAATCCATGTAATGCTTTAAAAAGGCAAATGGATGGTACACAAATCCAAAAATCTTGTTTCCATTGTGGTCCAATAAATATTTATCACATTTGAAACATTCAATAATAAAAGATATATAATCTGTAACATATATATAAAAAAATATCTGAAAAAAAATGGATAAATTATGTACATATACACAGTATACATTTCAGGTGATTTGAAAAGCAATATATACAAAAAATGGGGGCATGGGGGTGTGTGTACACTATGTACATGACACTATGTACATGACTATGCACATGTTGACTCCAGGCGTGTGCAAAACAGAATGAGAAAATACAGTTTATATACACTATAACCACATATAAACCTGTTTCAGGTTTCGAAGAGTTGTTGGGGATCAATTTTGTTTCAAATCAGGTAGAGGTTGAGCTGAGCCATGATTTTGCGGCAGTTTTAAAACTCAGTAGGGAAGTTCGAATTTTAAGCTCTGTTAGTAGTGTATTCCACTGTGTGGTGGCAAAATAGTAGTTTTTTCCCATTAGAGTCTTGAGTTTGGGGGGGGACAAGGTCTGAGGAACTCCCGCTCGTGTAGTACCTGTGAGCATCACTTACTCTAGTTCAGGGGTGTCAAACTCAAATACAGAGTGGGCCAAAATTTAAAACTGAACAAAGCCGCGGGCCGAGGTTGAACAAATTAACCTTTTAATAGGGACCCAAACAAGTTTTTCATTGAATATTGAACAAGCAAGGCTTATATAACTTTATAGTGACATGCAAAATTGAGTTTAAAATAATAATAACAATAATAATTAAAAAATATCAATGGCATATCAAATCAAATTTAAATAAAAAATGAATGTTTCTTTTGTATTTGCAGCCTTCTGAGGTAAATATCAACATGAACTTTTTCCACAGGCTAATACATTTGAAAATAAAATAACAATGAATAAATCAACCATTCAGGCCTTTTTACTGCTCAGTTAATGTCGGGGCTCAGGTGGGCGGGCGGGGTTTGTTGGTAGCGGATGGGAGGGGGGGTGTATATTGTAGCGGTCCGGAAGAGTTAGTGCTGCAAGGGGTTCTGGTATTTGTTCTGTTGTGTTTATGTTGTGTTACGGTGCAGATGTTCTCCCAAAATGTGTTTGTTATTTTTGTTTGGTGTGGTTTCACAGTGTGGCGCATATTTTTAACAGTGTTAAAGTTGTTTATATGGCCACCCTCAGTGTGACCTGTATGCTGTTGATCAAGTATGCATTGCATTTACATACATGTGTGTAGAAGCCACATATATATTACGTGACTGGGTTGGCACGCTGTTTGTGAGGAGGGAAAACGGACTTGACGACAGGTTGTAGAGGACGCTAAAGGCAGTGCTTTTAAGGCACACCCCCAATATTGTTGTCCGGGTGGAATTTGGGAGAATGGTTGCACCGGGAGATTTTCGGGAGGGGCACTGAAATTCAAGAGTCTCCCGGGAAATCGGTGAATGCGGTGTTACAGCGGCACCGCTGTATAACACCGGCGGGCCAGTTCTAATGTTAATTTGATATAGCCTCAAGGGCCAAATGAAATTACACGGCGGGTCAAATTTGGCCCGCGGGCCAGAGTTTGACACCCATGCTCTAGTTGGACCGGAACTTGGGGACAGTTTTTCTGAGTAGTTTGAATATCAGGCACTTTGCGATTTGGTGTACTCTTTCCTCAACTCTAAGCCATCCCAATTTGGTAAAGTGGGCTTGAGTTAGGTGAGTCCGTGTATGGGAGGTTGAGCCGGAGTCTCACAAACTTGTTTTTGGAAGTTTGCAGTTTTGTTTTTAGTGGCTTGGGAATACTGGTGAACCATAACATGCAGGCATTGTCAAAATGACACTATGAGGGCAATGGCAAGGGTCTTAAGTGTATCCCTGTTGATAAACGCAAAAATCCTGCCCAAAAATCTAGTTTTATTATTGATTTTGGTAATTGCTTTTAATGCTGTTTTTTCACCCAAGAGGGTGTTGTCCAATATACAACCTAGGTAAATTACCTTGTCTTTGCTGGTGATTATGGTATCACCTGCTTTAATCGTAAAGCCCGGGGATTTACCTAGGTTCTGCTTGGACCCAAATAGGATGGACTCTGTTTTACCCAGGTGTAGTGACAGTCAGTTATCCGGAAGCCAGACACAGAGATTACTTAGTTCGGAGCCTAGTGCAATTTCAACCTTCGATTTGTACCTGTCCGAGGCCAGGATCGCTGAATCGTCCGCAAACAGAAACAAATTGCTGTTACATTCTGATTCCATGTCGTTAAAGTAAATCAAGAATAACAATGGTCCCAGAATGCTCCCCCTGTGGGACACCTCAGCTGACCTTGAGGGAAGAGGTCAGTGATCTGTTCACCTCGACCACCTGTTCTCTATCCTCAAGGTAAGATTTCATCCAGTTCTCTGATTTTGGATCAACATTTGCAATAGATTTGTCTAGTAACGGAAAAATTATTTCCATCTGCAATAACACTCCCCTACCCTCCTTAATCCCACCCGTTCCCTTATGACTAAGGAAGCTAAAAATTGCACACAAAAAAAGACATGTAAT
Organism: Nerophis ophidion; assembly: GCF_033978795.1. NCBI lineage: Eukaryota > Metazoa > Chordata > Actinopteri > Syngnathiformes > Syngnathidae > Nerophis > Nerophis ophidion. The sequence goes on along the minus strand of NC_084614.1, from coordinate 34,031,226 downwards.
GGTTAAATTATTTCCAGCTGCAATAACACTCTTCTTTGCTCATTAATCACTCCTTTTCACTTGCGACTAAGAAAGCTTACATGTTATCTATATCAATAGACTTTAAAAGAAGTCAATGACAAAACTTGACAACGGTAAAACCAAGATGTCAACAAATGTGTACGTTTTTTTATACTTTGCATTTGATCCTTCTGTTGCTACAAGCATGACGCATTTTGGTTCTTTTTGAAACACTCGTAGCAAACATGTTTAAGAAATACAAATAATATCAAGATAATTAAATAAAAACAGGACCCAGGATAACAGGAGACAGCAAAAAGGATACCAAAAGACCAATCATCGAGCCCTGGCTGGAGGGCGAGGCAGGCATAAATAGCAGCCAGCTGATTGACTCACCGAGTCAAGCAGGAAATGGAACTAAAAAAAAGAGCGCTGACAGGAAACAAACACCAACCAAGGAAACACAACCCGACATGAATGTGACAGATTGTCACAATGATACTTAAATGGGGAGGAATAATAGACTTTAAAATTATATCAAACAACCAATAAACAAATTGATCACTGCATAGTATATATATATATATATATATATATATATATATATATATATATATATATATATATATATATATATATATATACAGTAGGGCTGCAAATCTTTGGGTGTCCCACGATTCGACTCAATATTGATTCTTGGGTCACGATTCGATAATATATCGATTTTTTTCGATTCGATTCTCGATTCAAAAACGATATTTTTCCGATTCAGAACGATTCTGTATTTATTCAATACATAGGATTTCAGCAGGATCTACCCCAGTCTGCTGACATGCAAGCAGAGTAGTAGAATTTAAAAAAATTTTTTTGAATTGTTGCTATTTTTAGAATATTAAAAAAAATATCACGTACCCCTTGGCATACCTTCAAGTACCCCCATTTGAGAACATCTGGTCTATAGGTCCGTAAGATATATAGATATCTAATGTACTCATACATTGTTTATGTAGGATATATGCATGTATATATAACCTAATCATATTGTTTCTTCAACTTCAAAATAGCTGACTGTTTTTTTCCCCTTCTCTGGGATTATATTCCCAGTTTTGATCTCAGACGTCTGGTCACTTATAGCATATAAGAATATTCTATTTCCGTTAAGCAAATTATGAACACGCCAAGACATGTGTCCTTTATCACAGTTACACGTATGACAAAAAAGCGTGTGAATATAAGTGGTATTCAGTGAGGTAAGATGTATGAAATGCACTGACAGTTCATTGCTCCTGCCAAATGAATTGCACCGAGTGGAGCGGATCACCACTCCAAGATGGCGGCCCCGCGTCTCGTCTGCGGCAATAGGCAGTAGCGCTCGATGCTGCATGCCCTTATAAGATGTCTATGGTTATAACGCTAGCAGTGAGTTTACAGCCTCACTGATTTAACTACACAGCAAATAAAAGTCACGTTACTCAGCCAATAAACGCTAGCTTACATTCAACACTTACCCTTCTTTGTGCAATTACAAATGTCGAACGAAGTTGTAAATTGATGCGTCTCCGTCTGTAATCTTCCAACCGCATGTTTTGCTTACGGCAATTCCTGTTTTGTTGACCAAGTCGTACTTTTCATACCCGGACGAAACACTTTATGGCATAATTTTCTTCACTTATTCTTCTGTTGTTTGAGAGCAGCTCTGCTTGGTTTTCCTGCAATTTGATTGGATGAATGCTGTGTGACGAAAACAACGTGGATGTAATTTGATTGGCTGTTGTACTGACAGGTAGCGCACAGGCTGTCATCGCACACACGCTGACAAACACACGTACAAAATGAAAGATACGGAGCACTCCTGAATAACTTTTTAATCGTTGGGTTTTGGGGAAAGTAGCAAGTCATGTCAAGTCAAAAGGCTCAAGTCCAAGTCAAGTCACAAGTCATGGATGTTAAAGTCTAAGTCGAGTTGCAAGTCTTTTTACATTTTGTCAAGTCGAGTTTAAAGTCATCAAATTCATGACTCGAGTCTGACTCGAGTCCAAGTCATGTGACTCGAGTCCACACCTCTGGTGTCTGCCTCACAATACGAAGGTCCTGAGTAGTCTGGGGTTGATTCCCGGGCTCAGGATCTTTCTGTGTGGACTTTGCATGTCCTCCCTGTGAATGCGTGGGTTCCCTCCGGGTACTCCGGCTTCCTCCCACTTCCAAAGACATGCACCTGGGGATAGGTTGATTGGCAACACTAAATTGGCCCTAGTGTGTGAATATGAGTGTGAATGTTGTCTGTCTATCTGTATTTGCCCTTCGATGAGGTGGTGACTTGTCCAGGGTGTACCCCCTTTACGCCCGATTGTAGCTGAGATAGGCACCAGCACCCCCTGCGACCCCAAAGGGAATAAGCGGTAGAAAATGGATGGATGGATATATATATGCATGAGGAAAGCATATCTTCATGCTGATTCCATCTTTATGGAAAATGGCCAGTGAATGTTCGCCATCCACCGTATTTTCTTTCTTGCCTCACTCGGTTTTTATTTTTGGCTTTTTGTCAGAGTTGACGTTACATTACGCACTGAGTCACTTTTTCTCTTCCTGCTGCAAGTGCAGAGGGTTACATTTCCAGCTCGGCTTCACACGAAATGACCACATTATACAGCATGTGTGGGAGTGGGACAACGGCAGAGAAGTTAAATGCCAATGACTCAACGATTGGAAGGTGCCAGTATTTCTACTTTCCAGAGCCCAAACCTGCGGAGCAATCAGATCCCACGTAATTTGCATACAAAAGAGAACGAGTGCTCTAGAGTTTAGAGCACTCGAAACTACAGTTGCAAATCTCTACCAATATGAAATGACTGATTTTTTTAGCATTAATACAATAAAAATATTGTAATTAAAATGATTGGTCTGAGCTCTGCGTCCCTCAACTGTCCTTGATTGGAAATCAGGACTCACCTGTCCCTATAGTTGCCAATCAAGATGCTTCTTTATACAGGCCCTGTCCTGGATCATTTTGCATTGTGCTTCATACACCTGATTACTCTTTGTGCACTTCCCAAATACAATACTTTGTTTTTGGTGTTACCTGCATGTTACCTTTACCTAATAAAAAGGGCTTGTTGCTGCACTTTCCTGACTTATCTGCCTCCCGGGGTCCAGACAAACAACAGAACATAACAATACGCAAAGTTGAGATGTGGATAATTTTTTCAGATAGTTTAGCATTATTGATTGACCTACAGTATATTGTATTGGTGTTAGTATTTTTACCATACACAATGTATCCAAGTGGCCCCCACATGCTTACATTTTTTTGTACGCGGCCCCCGCTGGAAGACGTTTGGACACACCTGTGCTATTGCGAGTAGCAATGGGTACCGACGTTGGTACTTTTAAAGGCGAAATTTTGCAGTTCTGGGTATGAATTTACTGAAAATCAAACAACGCCATGTTTTAACGTCACTCCAGACTCAGCCGGCTCAAACACTTGGCAGGCAAACAATCACTCAAGCAGCACTCACAGTGGATTCAGCCAAACTGCCTTTAGGTAATGTTGCAGTTTTCAATCCCAAAAAAGCAAGTATGCCAGATTAAAAACAACTCAAACCTGAAGAAAGGGTCCACTTTTCAAAATGCACTCGCTCGATACTAATTTGTCATGAAAAATTTTACATAGTGATTTCAACAAGTCCAAATTTTGTGTCTCCAGCTAAAATGGACATTTCAACAGTTGGCGTGTAATAAATTCAATACTTACAGTATAAACATGTTGAAGGGTTTAACAAAAGACTATATTTATTTAAATGGTTGACTAGTTTAGGCAATACACCATAGTCCAAATACTAGTACCATCTCATGTTGTGGAATTTCAACTGCATGCAAATTCCATTTTATAATACTTGCAAATAATGCTCAGAATTGTAAGAAAAAAAGATATAACAACTTGACAGCACACTTTACATTATCAGCATTACTGTTAGTTGTTAACTACTCAGTGGCCTAGTGGTTAGAGTATCCGCCCTGAGATCGGTGGGTGGTGAGTTCAAACCCCGGCTGAGTCATACCAACATACTTTGCAACCCTGCCGTATTTTCCGGGAGGTCCCGAAATTCAGCACACCTCCCGGGACAAATTTTCTCCCGAAATTCAGGCGAAACTGGAGGCCACGCCCGCTCCAGCTCCATGCGGCCCTGAGTGACGTGTCGACAGCCTGTTTTCACGTCCACTTTCCCAGAAAATGTCTGCCCAATGATGTTATAACTGTATAATGATTGAGGGTGAGTTCTTGGTTTCTTATGTGGGTTTATTGTTAGGCAGTTTCATTAACGTCCTCCCAGCGCGGCAACAACAGCAGTCTGTTTTCGTCTACCGTACAACAGTTCGTCTGCCGTAAACAGCAATGTTGTGAAACTCTTAAACAGGACAATACTGCCATCTACTGTACATGCATATGGTTAGAAAAACAAGGATGGACAATTCAACCCTTAACTCAACAATGAGTAGATGAGTGTTATGTGTGTGTAAATGTGTAAATAAATTAACAGTGAAATTCAAGTATTTCTTTTATATATATATATATATATATATATATACATATATATATATATATATATATATATATATATATATATATATATATATATATATATATATATATATATATGTATATATATATATATATATATATATATATATATATACCGGTATATAAAAACCCTGTTTCCATATGAGTTGGGAAATTGTGTTGGATGTAAATATAAACGGAATACAATGATTTGCAAAGCCTTTTCAACCCATATTCAGTTGAATATGCTACAAAGACAACAGATTTAAGGTTCAAACTGATAAACATCTTTTTTTTTTTCAAATAATCATTAACTTTAGAATTTGATGCCAGCAAAGCGTGACAAAGAAGTTGGGAAAGGTGGCAATAAATACTGATAAAGTTGAGGAATGCTCATCAAACACTTATTTGGAACATCCCACAGGTGTGCAGGCTAATTGGGAACAGGTGGGTGCCATGATTGGGTACAAAAGCAACTTCCATGAAATGCTAAGTGATTCACAAACAAGGATGGGGCGAGGGTCACCACTTTGTAAGCAAATTGTCGAACAGTTTTAGAACAAGATTTCTCAACGAGCTGTTGCAAGGAATTTAGGGATTTTACCATCTACGGTCCGTAAAATCATCAAAAGGTTCAGATAATCTGGAAAAATCACTGCACGTAAGCCATGATATTACGGACCTTTGATCCCTGCATCAAAGACCGACATCAGTGTGTAAAGGATATCACAACATGAGCTCAGGAACACTTCATAAAACCACTGTCAGTAACTACAGTTGGTCGCTACATCTGTAAGTGCAAGTTAAAACTCTACTATGCAAAGCCAAACCCATTTATCAACAACACCCAGAAATGCCGCCGGCTTCGCTGGGCCCGAGCTCATCTAAGATGGACTGATGCAAATTGGAAAAGAGTTCTGTGGTCTGACGAGTCCACATTTAAAAATTATATTTGGAAACTGTGGACGTGGTGTCCTCCGGAACAAAGAGGAAAATAACCATCCGGATTGTTATAGGCGCAAAGTTAAAAAGCCAGCATCTGTGATGGTATGGGGGTGTATTAGTGCCCAAGGCATGGATAACTTACACATCTGTGAAGGCACCATTAATGCTGAATGGTCCATACAGATTTTGGAGCAACATATGTTGTCATCCAAGCAACGTTATCATGGACGCCCCTGCTTATTTAGGCAAGACAAGGCCAAGCCACGTGATATAACAGCATGGCTTCGCAGTAAAAGAGTGCGGGTACTTTCCTGGCCAGACTGCAGTCCAGACCTGTCTCCCATCGAAAATGTGTGGCGCATTATGAAGCGTAAAATACGACAGCGGGGACCCTGGACTGTTGAACGACTGAAACTCTACATAAAACAAGAATGGGAAAGAATTCCACTTCCAAAGCTTCAACATTTAGTTTCCTCAGTTCCCAAACGTTTAATGAGTGTTGTTAAAAGAAAGAGTTATCTAACACAGTGGTGAACATGCCCTTTCCCAACTACTTTGGCACTTGTTGCAGCTACGACATTCTAAGTTAATTATTATTTGCAAAAAAAAATAAAGTTTATGAGTTTGAACATCAAATATCTTGTCTTTGTAGTGCATTCAACTGAATATGGGTTGAAAAGGTTTTGCAAATCATTGTATTCCGTTTATAGTTACATCTAGCACAATTTCCCAACTCATATACATATACATGTGTATACACACACACACACACACACACATATATATATATATATATATATATATATATATATATATATATATATATATATATATATATATTAGGGCTGCGAATCTTTGGTTGTCCCACGATTCGATTCAATATTGATTCTTGGGGTCGCGATTCGATACTGTATCGATTTTTTTCGATTCAATGCGATTCTCGATTCAAAAACGATATTTTTCTGATTCACAACGATTCTGTATTCATTCAATACATAGGATTACAGCAGGATCAACCCCAGTCTACTGATATGCTAGCAGAGTAATAGATTTTTTTTTATAAAGCTTTTATATTTATAAAGGACAATGTTTTATCAACTGATTGCAATAATTTAAATTTATTTTTAACTATTAAACAAACCAAAAATATGACTTAGTTTATCTTTGTGAAAACATTGGACACAGTGTGTTGTCAAGCTTATGAGATGCGATGCAAGTGTAAGCCACTGTGACACTATTGTTCTTTTTTTTCTATTTTTTATAAATGTCTAATGATAATGTCAATGAGGGATTTATAATCACTGCTATGCTGAAATTATAACTAATATTGATACTGTTGTTAATAATATTCATTTTTGTTTCACTATTTTTGAAATTATAACTAATATTGATATTGTTGTTAATAATATTCATCTTTGTTTCACTACTTTTGATTTGTTCCGTGTCGTGTTTGTGTTTTCTCTAAATTGCTCTGTTTATTGCAGTTCTGAATGTTGCTGGGTCAAGTTTGGTTTAGGAATTGAATTGCATTGTTATGGTTTTGCTGTGTATTGGTTTGTTGGATTGATTTAAAAAATTAAAAAAAATGTAAAAAATTAAAAAAATGAATCGATTTTTAAAAAAAGAGATTCGATTCATATCGATTTTTTCCTACACCCATAATATATATATGTATAAATATATATATATATATATATATAGATATATATATATATATATATATATATATATATACATATATATATATATTTATTTATATATATATATATATACATATATATATATATATATATATATATATATATATATATATATATATATATGTATATATATATATATATATATATATATATATATATATATATATATATATATGAAATACTTGACTTGGTGAATCTAGCTGTAAATATACTCCTCCCCTCTTAACCACGTCCCAACTACGCCCCGCCCCCCCAACCACGCCCCCCGCCCCACACCCCACCCTCCACCTCCCAAAATCGGGGGTCTCAAGGTTGGCAAGTATGCATACTAAAGACTATAAAAATGGGACCAATTCCCTCCCTCCTTGGCACTCAGCATCAAGGGTTGGAATTGGGGGTTAAATCACCAAAAATGATTCCCGGGCCCACTGCTCCCCTCACCTCCGAGGGGGTGAACAAGGCGGTGGGTCAAATGCAGACGACAAATTTCACCACACCTAGTGTGTGTGTGACAATCATTGGTACTTTAATTTTAACTTAACTTTAGATAAAATAGTGAGATTTTATTACACAAAGAAGTACCGTTGATTCAAATGTTAAAGATACCCCTCCCTAATTGTGAGTGTGCTCATATTGCACAAACTGATGATCTTTGTCAATTGTTTTCTTGCAGAAGTCCCATTAACTAAACCTCCACATGGATTGAACTGAGAGGAAAAGCAAAGATTTTCGTTCCACCATGTTACTCTCTAAGACCACGCCATCTTTCACTCCTTGTGTGCTCATCTCAATCCTGTTGCTCCTGCTCCCGGGCTTTACCCACGTGTCCCAAGGCAGTTCTGGCCATGAAGTCCCTGGCAGCTCACCCAGGAACTGCTCTTCCGAAGATAACTGCTCTGATGGCGTCGTGCTTCCCATGTGGAATCCCCAGAACCCTGTGGTGGGGGATAAGGTTGCTCGTGCCATTGTTTACTTTGCAGCGCTCATATACATGTTCCTTGGCATGTCTATCATCGCGGACCGCTTCATGTCGTCCATTGAGGTCATCACATCCCAAGAAAAGGAGATTACCATCAAGAAGCCTAATGGAGAAACAACAACCACGACGGTACGAATTTGGAACGAGACTGTATCCAACCTGACTTTAATGGCGTTAGGCTCCTCAGCCCCAGAAATCCTGCTGTCCGTCATTGAGGTGGTAGGTCATAACTTTGAATCGGGAGCTCTTGGACCGAGTACCATCGTGGGCAGTGCGGCGTTCAACATGTTTATCATCATAGCTCTCTGTGTCTATGTGGTGCCAGAAAATGAGATTCGCAAGATAAAGCACTTGAGAGTATTTTTTGTCACCGCCGCCTGGAGCATCTTTGCCTACATCTGGCTGTACCTCATTCTGTCCGTGTTCTCCCCTGGAGTGGTGGAAGTCTGGGAGGCGGTCCTCACTTTTCTCTTCTTCCCGCTCTGTGTGCTACAAGCTTGGATCGCCGATCGCCGCCTGCTCTTCTACAAGTACGTCAACAGACGTTATCGCGCCGACAAGAATCGGGGCATCATCATCGAATCAGAGGGGGACGCCATGTTCACCAAAATGGACTTGGAGATGGACGGCCAGGGAGTCAACTCCCATACTCATCCAAAGGAGGCTCTGGATGGCATGTTGGAGGGGGTGGAGGAAGGCGGAGGGACGAGTGCGGAACAAGACCAGGAAGAGGAAGCTAGGAGGGAGATGGCTCGCACTCTGAAAGATCTGAAGCAGAGGCACCCAGAGAAGGACATGGAGCAGCTGATTGAGATGGCCAACTACCAAGTCCTGGTGCAACAACAGAAGAGTCGGGCCTTCTACCGTATCCAAGCCACACGCATGATGATTGGAGCTGGAAACATCCTGAAAAAACATGCTGCCGACCAAGCCAGGAAGGTGGTGAGCTGCCATGAGGCCACCGGACAAGAAGAGGACCCCAACACCATCTACCTGCAATTTGACCCCTCCCTCTACCAGTGCTTTGAGAACTGTGGCTCCTTGAAGCTCTCAGTGAGCCGCCATGGAGGAGAGAGCGGCTGTACAGTGAAGGTGCGAGGAAAACTTGAATAATTTAGTGCTTTGTTACGACACCAGCCGGTAAATAATTTCTCATATTTGCTCCCACACAGGTTGACTACCGCACAGAGGATGGAACCGCCAACGCCGGCTCAGATTACGAGTTCGCCGAGGGGACTTTGGTCTTCAAGCCCGGCGAGACCACAAAAGAGTTCACCGTCGGCGTTATTGACGACGACATTTTCGAGGAGGACGAGCACTTCTACGTGCGCCTCAGCAACCCTCGAATAGTGCACCGAGCTGAGGTGTCCGTCCTGGAGCCGCGCTCCATCTCATCCAGCAACAGCATGGTGGGCATCGCCTCCCATACCCCGCCCAAAGCCGCCCTGGGCAGCGCTGACACCGCCACTGTCACCATCTATGACGACGACCACGCCGGCATCTTCACGTTTGAGAGCAGCTCCACCAGGGTCAGTGAGAGCGTCGGAAACATGCAGGTCAAGGTTCACCGGACGTCCGGAGCAAGGGGGAAAGTAGCAGTGCCTTACCACACGGTCGAGGGCACCGCCAGGGCCGGTGAGGACTACGACGAAGTTTGCGGAAAGCTGGAGTTTCAGAACGACGAGACCATGTGAGTGACAAAATTGTCTTCTTCATTAAATATTAGAGCCCATATGTTGACGCTTGCTCTCCAAGCTCAGCTCTTTCACAGTGATGATGTGGGAGGATGAGAGTAGATCATTGTGAGGCAGATAATAGCTGATGTAAAGAGGAACATTTCTATGAACGAGTGCTGCTTTTACCCTTTTGGAGTGTTTGTAGAGGTTATAAGAGTTCACTGTATAATGGAGTGATGGTAAAGGTGATGGGGGACTAACAGAAAGGATGGATCTAAAGAAGCGACTAATAATGTGAATTCATTAAGATGTCAGCTTGTGAAAAAACCCAAAACAGATATGACGGCCGAATGAATTACGGCATGGCAGGCGAAAGCGTGAGGAACGTTTAGAGTGAGCAGAATAAAACGTGTGAAATAAATTATTCTACATGAGGATTGCAGGGCGAGTGTGTGGGTGTATTGCGTGGGACGGCTGAGCGCACTGTGGGAGGAAGAAAAGGCAGGTAAAGGGACAGAGAATTCATATCTCTGTTTGACTCCTGCCTCACAGTGCAGGTGGAATGAGATTGTTCACTTCCATTTTTGAGCACTTTGCATTCATTTTATTAAGGTGTGAATTAGGGCTGCAACTAACAACTATTTTGATAGTCAACTACCGATTACTGTTGTTGACTAATCAGATTATGGAGCATACATCTAAACATCCTTGCATCCATTCATTTTCTACCGCTTGTTCCTTCCGGGGTCGCGGCGTGGCTGGAGCCTTTCCCAGCTGCACCAGGGGGGAAGGTAGTGTACACCCCGGGCAGATCGCCACCTCGTCTCAGGACCAACACAGATAGACAGTCAAACATTAACACCCACATTCATACATTAGGGTACATTTAGTGTTGCCAATCAGCCTATCCCTAGGTGTGGCTCCTATTTAGAGATACAGTATGTATACCTTTCACGTTTGAACCGACACGGTACCAATTCCTGGTACCCTGGGAATCGAAACAGGTACTCAACAGTAACAGTTTTTGGTGCATGTGTTAGTAAATGTTAATTTCTTTGATGATAAAAATATTATTTTTAATTAAACAGTGAGCTGATTGAAATAACTTGGCTGTCCAGTTGTTATACTTTGATTTCTTACATTTTAATCAATCAATCAATCAATCAATGTTTATTTATATAGCCCTAAATCACAAGTGTCTCAAAGGGCTGCACAAACCACAACGACATCCTCGGTAGAGCCCACGTAAGGGCAAGGAAAAACTCACACCCAATGGGACGTCGGTGACAGTGACAATGATGACTATGAGAAACCTTGGAGAGGACGGCATATGTGGGTAACCCCCATAGGGGACCGAAAGCAATGGATGTCGAGGGGGTCTAACATGATACTGTGAATGTTCAATCCATAGTGAATCTAACATAACGGTGAGAGTCCAGTCCAAAGTGGATCCAATATAGTAGCGAGAGTCCCGTCCATAGTGGAGCCAGCAGGAAACCATCCCAAGCAGAGGCGGATCAGCAGCGCAGAGATGTCCCCAACCGATACACAGGCGAGCAGTCCATCCTGGGTCCCGACTCTGGACAGCCAGTACTTCATCCATGGCCACCGGACCTGTGTCCCCTCCCTCCACAAGGTAGAGGTGGACAGAAGGGAAAAAGAAAATAAATGGCAGATCAACTGGTTGGGTGTATTTAAAGGCTAGAGTATACAAATGAGTTTTAAGATGAGACTTAAATGCTTCTACTGAGGTAGCATCTCAAACTGTTACCGGGAGGGCATTCCGTCCCCCACCTCCGGGCCTGGCTCCAGAGGGGGGCCCCGGTGACCCGCGTCCGGGCGAGGGAAATCTGGGTCCATGTTTTGTCTTCTTCTTAGAGGTCTTCGAACTGCTCTTTGTCTGATCCCTCACCTAGAACCTGTTTGCCTTGGGAGACCATACCAGGGGGCATAAAGCCCCCGGACAACATAGCTCCTAGGATCATTGGGACACGCAAACTCCTCTACCACGATAAGGTGGCAGCTCAGAGAGGAGCAAATTATTTTTTTTTTTTTTCCACAGGCTAATAATACATTTTTAAAATAAAATAACTATAATGAATGAACCAAACATTCAAGCCTTGAAGTAGCAAGAGAAAATGCATGAATAAAACGTTATTTATTGGTCAGTTTGCTGGAAGTTTCCCGGAAGAGTTAGTGCTGAAAGGGGTTCTGGGTATTTGTTCTGTTGTTACGGTGCGGATGTTCACCCGAAATGTGTTTGTCTTTCTTGTTTAGTGTGGGTTCACAGTGTGGCGCATATTTGTAACATTGCTAAAGTTGTTTATACAGCCACCCTCAGTGTGACCTGTATGGCTGTTGACCAAGTATGCGTTGCATTCACTTTTGCGTGTGTGTGTGTGTGTGTGTGTGTGTGTGTGTGTGTGTGTGTGTGTGTGTGTGTGTGTGTGTGTAAAAGCCACAAATATTATGTGACACGCTGTTAGTATGGAGGAAAAGCGGACGTGACGACAGGTTGTAGAGAATGCTAAAGGCAGTGCCTTAAATGCACGCCCCCAATATAGTTGTCCAGGTGGAAATCGGTAGAAATTCCGGAGAATGGTTGCCCCGGGAGATTTTCGGGAGGGGCACTGAACTTCGGGAGTCTACCGGGAAAATTAGGAGGGTTGGCAAGTATGAGTATTAGCGGTGAATGCGGTGTTACAGCGGCACCGATGCTGTATAACACCGGCGTGCCAGCTCTAATGCTAAATTGATATTGCCTCAAGGGCCAAACTCAATTACACGGCGGGCCAGATTTGGCCCACGGGCCAGAGTTTGACACCCATGAACTACATCATTCTTGACCTTCTGACCATGCTACTTTTGTGGTAAACAAACACTATGCAGGTAGTCTAAATAAAGGTGCTCGCAGAACAACCTTAAAGCGACATTATTGTTTATACTTTTTATTTTAGTCGACTCAATTTACTGTAATTTCAGCTGACTAAAATGTCTAACTCTTTGTAACTATCTTAGTGACGAGAGTCAAAGACTGCATCATCGAGATGTCCGAGATGCTTCCCATGTTTCAAATGCTTCCTTATGTACTGCCATGATATTTGATATGTTTAGAGTTCAGGCTTTAACCGCGGACTCCGTTTGACATCAGTGATGACGACTATTATCAACAAATTAATTTTATGACAGATTTTTGTTGACTAATTGTCCCAGCCGTAGTGTGAATGTGCCTTGAACCCCTTACAAAATGTAACAAAAGACTTTCCTGAGCATCCGACACAATTACAGGAAGTTGAGCTTCATGGGATCCCTAATGGTCTCCGCATAATGCAGACAGCTGCACAAACTAAACTTAATGAGCCAATGGTGTGCAACTTAGTGAAATTGGGGAGGGGGGTCACAGGCAGCTTGTATCTGCATTGGAAAGGAGAGTCGGTGCTTACTGTTAGTCTGATTGTGGCTCATTAACGATACATGGTCTTTGCAGTTCTGCTCTCAAGGCGTAGGGTAAAACATACAACTGTGTTCACACACAAGCAAGACCTTCGAGGCAAACGGATGAGAATCATTCAGAGGTTATCTCGGCTTCTGAGACCAAAGTGAAAAGCTGTTCGACATCTTGCTTTGTAAGTGCATGTGGGGAAAATAAAGGAATTTACCGATGAGCATGCCAAAGTTATGCAATCAGGCCTAAATATTTTAAAAGATTAAATTCTGTTTCTGACGCAAACTATGTGGAACCGAGTTGGACTGAATTTTTCATTATATTTCTTTTTAATTCAAAGAATCCAGTCGGTCCTTTTGAAACATGAATATAATGTGTCTTCACCTAAAGTTTTGCCCGTGAGACTGACCGTTTTTTTGTCACTGAGCAGATTAGCTTGCAAATACATTTCCCATATGCAGCTCAAGGCACTAACAGTAGGTACACAAATGTAAGGTTCATCAAAATGTTGTTACAATCTTAGTATGTTACAGTTCAGTTCTGTGCCACACAAAGCATATTGTGAAATAACACATTTAAGAAAAAAAAACTTCCTAAACTAATAAACATTATTATTACCTCCAGTAAGAAATACTATGGTAGAAAAGCGCTATAAAAGTATAATCCATTTACCATTTACTGAGATCTATTAAGATCCATATAATAAGTTCGAAATGGTGTGCGCGCACAATAAAACTGGGTGGACTGTGATTTACTAAAACTGTGTGTAATTGATAACATTTATAAAGTGGCGTTGACGACATGACTTAAATATTTTTTTTACTTTTAGTAGCGGCTGTTACCACGGAGACACTATTTGACATCCATGGCATCGTGGGCCAATCTTTGCAATTTTGTTTATGTTGTAGAATATGCTGTTGAAGAAAGAGGCGACACAAAAGCAGAACTGCGGTTTACCAGGTTTATTGAAAACCTTGAAGAGTGTGGGGGGTGTGTATTCTACCACAAGTGAATGTATGCGGACGATGTGTAGAATTAACAATGTAAGTTTTACCAGGGGTTGTTGTCGGTGCGTGTTGTGTGAATCTTTCGTCGAATCCAAGGGGCAAGACGAAGATATAGTCAGCAGGGAGGCGAGCAGTCTGGGGTTGGAGAGAGGCAACAATGTCCGAGTCCAAGCTGGGGTCGAGGGTCGAGGGATGCAAGCAGAGATCCGGGTGGAGGTCGTGAGGCAAGGCACGATCACAGGCAACAGGGAAGGCACTGTGGAAGACACAAGGGACATCAAACACGGGAACAAGGAAGAGCACAAATAAGGCGAGCAAGGGGTGCCAGACGTGATGCTTACTGTGAAAGATTGGCTACTTTCTGGCAAAGGTCTCCTGGGTCCGCTGGCTTTTATGTTTGCACATACCCTCCAAATGTGCTAACGATAGACGCAGAAACAGCGTCCGGTTTCAGTCTTGATTAATCACAATATGAGTGCTTAATAATTATATTCGTGTCTCCTCCGCCCAGTATTTTGGCGTTCTGATCATCATATATTCTGCATACACATGAAAACAAATACTCTAAATCAGGGGTGCCCACACTTTTTCTGCAGGCGAGCTACTTTTCAATTGACCAACTCGAGGGGATCTACCTCATTTATATATATCATTTATATTTATTTATTTATGAAAGAGACATTTCTGTAAACAAGTTAAATGTGTTTAATGATAATACAAGCATGTGTAACACATATAGATGTCTTTCTTTCACGAAGACAAGAATATAAGTTGATGTATTACCTGATTCTGATGACTTGCATTGATTGGAATCAGACAGTAATGATGATAACGCCCACATTTTCAAATGGAGGAAAAAAAAGTTGTCCTTTCTGTACAATACGACATGAAAGTGGTTGGTTTTTGGCATCTAATTCATCCAGCTTTCATACACTTTAGAAGAAAAACATTGGCGGCAAATTCCGTAGCTTGCTTGATTGACATTCACGGCACCCGAGGGTCTTGTGAGATGACGCTGGCTGCTGCCAGTTCATTATTATGAAAAAATGACAGAGAGGAAGGCGAGAAACACTTTTTATTTCAACAGACTTTCGCGCCGTCCCTTCCGTCAAAACTCTAAAGGCCGACTGCACATTTCCTATCTTCACAATAAAAGCCCTGCTTCATGCTGCCTGCGCTAACAAAATAAGAGTCTTGGAAAGCTGGTGTGCACAAGTGATGTGCACGCCAGCTTTCTGAGGGATCGCTTGTGCACGCCAGTTTTCTGAGACTCTGTATTTAGTTAGCGCAGGCAGCATGAAGCAGGGCTTTTATTGTGAAGATAGGAAATGTGCAGTCGGCCTTTAGAGTTTTGACGGAAGGGACGGCGCGAAAGTCTGTTGAAATAAAAAGTGTTTCTTGCCTTCCTCTCGGTCATATTTTAATAATAATGATCTTGCAGCAGCCAGCGTCATCTCACAAGACCCTCCGGTACCGTGAATGTCATTTAAGTGACGTCT
Organism: Nerophis ophidion; assembly: GCF_033978795.1. NCBI lineage: Eukaryota > Metazoa > Chordata > Actinopteri > Syngnathiformes > Syngnathidae > Nerophis > Nerophis ophidion. The sequence continues at coordinate 34,015,414 of NC_084614.1, read as the reverse complement.
TGGTGAAGATTGATGATCACTAATTTTTAGGTCTATTTTTTTTAAAAGCCTGGCTGGAGATCGACTGACACACCCCCCGCGGTCGACTGGTAGCTCGCGATCGACGTAATGGGCACCCCTGCTCTAAATAGATTGCGCTAAGAACTTGTGCTACCAAGTTTACACATGTTCTGGTACTTCTATATAATCCTTTATATATCAGGCCCGTAGTGTTATTTGAATTGGGAACTTGACCCACCTACAGAATCTTGCAAATGCACTACAAATAGCCAAAATTATGTTGCAAAATTATGATTAATTGAGATTATCAGTGCAAAATACTAAACACATATTTTATAATGATCATTTTATAAAAAACAAAAAACTAAAATCTTATTCAAATTAAAGTTTACATATTAGCATTCAGGAAAACAAGAGTAAGCAAAAAATTATGAATTTTTAACCACTCGTTCTGGAGTCACTCATATCTATTGTCACTTTCTGTACACCTCAGCTTTACAGGTGCTACGTTGACATCAGTTGGGAGTTAATGATGTCTACCGTGTCAATTATTCAGAGTATAAATAATTACTGGCACTTGAGCGTCTAATTGAGTTGTGTTTCCTACACGCTCAAAAATAGAGGTACCACGGTGTACCTTTTCAAGAGTTATTTCTGTACCTTTTAGTTCAGGTGTATTTGTATACTTGATCAATTTGTTCCACGTGAAGTGCAATTGTTACAAACCCCTGACCTTATACAGCTTGAGGTTCTTCAACTAGCAAGTACCTCTTAGAAAGCTGATAGTGCTAGGATAATGTAAACATGGCCTGGGCATGGAACTATGGACGGCAAGTTGATGTCCAGGCAGCCGGCGTCGCTGTATATATATATATATATATATATATATATATATATATATGTATATATATATATATATATATATATATATATAAATATATGTATATATATATATATATATATGTATATATATATATATATATATATATATATATATATATACACATATATATATATATATATGTATATATATATATATGTATATATATATATATATATATATATATATATATATATATATACATATATATATATATATATATATATATATATATATATATATATATATATAACAAAAGGGAATAAGCGGTAGAAAATGGACGGGTGGATATATATATATATATATATATATATATATATATATATATATATATATATGTATAAATATATGAAGTATTACAGTTTTTTAATCAATATGTTCGTAATAAATAAAAATCATGATTTGGATGTCAATCCATCCGTTTTCTACTGCTTGTCCCTATTGGGGTTAAGGGGGGTGCTGGAGTCTATCTCAGCTGCCGTCAAGCGGAAGGTAGCGTACACCCTGGACAAGTCGCCACCTCATTACAAGGCATGATTTTGATGTGAATCGATTTTTTGGAGCATATGATATTTATACTACTATTAGTAGGCCCAATTTAAAATACTAATTATATTAGGTATTTTCAAACGTGAAAAGGTGTATATATAATCATATTATATAATTCAATTATTTTTTTACCCTTTTTGGTAGTACATTCTGGCCTTTTAACGACCAATATTGTTCTTTTGAGAGGCATAAATGTTCTTGTCTTGTACCTTTATTTGTGATCAAGGGGATGACACACTCACTAATTACTTGAGGTGTGGCGTTTATTTAAGTGGAGGCTACTATTAAGAAAATATTGTTACTAAAATACCCAAGTAGTAACGAACTGGCTACATCAATTATAACAACAAGATTATTTAGGCTGCAGACACAATTTTACTTGTAGTAATGTATTAAAAACATGTCCCTATATAATGAGGGTGTGCACAGAAATTTCATCAATTGGCTGCAATGAAATGTAACTTAAGAAATCCGATCCACCAAGTTCAGCTGCATATATCTCTGTCAAATCTCATAAAATCAGATTGTAATTATGTCGGCTAGTTTTAGATTTACCGAGCGTGCACCAGATATAATACAATCTGGACAAAAGCTATCCTCCTTAAAGCAATTAAGATTGGGATGGTTTACTCAGCAATCGTGTATATGTGACATGCATGAGCTTCTGGTATTAGGGTGCTTATCATGTTCAGCCTTCCAAGCAAAGCTGGATGGTTTGTTCAGGGGGACCTAGGCCCCGGACCCCAGGCTACTGTGTGTGCAGTCACTGATTCTGTGTGCCACGCTTTTCCAATTGATGTTGGAACTAAAAGAGGAGGGCATATTTTTTAAACCCTTTTGTCCCAGAGCCAGGAAGAAGCTTCCACTGTTAAAAAGAAACGAACATCTAAACTCTGCAGTGCAGCAAATAGATGTTGATGCACAGACATAAGCCTTTGAGCTAAAATAAACAAGCATTTTGTGTGCATATGGATTAGTTGAAGCCCTACACAGATCCTGTGATGCTTGTGTGCATGCCTTCCTTTGTATCTGTTTTTGTTTGCACCTCAGTATGTGTGCTGTAACACCAGTTGAGGCTGAAGTGGAAAACAGGGGTAGTTACATAAGCGAGCATGGAAAGCGCTGCAAGTGGAAGGGGAACACTTTCTGGAAAGGTAAATAGCCAACGTTCTTAACTTCTCATACTTAACATTGTTTTCAATCAATAATGTTTTGAACTTTATAGCACACGTGGACGAAAGGAGAGCTCCACACTAATGGTTGGCTAAGAGATTAACATCTTAGTTTAAACTTTCCCTAAAGTCTGCCGATTTGGTTGAAATTGTGAGACAGAGGAGGGTCAAGAGAGCCGATAGACTAGATTAGGAACAAGACAAAGGTTATTGACATTCTACAGTGAAACATGATTCTTCAAAGGGGTTTATCAGTAGAAAAGTTTGTAAATCGAGGCACAATTCCCCATACATAAACATGAATAATGGACTCCAGCCTTGACAAACGTCCCTATTTTAGTAAAAGTCTGTACACTTTTGGGCGGCATAGCTCGGTCGGTAGAGGGGCTGTGCCAGCAACTTGAGGGTTCCAGGTTCGATACCCACTTCTGCCATCCTAGTCACTGCCGTTGTGTCTTTGGGCAAGACACTTTACCCATCTGCTCCCAGTATCACCCACACTGGTTTAAATATAATTTATATATTGGGTTTCACTATGTAAAGCGCGTTGAGTCACTAGAGAAAAGCGCTATATAAATATAATTCACTTCACTTCACTTTCAACACAATATTAAACGATATAAAGTACTGTACATCAAGCAAATACAACAAGGGGGTGATGGTTCAACTTTCAAAATACCATATTTTTTGGACTATAAGATTGCACCAGTATATAATCCATAGTCAATATATTTTTGAAGGAAAAACATATTTCTCCATGTATTAGCCGCATGGGATATACAATGTAAAATAAGTTATTTACACAGAAAGATTTTGTAAATTTTTATTTACACACTGTACCTTATCGGTGCCTGTAACACAACAGTAAAATGGAAGATCAAACAAAACAGAAGTCATCGTCACAAACCCACGAGCTGCGGAAGCTACCTCTCCAATCAGCTAAACAAACTCAATCACTCCACGGTGACATTTTGATGAATTTACTAAGGAATTTGTGAAACTGAAACAATACAAAAATAATGTCATTGTAAGTTAAAGGCCTACTGAAATGAGATTTTTTTATTTAAACGGGAATAGCAGGTCCATTCTATTTGTCATACTTGATCATTTCGCAATATTGCCATGTTTTTGCTGAAAGGATTTAGTAGAGAACATCGACGATAAAGTTCGCAACTTTTGGTCGCTAATAGAAAAGGCCTGCCTTTACCGGAAGTATGTACGCGTGACGTCTCGAGATGCAGGGCTCCACACATATTCACATTGTTTTTAACGGGAGCCACCAGCAGTAAGAGCAATTCGGACCAATAAAGCGACAATTTCCCCATTAATTTGAGCGAGGATGAAAGATTTGTGAATTAGGATATTGATAGTGAAGGACTAGAAAAAGAAAAAAAAAAGGCGACGGCTCCGGGCGGCGGCAGTGTGACCGTTTCAAATGTAATTAGACACATTTACTAGGATAATTCTGGAAAATCCCTTATCTGCTTATTGTTTTAATAGTGTTTTAGTGAGATTTTAAAGATTGTAAAGACATACCTCGAAGTCGGATGGCTGCGGTGAACACGAAGTGTCTCAGAGAGAAGCCGAGGAGCCAAGCTCACAGCTGCCTTTCAAACAGCTGCTGCAGAACGACGAATAATCCAATGATTTCTCCGGTAAGATATCCATCCAATCCATCTATTTTCTACCGCTTATTCCCTTTTGGGGTCGCGGGGGGCGCTGGCGCCTATCTCAGCTACAATCGGGCGGAAGGCGGGGTATACCTTGGACAAGTCGCCACCTCATCGCAGGGCCAACACAGATAGACAGACAACATTCACACACTAGGGCCAATTTTTTAGTGTTGCCAATCAACCTATCCGGTAAGATATATATCACAATTTCCCGATCCAAAAACATGCTGGTTGGCGTAGAGAAAACATGTTCGGTTGACCACTCTGTGTTAAAGCTTCACAACAAACAAAGAAACACCGGCTATGTCTCGCTGCTAAAGACAGCTGCACTCCACCGCTTTCCACAAACAGCATTCTTCTTTATAGTCTCCATTATTAAATGAACAAATAGCAAAAGATTCAGCAACACAGATGTCCAAAATACTGTGTAATTATGCGGTTAAAGGAGACGACTTTTAGCCGCGAGTGGTGCAGCTGCTAATATTTCCTTACAGTCCGTGATGTCACGCGTACGTGTCAACATTCCGCGATGTTTTCAACCAGAAAGTAGTGGGAAATTTAAAATTGCAATTTAGTAAACGAAAAAGGCCGTATTGGCATGTGTTGCAATTTTAATATTTCATCATTGATATATAAACTATCAGACTGCTTGGTCGGTAGTAGTGGGTTTCAGTAGGCGTGTTAGCATATTAGGTAATGCTGACGACGTTATCTTAAATACATTATGATAGCATATACAAATATGCATTAAAACACTAATGTCAAACATGTGACGGTTTAGAAAGTATGAATAGTTTTACGTCTGTTGTAAAACTTAACAAATGTTGCTTGGAGTTATGAGGAAACCATACGAGTAGAAACGCTAAGGACAACTCCAAGACAAGACGGCACTTGTACTTTCAGTTCACAGCACTGTACAAGAGGAAATACTGTAGACGTTCAACTCACAGCACCTGCGGTGAGCAAGCTCGTCCAAAAGATGGCGCCATAGCACAAACAATAACACATATTTTCTGTGTTTCTGTCTGTTTTATGAAAATTATTTATTCAATACAAAACAATTTGGCTGTTAGTGAAGAAAAATCCATAAATTAGTTGCACCATTTTATAAGCTGCAGAGTGCAAAGCATAGAAAAAAAGGAGTGGCTTATAGTCCGGAAAATACAGTATTAAGTCAAAGTCAAAACAACAAATAGCTAAACTGCCCTCATTTGCAGCCGCTCTGTTGAAAACACCCACACACATCTTCACTAGTCCTGTGGTGCACTCACAATTAAACATCACAAAACATCTTAACTTTAACAGCCAGGTCGCAACAATAATTAGGATTAAAAAAGAAAATCCACTTTACCTTACTGACTAATCGTTTCTGTGTTTCGCAGAGGGAGAAGGTGAAAGGCAGTGTTGACTACTCTCTGGATACTTACGGAATTTTTAAACCCACTCATTGCTTGTCCGTTGCTTTATTTGGACTCGTATTGAGCTAGCAAAACTAGAACAAAGTCAAAGGCGAAAAAAAGTAGTGCAGGAGCTATCGACAGCACTGCTCTCCTGAGTAAATAAGCATCGGAGGTCGATCAGCCCGCCCACAATAGATGTGCTGATGGGCACAAAATGTCGGCGCTGCGAGACACACAATGGATGGATGAAATGGTCACTCACTGAGACAAGCTTTGCACAACAAACCATATGTGTACTCGGCCTGTGGTTCGTAAATCGAGGTTCTGCTAACTACGGATGGAGATGAGAAAACAATACACATAACAAGAACTGTATTGTTTTTTTTATAATAGGCAGCAGTCCTCAACACCAATATTAACCAGAAGCCGCCACATCAACAACACAGTGACAGAACTTCCTCATAATGAACCGATGACGATTACGGCAAGTGAGGTTGCATTTACAAACCCCCACAATTATGAGCATCGACAAGCAAGTCGTTTTTTTGCCGGTTCTCATTGTTCTGTATTTCTACAATAATGACACTATATGACAATTAATAGCAAATTGTATTACTTATTTTGGGCTTCACGGTGGCAGAGGGGTTAGTGCGTCTGCCTCACAATAAGAAGGTCCTGCAGTCCTGGGTTCAAATCCAGGCTCGGGATCTTTCTGTGTGGAGTTTGCATGTTCTCCCCGTGAATGCGTGGGTTCCCTCCGGGTACTCCGGCTTCCTCCCACTTCCAAAGACATGCACCTGGGGATAGGTTGATTGGCAACACTAAATTGGCCCTAGTGTGTGAATGTGAGTGTGAATGTTGTCTGTGTGTGTTGGCCCTGCGATGAAGTGGCGACTTGTCCAGGGTGTACCCCGCTTTCCGCCCGATTGTAGCTGAGATAAGCGCCAGCGCCCCCCGCGACCCCGAAAGGGAATAAGCGGTAGGAAATGGATGGATGGATGGATTACTTATTTTGAATGCAATAATTAGCTTTTTTTTTTTTAGATTTATTAAAACTACTATTCTGTTTTGTAACCGTCTGGTGTGTGGGTGGACCCCAGGATGCAATGACAGCAGACAAATGCAGTGAAAAGGATGTTTTATTAGGGAAATATATGCAGCAGAGAAGTGCATAAAAGGAAAACGGGCGTAGGAAGCACAACACAAAGCAAAAGTTTCCGTTTTGAATTTGTTCCATTTGTGACGTTTTCCCAATTGTGACGTCAGTACATGGTAGAAATTTTTACCAAAGTGCTTTACACGAGTCCACCTTTGTAGTCCGCGCTGTAGTAAATAAGCAACTTCTTTTTTGCTATCCTTTTGTTGTGGGACAGACCAGCTCTTACATGCACATGCATCCTCCGCTGTTGCCATTTCTAATACAAAGTAGGTCAGATTTGAACATATATTGGTCAGTAGACTTGATAGTCAAGCATTAAAAACTACAAACGGCTGACGGAGAGAAAATTTTGCGTATGATGTCACCTAGCGGCAGCATATAAATGCTGAAGAGTGCAGGGCCAAGACCCGAACATGTGGAAGTCCGCATGTTACCTTAACAAACTCCGAGGTCGCGTGGTTCTGGGAGACAAACTGCATCCTGTCAGTAAGATAGGAGTTAAACCAAGAAAATGCTAAGTCTGACATACCAATACATGTTTAGATACATTCTAATAAAATGTTATGATCGACAGTGGGAAGAAGTAGGAAGAAGCAGAGCTTATTTAATCCTACCCCTTTTCCTTTACATAGCAGTTGCTAAAACTTTTGTTCACTTCCTTTTCCTCAATTTATTCACAACATACTCCAAGGGTAATAACATTATTATATATAAATAAATATATAATAATTTGTGAAGTAAATTATAGTTCATATGGTGAGATAAATAAGATTATCTAGAAAATGAATGAATGGATGAAATTAATTCAGATTGTTTATCATGGTTCTTCTTCTTTGTACTTTGTAAACACTTTAAGTTTGAATAGGTTCTTGAAGTGGATCATGTTAATACATTGTTTGATTTCTTTGCTTAATACATTGCATAATTTAATTCCTCATACTGATATACTGAAGGTCTTATGTGTTGTACATGCATACAAATGTTTTAAATTATTTATTTTTTTCAAGATTATATTTCTCCTCTTTTGTTGAGAATAATTGTTGTACATTCTTGGGTAGCAGATTGTAGTTTTCTTTGTGCAAAATGTTATCCGTTTGCCAACTCACTAAGTCGTGGAATTTCCTTATTTTTGATTCAATGAATAAAATGTTTTGTGTTCTCCATATCCAACATTATGTATTATTCGAACCAATCTTTTTTGTAACACCGTTAATGAATGAAGTGTACTTTTGTAGTTATTTCCCTATATTTATGCACAATAACTCAGATATGGTAACACTAGTGAGCAGTAGAGAATATGAAATGATTTTTGGTCATGAACACGTTTTACTTCATTCATTATTGACATGGTTCTTGTTACTTTATGTTGTATATTTTTTACATGAAATTTCCAGTTAATTTTATCATCAATCATTATACCTAGAAATTTGGTTTAATTTACTCTTTCAATTTCTATTCCGTCTATTTGTATTTGTGTTTTATATTCTCTAATGTTACTTAATAGCATTATTTTAGTTTTACTGAAGTTTAAGGATAGTCTGTTTTTGTAAAACCATCTTTATAATTTGTTAATTTCTTCTGTTATTATTTGTATTATTATCATTCTGTGTGGTCTCCTGAACAAAACACTGTTGTACCCTCCGCGAATATTACCAACTTTAAATATTTTGTAACTTTACAAATGTCATTTATATAGAGATTGAAACATTTAGGTGCTAGTATTGATCTCTTGGGTACACCACAGGATATATTTAGCGTTGTAGAAGTGTGTTCGCCGAGCTTTATGTATTGTTTCCTGTTCGTTAAATAACTTCTTATCCAGTTAAGACTAACCCTCTGATGCCATGTATCGTTTTAGTTTTTTGACTAAAAGATTGTGATAAATTGTGTCAAATGCTTTAGTTAGATCCATAAACACTGCTGCAGAACATGTTTTACTATCTATTGCATCGGTAATTTCTTCTGTAATTTCAATCAAAGCCATAAAAGTTGAAATATTATCTCCGTATCCATATTGGTTCTCTGCGAGTATTCTATTTTTGTTTGTGAAACTCTCTAATCTGTTATTGAACAGTTTTTCAATAATTTTCGAAAATTGTGGAAGTAAAGAAACAGGTCTATAATTTGTAAATTTGTGTTTGTCTCCAGTCTTATAAATTGGTACAACTTTAGCTTTATCAATTTTCTTTGAGAGTTTGCCTGTTTGAAATCATAGGTTATTAATACACATTAATGGTCCTGGGATCTCTTCAATAACCCTTTTTATTGTTTCCATATCAATTCCATTACAATCGTTTGAAGTCTTAGATTTGCATGTTTTCACGATTTTAACTATTTCCTCTTGTGTCACATTACTGAGAAACATTGAGTTGGGATTTCTATCTATGGTGTCATTATAGTCCTCAAATGAAACTGGGTCTGGAATCATTTCCTCCAATTTTGGTCCAATATTTACAAAGTAGTTATTAAAGCTTTCAACTACTTCCTTTATGTTGTCATTATGTTTATTTCCATCTAAAAAGTATTAGGGGTAATCCCTCTTAGTGCCATTTTTGATAATGCTATGGATGATGCTCCATGTTGCTCTCTTATTGTTTTTGTGTCTGTTTAATTATTGACTGTAATATTACTTTCTACATGATTGTAGTATGTTAGTTACCTTGTTTTTTAAACTTTTTGTACTTAATTTCTGCCTCTGTAGTTCTTTGTGTTATATATTTTCAATATAATGTATTCTTCTTATTACAAGCATTTTTTAATCATTTTGTCATCCATGGCTGATTGTTTTTAGCTTTCTACTGAGTTGTTTCCAAGGACAATGTTTGTCATAAAGTATTATGAACGTGTTTAAGAAATGTTCATATGCTTCATCAACCTCATTTCCATTGTACACATTGTCCCAATTTTGCTTTTGTAGCTCATTTTTGAAAGCAATCATCCTCTTCACTGTGCATAGTCTTCGAATTGTCTTTTTGCCTTGCAGTTTCCATCTTATATTGCGAAAACTGGCAGATGATCACAAACGTTGGTTATAATTAGACCACTTGTAGTGTTATTATCAAAATCATTGGTAAAAATATTATCAATAAGCGTGACACAGTGTCCTGTGATTCTGCTTGGCTTTGTGATTTTAGGATATAAACTGATGCTGTACATTGTATCAATGAGGTCATCAATATACTTTTGCTTGTTAGGGTTCAATAGGTCAATATTAAAGTCATCTCATAAGAAAATTATTTATTGACCAGTCTCCATGTAAGTTGCCTTGATCCATTCTTCAAATTGTTCTATACGTGACTTAGGTGATCTATATATACAACTGATTACTATGTTTTTGCTTTTTTCCTGACATATTTCAGTGGTTATACATTCTAATATATTATCAATAGCAAATGACATGTTTTTACCACTTTGTAGTTCAGGTTCATCACGTACACAGCTACTCCTCCATTTTGGTTGGTTTTGTCGATGTAGTTTAGTTCATATCCTTTCAGATCAACATCTATTCCTTTTTTATCATCAATCCATGTTTCTGTGACAGCGATTACTTTAAAGGGTTTGTTGAATTGTTCTAAAATGTGCTTCATGTTATTGTAATTTGCGTTCAAGTTTCTGCTATTAAAATTAATAATTGAAAATTGTTATCACACTTAATGTTTCTATTGTAATGTGCATCTGTATAATAAAAACAATTATTACTGATGAGGGAGAAAAAAGGCCCTGCGATGAGGTGACGACTTGTTCAGTTTGTGGCCAAAGGTTCGCTCGGAATGGCACCTTAGAGAGTATTAAGGGGATACCTTTAGTCAAAAATGATTTATGGGGGGTCATAAATCAATGATTTATGGGGGGTCATAAATCAATGATTTATGAGGGGTCAAGTTCAAAGGTCAATGATTTATGAGGGGTCAAGGTCAAAGGTCAATGATTTATGAGGGGGCAAGGTCAAGGGTCAAAGTCAAAGGTCAAGTTCAAAGGTCAGGGTCAAATGTCAAGGTCAAGTGGGTGTGGCTTACCCCGGAAGAGGGCAGAGTTAAGACCTGCGGTGGGAGTGGTTAAACCAGGAAGAGGGTGGAGTTAAGACCTGACGAGGGAACAAAGGAGGGTTCAGTTTTTTAAGAAAGCTTGAGAATGTCATCTGAGCAGCATGTGACCATCCATTTGACAGTTTAAATGTTTACGATCGTTTGAAACAACTTCCAGATTTCGATGTATTGATGGCTGGGAATGTTACGTGTGGAGATGTGGACACGCACGCACTTCACACACGCACACACACACACACACACACACACACGCACACACACACACACACACACACACACACACACACACACACGCAGAGGAGGGGTACAAAAGGGCGGTGTAAGGCTTAGTCATTATTTGGAGCTTTATACGTTAGCGTAAAGACTTTGTTCGATTCGGTCATGATTAGTGAAACGCCTGTGTCGATTTATAAAAATAATAAAACTTACATTGACGCTCCGCAAAAAAGTCGAGTGTTTCTAAATCGTATTCAGATGCCACCGACCGAGTCTTTGCGTGAGAAATGGGACTTGGAAGCGTACGGGATGGAGGGATCTTTTGGATTTGTATTCAGATACGAAATGGGTGATATCTGCTTATTTCAGCTAAAAGAAAGAAGAGACGGAAGCCCTTTCTCGATATTTTCATCATTATCTACCGTGGATTGGGAAGTTTTTGTTACGTGGGGAGATGTGGACACGCACACACACGCACACACGTACACACACACACACACACACACACACACACACACACACACACACATTCGTACGCACACATCGTTAAGACCAGAAGAGGGGACAAAGGAGGGTTCAGTTTTTACTGACCAGCCATTTGACAGTTTAAATGTTTACGATCGTTTGAAACAACTTCCATACCTCACGAAAACATATTTAAACAGATGGAGAAACTATCGCAGAACACAGTGTAACCTAGCAACTGACCATCCATTTGACAGTTTAAATGTTTACGATCGTTTGAAACAACAGGTCAGTTTGGGGACAAAGGTTAAGGTTAACCATATGTTTGACCCTGCTTCGATGTATTGATGGCTGGGAATGTTACGTGGGGAGATGTGGACACGCACACACGCACACACGCACACACGCGCACTCACACGCACACACACACACACGCACACACACACACACACACACACACACACACACACACACACACACACACACACACACACACACACACACCATTACCTCTGCTTTACCATGTTATTAGACAATGGTTTAACTCCGTTTAAGCATTTAAACGTTAAAAGCATTGCACGTGTACGACGTTGTAATACTTTTTTTTTTACCAGCCGATGACGACGAAGTGAAAGACGAAGAACTTTGCTTAAACGATCTTACAAAGTTGGAAGATGATTATCAAGGTGTGTTTAAACCTTCGAATTATTTAATATTATGTGTATTCATTATTTTGTTTCATAGAGGAATTGCCGTAAGATCCTAACGCGATCGTTTTAACACAATCGCAGTCTGGTGAGTGAAATGATTCTCATTTTACAAGAAAAAAACATGCGGTATACAATACATATATACATATATTTACTTACAGATTTTCCGTTTACATCTCCGGTTCACTGGTCTCTCTTAACGCTGGCGGGTCCGTCGACGGCCGTCGAAGAGAGTCGGCCATTCCAGGCAGAGGAGAAGGCTTGATTGCGCCAAAGAACCCAGACATCGAATCCTTGGTCCGGGACAATATCATCGAAAACAACGGCGAATGTTCGACATGCCTCCGCTGTAAGTTTTTCTCGTTTTCTGTAAGCTTTTTAAGATTCTCAGGAGCTTTAAAGAGCTCCTCTCATTCTAATGTCTTTCGCTCAAATGAATTTCCCGCCGGGAGTAGTAGGCGGGGACTGATTCCGGAGGTGGGCGGTTGTTTCTGGCAAGCAACCTTCTGGTGTGCATTAGCGCCACCTACTGAAATGGAGTGTGGACCAAGATGGATCCCTACTCTATATTCTTTTATTTAACCCAATGTTTTTTTAAATACGTGTATAATGCTTTATATCCTATGTGTTGTGAATTCCATCCTACTATATCTTCCAAGGAACCCAAAGAAATGTTACCACACCTCCCGCTTTATTTATTTTGTAGATTGCCTGAACTATTTCATAAACTAAATCTTGTTTTGTTTCTGATGCTATGTTTTTATGCTCATCAATGCACTGTTGGAGTGCGAGCACACAACTACTTTCCTTGCTTTGTTTTCCTCTGTCCAGTTAACTGCCATATAAATTGCTACCAATTCCCCCGTAAAAACAGATAGTTTATCACTGATTATTTTATTTAATACTATGTTTCCTTGTGGGATAACTGCTACAGCTCTTACCTCTAATTTTTTATAGTTTTTGATGCATCCGTATATATATCATATCTCAATCCATTTTTCTATCTGGTAACTATTTAAATTTCTATTCTTTAGTAATTGCATGTTTTCTTTTGGGTTATCAAACATCCACGGTGGTATTGCAGGCATTGGTACTGTAGGACTAACTTTAATATTGTCAATTTTAACTTTATTACATATGTCTCCTATAATCCACCCAAAACTATTCTTTTTTTTTAATTTTTTTCTCTTTTTCTTGGCAGTTTGGTAGCACTGGACAAGTCGGATATCCTTGCTTGGATCCTTTTAAAGTTGCCCGATAAACTGCTGAGAGTTGATCTCTCCTCTTGTCCAAAGGTGTTTCATTCATTTTTACTTGTAATACTGCCACTAGGGTCGATGTAGTAGCTCCACAACATAACCTTAAAGCCTGTGACTGGATCCGGTCTATTTTCCCAAGTCATGTTTTTGAAGCAGATTGGTAAATAATGCATCCGTAATCAATAACAGATGGAATTAAAGTTATAAATATATACATATATTGTTTTCAACGTTAACCTATCAGCCCCCCAATCATTACCCCTCAAAGCCCTCATTATATTTAACACCTTTTTACTTTTTCCCCTATTTTTTTATTTTCCGGAAGGAACACTCCTGAAGGAATAAATAAAGTACTATCTAATCTAATCTAATCAAATCTATTTTGCTGATGTGGGTTGACTAGTTCATATTTTTATCAAACCATATTCCTAAATATTTAAATACTTGTACCTCTTTTATATTTTCACCTTAGAGTTTTTATTTGGAGCTTGTTTTGTACTTTTGTCTTTGTAAAATGTATGACTTTTGTCTTTCCAACAGAGAATCTTAAACCTCAAGCCGTTCCCCAGTCTTGAACATTATTTACCACTTTGTTAGTTTTTTGATTATTTCTTTTGACTCTAAATAATATACTAGTATTTCATTAATCATTTTTTTTTTCCATTACTTTCCCCAAATTTATAATTTCCTGCCTCTTCCGGGTCTTACCCTGACTTGCATATTGGAATTATTACCGCTAATTTTCCCCTCTGCCGGTCATTCTCTTTCTTCATATATCCTGTCATATCATTTCAAGACCACTTCTTTGACGATGCTACCTAAGTTTTTGATCATTTGATAACCCACTAGGTCTTTCCCCGGTGACATATTTTTAACCTTTTTCAAAATTCGAACCATTTCATTCAAAGAAAATGTCATATCCATAGTGTTGGTAAAGCTATTATCGTTGTCTTCCATCATTTCCCCAATATTTAAACTCATTGTTTTTTCTCTCTTTTGTTTTTCCACATTTCTCAAATTATCATTACTGTGCACTTTAACACATGTTTTTGCTAAAGGTTCTGCTGTTTCTTTACCCGTGACTACATCTTCTTTAATAAATGTGGCACATCATCCTCTTTACCCTTCATTCCTATCTTTACGAATCGTTATATATCCTTTTATTATAAAGTTTAATTTTGGCTTCAGCCCTGTTTCTTGAATACAAATTATATGTGGTTTAGTTTTCATATTTTTAATATATCCCTTTAATTCATGTTCGGTTGCTATCAAACTTCTGGCATTCCACCGGACAATTAACAGGGTGTTGCAATGTGGTAACATGACTCCGTCATGTCTACTCTCCGTAGTACAGCTTGCACCCGGTCCCAAGATAGTTCTTTCAACAACTTTGCTGCTGCTTTGACAATCATTTTGATCTTCTCAGTCTTATTTCTAGCCTGTTCTGTACAGTTTATTACGTGAGCCAGGAATACAACTAATTTGTCCGTGGAAATTCCTGTATTTGTTGCCTCTTGTTTTTTTTTTATTTCTTGAACTATTCACACTTCTCTTCTTTTCTACACTTTCTTGATTTCTCACTTTAAATGCCTCTGCGTATGTAATATTTCTTTCAACTTTGATTTGTTGTACTTCTGTTGCCTGTTTCATGATGTATGGCTTTTGATTATTTCTTTTTTCAATCTACAAGTCCAATAAATAACACGTATTTCAAGATTACTGATAACTTTTTTCAAAATAAAATGTAATTCCTGAATAAGATAATTGTATCGGATCCAATGGATTGTCTGGTCCTAAAACCTCTTTGTAATGTTTGTTTGATTCCCCCAAAATACGACACAGTCTAATTTGAAAAACATATGTGCCTCGTCGGCTGTAGTAAAAAAAATTAAAATAAAAAGCAAACCCATGCCTCCTCGGTCTAACCTCTCACAGTCCTTTTTTTTTTCGTGTCAAAGATGGATCAGAGACCACCTTGGCCCCTAACCCCCACTTCTTCTCCACTACCAAGAGAACAGTAATTAATCCGAGCTGAGTTTTTAAAAATATTCCAACATGACTTTTTACTTTCATTTTGTATCAAAGCTGAGTTGTGCTCTCTGGTTTATTTTGCAAATGAACCGACAGAACATGATCATGTACAAGACTCGCCTACCCCCAATGCACTGCAGCCCAACGCTCCTGGTCGGATGTTTTTTTCGGGGTTCATGGAGAGATGCGGTAAAGAGTGGTAGCCAAGACACACGGTCACACACGGTCACACACGGTCACACTCGGCAATTATTTTGACCTGGGGAGCAGATTTAGAGGAAAAAAAATGTGTCTGGGGGGCCGGGATATCTGATTTTCAGGTACAAAAAACTTCACAATGACACAAAATAAACACAACAGTTAAACCTCACACTAAAAACAAGACATTGACTTGTACGTTCAAAAGACAGAATAGAACAAGTCAAGACATGCAATGCCATCTACAAAATGTTATGTAAATGTTAGTCATTACACACGTGGCTATGGTTTTGATATATTTGTTACAGACATGTTTACGTCAAGTAACATCACATGGTTCCATTTGCACCTTTCAACAAATCTGAAAAGGAATATTAAGAAGTAAAACTTATATTTAATCCTACCTCTTCTCCGAGCACACGGTGACTGTACATACGGGTCGAAAAATGTTGACCTAATTCAGCATTTCTCAAAGTGTGGGGAATAGAGACATGACAGGTGGGGCGCGAGGAAAGGGAGGAAATTTCACTTTAATTTTTTATTTTTTTTACTATGCTTTCATTTTCTATACACACTGTAAATCACTTTGTGATTCTGTCTTTGAAATCCGCCGTATAAATAAATGTAAATTACTTATTTTTCCTGTAGGCTTTAAATTTCTCGGCAGGAGCGAAAGTTTGACAGACATAGCAACAGTAACTTTTGCAGGCGGGGCTAAGAGGAACAAACTTTCGGGCGGATGGGTAGCAGGCTAATGTGCGGACCACAATTACACAAAATGGATACATTTGCAACTCGCACCTCAAAGGTCTGCGGAGAAACAAAAAATATGACGGGTCTAATCAACCAAAAAGTCAACCTAAAAGAAAATATGGCGAAGTGTATCTTGCTCTTGGATTCACGGCAGCGGAGGTGGGGGCAGAGGAGGGACCCCTGTGTGTTCTGTGTCTAAAACGGCTATCAGCAGACAGCATGAGACCCAACAAATTAAAGAGACACCTCGAGCATCACATGATGTCCAATAAATTGTTTTGTTGGGGCGATGGGGGTAGGTGGGCCTTGAAAACTAACCCCTTAGTCTAAAGTGGGGATGACAGAAAAAAAAAAAAGTTTGAGAAGCCCTGACCTAATTGTACGGATCTCATTTTAAATGGCAAACCGATCATTTAAATGTTTTCACTTTGAATATGAAACTAGGAGAAGAGGTAGGATTAAATATAAGTTTTACTTCTTAATATTCCTTTTCAGATTTGTTGAAAGGTGCAAATGGAACCATGTGATGTTACTTGACGTAAACATGTCTGTAACAAATACATCAAAACCATAGCCACGTGTGTAATGACTAACATTTACATAACATTTTGTAGATGGCATTGCATGTCTTGACTTGTTCTATTCTGTCTTTTGAACGTACAAGTCAATGTCTTGTTTTTAGTGTGAGGTTTAATTGTTGTGTTTATTTTGTGTCATTGTGAATTTTTTTGTACCTGAAAATCAGATATCCCGCCCCCCCAGACACATTTTTTTCCTCTAAATCTGCTCCCCAGGTCAAAATAATTGCCGAGTGTGACCGTGTGTGACCGTGTGTGACCGTGTGTCTTGGCTACCACTCTTTACCGCATCTCTCCATGAACCCCGAAAAAAACATCCGACCAGGAGCGTTGGGCTGCAGTGCATTGGGGGTAGGCGAGTCTTGTACATGATCATGTTCTGTCGGTTCATTTGCAAAATAAACCAGAGAGCACAACTCAGCTTTGATACAAAATGAAAGTAAAAAGTCATGTTGGAATATTTTTAAAAACTCAGCTCGGATTAATTACTGTTCTCTTGGTAGTGGAGAAGAAGTGGGGGTTAAGGGGCCAAGGTGGTCTCTGATCCATCTTTGACACGAAAAAAAAAAGGACTGTGAGAGGTTAGACCGAGGAGGCATGGGTTTGCTTTTTATTTATTTTTTTTTACTACAGCCGACGAGGCACATATGTTTTTCAAATTAGACTGTGTCGTATTTTGGGGGAATCAAACAAACACTACAAAGAGGTTTTAGGACCAGACAATCCATTGGATTCGATACAATTATCTTATTCAGGAATTACATTTTATTTTGAAAAAAGTTATCAGTAATCTTGAAATACGTGTTATTTATTGGACTTGTAGATTGAAAAAAGAAATAATCAAAAGCCATACATCATGAAACAGGCAACAGAAGTACAACAAATCAAAGTTGAAAGAAATATTACATACGCAGAGGCATTTAAAGTGAGAAATCAAGAAAGTGTAGAAAAGAACAGAAGTGTGAATAGTTCAAGAAATAAAAAAAAAACAAGAGGCAACAAATACAGGAATTTCCACGGACAAATTAGTTGTATTCCTGGCTCACGTAATAAACTGTACAGAACAGGCTAGAAATAAGACTGAGAAGATCAAAATGATTGTCAAAGCAGCAGCAAAGTTGTTGAAAGAACTATCTTGGGACCGGGTGCAAGCTGTACTACGGAGAGTAGACATGACGGAGTCATGTTACCACATTCCAACACCCTGTTAATTGTCCGGTGGAATGCCAGAAGTTTGATAGCAACCGAACATGAATTAAAGGGATATATTAAAAATATGAAAACTAAACCACATATAATTTGTATTCAAGAAACAGGGCTGAAGCCAAAATTAAACTTTATAATAAAAGGATGTATAACGATTCGTAAAGATAGGAATGAAGGGTAAAGAGGATGATGTGCCACATTTATTAAAAAAGATGTAGTCACGGGTAAAGAAACAGCAGAACCTTTAGCAAAAACATGTGTTAAAGTGCACAGTAATGATAATTTGAGAAATGTGGAAAAACAAAAGAGAGAAAAAACAATGAGTTTAAATATTGGGGAAATGATGGAAGACAACGATAATAGCTTTACCAACACTATGGATATGACATTTTCTTTGAATGAAATGGTTCGAATTTTGAAAAAGGTTAAAAATACGTCACCGGGGAAAGACCTAGTGGGTTATCAAATGATCAAAAACTTAGGTAGCATCGTCAAAGAAGTGGTCTTGAAATGATATGACAGGATATATGAAGAAGGAGAATGACCGGCAGAGGGGAAAATTAGCGGTAATAATTCCAATATGCAAGTCAGGGTAAGACCCGGAAGAGGCAGGAAATTATAAATTTGGGGAAAGTAATGGAAAAAAAAAACGATTAATGAAAGACTAGTATATTATTTAGAGTCAAAAGAAATAATCAAAAAACTAACAAAGTGGTAAATAATGTTCAAGACTGGGGAACGGCTTGAGGTTTAAGATTCTCTGTTGGAAAGACAAAAGTCATACATTTTACAAAGACAAAAGTACAAAACAAGCTCCAAATAAAAACTCTAAGGTGAAAATATAGAAGAGGTACAAGTATTTAAATATTTAGGAATATGGTTTGATAAAAATATGAACTAGTCAACCCACATCAGCAAAATAGATTTGATTAGATTAGATTAGATAGTACTTTATTTATTCCTTCAGGAGTGTTCCTTACGGAAAATAAAAAAATAGGGGAAAAAGTAAAAAGGTGTTAAATATAATGAGGGCTTTGAGGGGTAATGATTGGGGGGCTGATAGGTTAACGTTGAAAACAATATATGTATATATTTATAACTTTAATTCCATCTGTTATTGATTACGGATGCATTATTTACCAATCTGCTTCAAAAACATGACTTGGGAAAATAGACCGGATCCAGTCACAGGCTTTAAGGTTATGTTGTGGAGCTACTACATCGACCTTAGTGGCAGTATTACAAGTAAAAATGAATGAAAAACCTTTGGACAAGAGGAGAGATCAACTCTCAGCAGTTTATCGGGCAACTTTAAAAGGATCCAAGCAAGGATATCCGACTTGTCCAGTGCTACCAAACTGCCAAGAAAAAGAGAAAAAAAAAATAAAAAAAAGAATAGTTTTGGGTGGATTATAGGAGACATATGTAATAAAGTTAAAATTGACAATATTAAAGTTAGTCCTACAGTACCAATGCCTGCAATACCACCGTGGATGTTTGATAACCCAAAAGAAAACATGCAATTACTAAAGAATAGAAATTTAAATAGTTACCAGATAGAAAAATGGATTGAGATATGATATATATACGGATGCATCAAAAACTATAAAAAATTAAAGGTAAGAGCTGTAGCAGTTATCCCACAAGGAAACATAGTATTAAATAAAATAATCAGTGATAAACTATCTGTTTTTACGGGGGAATTGGTAGCAATTTGTATGGCAGTTAACTGGATAGAGGAAAACAAAGCAAGGAAAGTAGTTGTGTGCTCGCACTCCAACAGTGCATTGATGAGCATAAAAACATAGCATCAGAAACAAGACAAGATTTAGTTTATGAAATAGTTCAGGCAATCTACAAAATAAATAAAGCGGGAGGTGTGGTAACATTTCTTTGGGTTCCTTGGAAGATATAGTAGGATGGAATTCACAACACATAGGATATAAAGCATTATACACGTATTTAAAAAAACATTGGGTTGAATAAAAGAATATAGAGTAGGGATCCATCTTGGTCCACACTCCATTTCAGTAGGTGGCGCTAATGCACACCAGAAGGTTGCTTGCCGGAAACAAACGCCCACCTCCGGAATCAGTCCCCGCCTACTACTCCCGGCGGGAAATTCATTTGAGCGAAAGACATTAGAATGAGAGGAGCTCTTTAAAGCTCCTGAGAATCTTAAAAAGCTTACAGAAAACGAGAAAAACTTACAGCGGAGGCATGTCGAACATTCGCCGTTGTTTTCGATGATATTGTCCCGGACCAAGGATTCGATGTCTGGGTTCTTTGGCGCAATCAAGCCTTCTCCTCTGCCTGGAATGGCCGACTCCCTTCGACGGCCGTCGACGGACCCGCCAGCGTTAAGAGAGACCAGTGAGCCGGAGATGTAAACGGAAAATCTGTAAGTAAATATATGTATATATGTATTGTATACCGCATGTTTTTTTCTTGTAAAATGAGAATCATTTGACTCACCAGACTGCGATTGTGTTAAAACGATCGCGTTAGGATCTTACGGCAATTCCTCTATGAAACAATATAATGAATACACATAATATTAAATAATTCGAAGGTTTAAACACACCTTGATAATCATCTTCCAACTTTGTAAGATCGTTTAAGCAAAGTTCTTCGTCTTTCACTTCGTCGTCATCGGCTGGTAAAAAAAAAAAGTATTACAACGTCGTACACGTGCAATGCTTTTAACGTTTAAATGCTTAAACGGAGTTAAACCATTGTCTAATAACATGGTAAAGCAGAGGTAATGGTGTGTGTGTGTGTGTGTGTGTGTGTGTGTGTGTGTGTGTGTGTGTGTGTGTGTGTGTGTGTGTGTGTGTGCGTGTGTGTGTGTGTGCGTGTGAGTGCGCGTGTGTGCGTGTGTGCGTGTGTGCGTGTGTGCGTGTCCACATCTCCCCACGTAACATTCCCAGCCATCAATACATCGAAGCAGGGTCAAACATATAGTTAACCTTAACCTTTGTCCCCAAACTGACCTGTTGTTTCAAACGATCGTAAACATTTAAACTGTCAAATGGATGGTCAGTTGCTAGGTTACACTGTGTTCTGCGATAGTTCCTCCATCTGTTTAAATATGTTTTCGTGAGGTATGGAAGTTGTTTCAAACGATCGTAAACATTTAAACTGTCAAATGGCTGGTCAGTTGCTAGGTTACACTGTGTTCTGCGATAGTTTCTCCATCTGTTTAAATATGTTTTCGTGAGGTATGGAAGTTGTTTCAAACGATCGTAAACATTTAAACTGTCAAATGGCTGGTCAGTAAAAACTGAACCCTCCTTTGTCCCCTCTTCTGGTCTTAACGATGTGTGCGTACGAATGTGTGTGTGTGTGTGTGTGTGTGTGTGTGTGTGTGTGTGTGTGTGTGTGTGTGTGTGTGTGTGTGTGTGTGTGTGTGTGTGTGTGTGTGTGTGTGTGTGTGTGTGTGTGTGTGTGTGTGTGTGCGTGTGTGCGTGTGTGTGCGTGTCCACATCTCCCCACGTAACAAAAACTTCCCAATCCACGGTAGATAACGATGAAAATATCGAGAAAGGGCTTCCGTCTCTTCTTTCTTTTAGCTGAAATAAGCAGATATCACCCATTTCGTATCTGAATACAAATCCAAAAGATCCCTCCATCCCGTACGCTTCCAAGTCCCATTTCTCATGCAAAGACTCGGTCGGTGGCATCTGAATACGATTTAGAAACACTCGACTTTTTTGCGGAGCGTCAATGTAAGTTTTATTATTTTTATAAATCGACACAGGCGTTTCACTAATCATGACCGAATCGAACAAAGTCTTTACGCTAACGTATAAAGCTCCAAATAATGACTAAGCCTTACACCGCCCTTTTGTACCCCTCCTCTGCGTGTGTGTGTGTGTGTGTGTGTGTGTGTGTGTGTGTGTGTGTGTGTGTGTGTGTGTGTGTGTGTGTGTGTGTGTGTGTGTGTGTGTGTGTGTTGTGCGTGTGTGAAGTGCGTGCGTGTCCACATCTCCACACGTAACATTCCAAGCCATCAATACATCGAAATCTGGAAGTTGTTTCAAACGATCGTAAACATTTAAACTGTCAAATGGATGGCCACATGCTGCTCAGATGACATTTTCAAGCTTTCTTAAAAAACTGAACCCGCCTTTGTTCCCTCGTCAGGTCTTAACTCCACCCTCTTCCTGGTTTAACCACTCCCACCGCAGGTCTTAACACTGCCCTCTTTCTGGTTAAAACTCCACCCTCTTCCTGGTTTAACCACTCCCACCGCAGGTCTTAACTCCACCCTCTTCCGGGGTAAGCCACACCCGCTTGACCTTGACATTTGACCCTGACCTTTGAACTTGACCTTTGACTTTGACCCTTGACCTTGACCCCTCATAAATCATTGACCTTTGACCTTGACCCCTTATAAATCATTGATTTATGACCCCCCATAAATCATTGATTTATGACCCCCCATAAATCATTTTTGACTAAAGGTATCCCCTTAATACTCTCACCTTGACGACACACATGAGGACGCACACGGGCGAAAAACCCTTTGCTTGTTCGGTTTGCGCCAAGACATTTTCTCAGAAGCCGCACTTGATAAAGCACATGAGAACGCACACAGGGGAAAAACCCTTTACTTGTGCAGTTTGCGGTAAAAGGTTCTCTCAGAAGTCGGCGATGGTGATACACGTGAGAACGCACACGCGGAAAAGAGCTCTTCAAGGCAGTTGGGATCAGCCGCGCGAAAGAATAGGATGAGATGAGGACATTTGCATACCGTATTTCCTTGAATTGCCGCAGGGGCGCTGATTAATTTAAAACCTCTTCTCGCTCTGACGTTTACCAAAGGCATGCGTTAATTAGTTTAAAACCTCTTCTCACTCCGGCGCTTACCAAAGGCAAGCAGTAAGTTTAGGCCTGCGCTTATAAATGTTAGTGTGATGTAAGGATACCATCATGAAAAGCACACTCAATGAAAAAAACTTTATTATGGTCTTACCTTTACTTATAAATGAAGTCCATGGGCAGCTCCTTCTGATCAAAAGCATCGATAACTTGATTATAGAAGTCTTCCTTATCTTTCTTCAGTTTTAAAAGTCTTTCTGTCTCGATTTATTACCTCCTGCTTCGATTGAAAGTCCAGTTTAGAAAACTTTTTTATTTTGGATATGTAATCCTCCATGTTAAAAGTGCAAGCGAGAGGAAAAAATAAACGATCGCTGCTCACTCTTGCTGCTTGTTGTCACTTCTTCTGCAGCCGAGTAGTCGCAAGAAGGATCACTAGCGCCCTCTACCACCAGGAGGTGGGAGTCATTTAATGCTTTCCTCCTCTCCAAGGTTCTCATAGTCATCATTGTCACCGACGTCCTACTGGGTGTGAGTTGTCCTTGCCCTTATGTGGGCCTACCGAGGATGTCGTAGTGGTTTGTGTTGTGGTTTGTGCAGCCCTTTGAGACTAGTGATTTAGGGATATATAAGTAAACATTGATTGATTGATTGATTGATTGATTGATACTCCGCCTTCCGCCCGATTTTAGCTGAGATAGGCACCAGTGCCCCCCGCCATCCCAAAGGGAATAAGCGGTAGAAAATGGATGGATGAAGGGAGAAAAAAATTGTATCTGGATCTATATCAATTTCTAAATCCTGGTTTTTGTGATCTTTGTTGCAGAAGTTTTTCAGTTCCATATTTTTTTGTTCAACAATCTCTGATGTTATTTCAATAATCTCTTTAAGTGTAGGTGGATGCACTCCTGAATCTAAGTCTTCTTATTTAGTGGTTCTTTGGAACATAGTCGTGTTGGTGTGGAATTCAGGTGTTTGTGTTCCGTCAGACTCCATTATCATCATTGTTGTGGAAGCAGTGTAGATTTCAAAATGTGTCCATGTCCTTGATGTCATGGACAACAAGTACTTTTGCTTCGGACCTCCATTCAGCTTTATGTAGATTTTACAGTTGGCGCTCCCAAGTTCCCTGGATTTTTCCATGCTATCTCAAGTCACGTGCTTTCTTGGCAATTTCAGCATTACGATTTGTGATATGCTCATTCATGTACACATTTGTTCCCTTCAGCTTCTTTCCCTATTTCAGCAGTGCCATTTTAAATTTTCTGTTTAAGAGTTTCATGAGGATGACTGGATTGGTGTTGTTCTTTCTTCCATTCAGTGGGATGAATGTTTTGATGGTATTATTGTCGATTTCAATTTCCTTTGATTGCAGAAAGTTGACTACTTCTGTTCTGAAGAGACAATATCCATTTCATCTGGTCATCTCCATTTCATCTCCATTATTCACAGCTTTTGCATAGGATCTTGGTTTAATTCGGTGCCGTGTCACAATTCAATCATTTGTTTATCCTGATCCATTTCATCTATGATATGCCTCAGCATGTTGTTGTCTACTTGCACTGCAATAATTTCTTCTTGAAGAGTCCTCATTCCTTGGCGCATTTCCTGGAAGTCCTTTCTTATGTTATTCCGACTTTGCAGACTCTATATTTTCCTGCAGACTTCTCAGATCTTCGTTAAGTTCTCTTATTGCTCTTACCAAAGCTACTTTGTGTTCTATTCTTGCTCTTTTTATGTCATGGACTATTTTTTTAGCATCACGTCTTGATTCCCATCAGGTCTTGTGTCCAACATTAAGTCTTGCTCCCCCTTGTGTCCAGAAAATCATTTGATTCTAAGGTTTTAGGATTTCAGTTTTCCTTTATATTTTGACATCTCGGCATGTCGCTGATGTCAGTGTCTCTTGTATCAGCTCTCTAACAGCAGTGGCTTCTTTAACGACTTGCAGCACTTTTAACCTGTTTATTTCAACAACTTTGTACCTTGCGCCGTTCAGAGATCAATTTGAGGTGTCAGCCTGTCAACTTATATCACTCTGTGTCATCAGAAGCACTTTAAAACAGTTACAAACTCGCTGTAGCTTGTGGTTGCTAGGCAACCGCTTCGAATTGCGGTAAGGGACTGTTGGCTTGGGGCCAACAGCTTTTCCAACTCGTCTTATCAGTGCCTCTTAACAGACCAAAATCAGTTTGAAGATGCCAGGTCACTCTCCTGCGGCTGTGATTACAAATCAGTGGTCAAAAATCTTCAAACTTATCAAAAACTCCAGTAGCAAAAGCGAAACCTTTTTTCTTTTCGTCCTCTCCCATTGACAGGAAGTTAGCAATTGATAGTTAGCAATACAGCATTAGTCATTTTTGCGAGGGCTGTCTTCATAGAGTGATTTGCCCTGAAACTGGACTGAAAGGGTTCACAGAGATTGTTAAACGCTAAATGTTCATTTAGATGTTGTGCAATACATTTTTCTAAGATTTTCGAGATGAAAGGTAAGTAGTTTACCGGTAGTTTACCATGAGGTCAGGATTGATGTTAGGTCTTTTGAGCAGAGGATGACTAATCACTTTTTTGAATGCTAGGGAAACAGTACCAGAGGATAGTGATAAGGTGTTTATATTAAGCACTGATGGTCCTAATATACAAACTTGATACGTTTTCCAGGTAGTGGGTCAAGTAAACATGTTGTTTGTTTTGTCCCATTTACAAATCGCAGGAGTTCCTCTAAAAAAAGAGAGATTATTTTGGAGGGCAACAATACATTCGTATTTGCGTTAATAGAAACCAATTGGAGCTGGGATGCATTAACTTTAATATTTTTTCTAATGAATACATTTTCTTAGTAAATAATTCCATAAAGTCATCAGCTGAGTGGGTGGAGCTATTGGGGGAGTCCCTTGCTGGGTTAGCGATGCTACTGTACTGATCAAATATTTGGGATCGTTTTAATTGGGGCGGGTGAGATTTGAGTAGCAATTAGTTTTAACTGTGGTAAGAGAGTGTTTATAAGTTATTAAACTATCACTCTATGCTTGATGGAAAACCTCAAGTTTAGTCGCATGCCATTGCATTGCAGCTTTCTACATGATAGTTTAAGAGCTCTGGTTTTTAGTTTTCACGGTTGCTATACTATCAACGGCGTTGCACAGAGCGTCGTTTAAGTTGTTAGTGAAGTTATCGATAGAGTCCACATAATTTGGGAAATGTGTCATTACCAAAGGCAGTAGGCCAGCAAAAGTTATAGTTCTGGCAGTATTAAAGTTGCGGCTGCTAAAGCATTGGTTATTCATAGCTTGTTGACAATGAGTTAGAACTTCCAATTGTATAAAGTAATGATCGGACATTACTTACAGGAGTACCATAAATTTGGAGGTGGTGACCCCCCGGACAAGGACTAGATCTATAGTATTACCGTTGTGATGCGTGGGTTCATTTATCATTTGTGTAAGACCACAGCTTTCAATTTTAGTCTGGATCACCACGCACGGATGGCCTGATGGGGTATTCATATGGGTATTTATATACTACATTATGAATATGTTATCTGCGTGCGTCACTGCATTAGCAACAAGCTCTGAAAATTTGCTGATAAAGTCCGAGTAGGGCCTACGGGAGGTAGAAAACCGCCAGAAAGAGAGGTAGCGGTGTGATAGACCATAGGTTCTCAACCTTTTTTCAGTGATGTACCCCCTGTGAACATTTTTGTAATTCAAGTACCCCCTAATCAGAGCAAAGCATTTTTGGTTGAAAAAAAGAGATAAAGAAGTAAAACACAGCACTATGTCATCAGTTTCTGATTTATTAAATTGTATAACAGTGTAAAATATTGCTCATTTGTAGTGGTCTTTCAAGAACTATTTGGAAAAAAATATATAAAAATAACTAAAAACTTGTTGAAAAATAAACAAGTGATTCAATTATAAATAAAGATTTCTACACAGAATTAATCATCAACTTAAAGTGCCCTCTTTGGGGATTTTAATAGAGATCCATCTGGATTCATGAACTTAATTCTAAACATTTCTTAAAGAAAGAAAATAAATCTTTAACATCAATATTTATGAAACATGTCCACAAAAAATCTAGCTGTAAACACTGAATATTGCATTGTTTAATTTTTTTCATAGTTTATGAACTTACATTCATATTGTGTTGAAGTATTATTCAATAAATATATTTATAAAGGATTTTTAAATTTTTGCTATTTTAAAAAAAATCTCACGTACCCCTTGGCATACCTTCAAGTACCCCCAGGGGAACGCGTACCCCCATTTGAGAACCACTGTGATAGACCTTGTAGTAAGCACCTCAAATGATTTATATTTATTACTTAGGTTAGGGCTAAGGTTAAAGTTTTCATTAGATATTAGTGCAACACCTTCACCCCTTTTAAGGGGACGGGCAATATTTGCATTTGTATAGTTAGGAGGAGATGCCTTATTAAGCATACATTTTTAATAATTAATAATTAATATTGTTACGTTTATTTTGTGTACTGGGCCTTAAATAATTTTGATCACATCTAGGAATTTATACGATGGAGATATTGAGGTTATTTGCTTGGTGTTGCGATAGATTTAACATGTCATACTTTGCCACCTCAGTAGAATGCATGTTCACCTCTGGCACGGTCACTACGGAAAAAAACATTGTGTGAGTTATGTTTTATTCTACGAGATATGCTGTGTGTGCAGGGATTCTAGCTTCTAGCTTACCTGACTCCTCATTAAGTTTTTTTGGGGCGTAAGTGAGGCATCAACCATATTATATTCCTATATCATGTTGTGCTATAGATTATAAACTGACCAATAATGCATGTTTTTAGACTGCGGGAGGAAACTAGTCTACCCAGAGAAAATTAATGTAATGAACTGAGATGTTTTTTCCTTATGAATGTAATTTTTTCTGTGACGGAGCTTTTAGCTCAAAACACTTGTATCTCAAATCCCCGTTTCCCATTAAAATTGATTGAAATCAGTTTAATTGGTTTTGCAAACTAGCTTCCCCCCTACATGCCACTTGAATAAATTCAAATGTGATTGGGGAGTGTGGGTGTACAGTGATTGTTTGTTGTGCCAAAATGAGAGTTAGCATGCACAATTGAACTCTTTTATCGCTGCTGTTATAAGCTAACCTGCAAAACAGCAACATGCACTTATTTTCTGCATGTGAATGTGAACTGCATCAGAGCGTAACAACCTGCATTTTACAGTTTATGTGGGCGCTGGAGTTGTCCAATGGTTGTTGTGGCTGTGAACGCATCACTGGCTGAGAGGAGCGTGTGCGTCTTTTGACACAATGAAAGAGCGAGAGAGCGATTGCTGTCAATAAATATGGCAGATCATTTGTTTATTTAGGTGTGATTATAGTAGAAATTGACCAGTTTTGATGGATAGTGGTTTTGTTTTGGCAGCCCTTTGATACATTTGTGATAAAGGACTTTATAAATAAAATTTGATAGATTTGTTGTTGATGTTGTTTTAGTGTGATTAGTAATTAGTTTTGTTCAACAAAAGGATTGTTAATGCAGACCACCTCCTACTCCTCCTTAAAACGTCTTAGCAGACGTTGTCATTGTTTTATCTGTTGTGACTACTTGACACCTGTCACTCACAGAGTTGCATTGGAAAATGGTGTGGAACACATTGTGATGTGTTTATTTTGCTAGAGTTTAGGTTGGATTATGGATTTGGATTTTGTGTACTGCATAGTGCACAATTGCACAGGCGAACTTTGCTCACGTATTAAAAGGGAACTGCACATTTTTTATTTTGCCTATCCTTCACAATCATTATGAAAGCCAGGACGACGGATTGATTTCTTTTCAAATGCATTCTAAATTAATATAAAATACATTCGATCAAATGTCTGCTTACAATGGAGCCTATAGGAGCCACTCTATTCCGCCTATAAATCCCTAAAAAAATCATCCAAACACCTCCATTAGGGTTTTATATACATCATGTAAGTATATACGTAATGAAGTAACAGGCACATTTACGTATTTTGATCATTTTAAATAGCACATTAGTTTAAAAAACGCATCACAACGTTCGGTTTTGATCACTACTTACTGCTGACTTTGAGATCCAACACACATAATAAAACATCACTTACTGTGCAACGTCTGCTGTCATTAGGATGCCGACTGCTAGGATGTTCATACATAGGCGCCGATCCCACAATGCCGAGCACCCACTTGGGATTGATGGCAAATTCGTTCTCAAAGTCACCACCAAGCATGCTCAGAAAAGTAGCGTCAGATTTATCGCCCGTCAGAGCACCCACTGGCAGACATGTGTTCAGACATTCCTATTTAAATGAAGAATGACTCATAACCCTTGCGAAGAAAAAAGGGGAATGGAGCCAAGCATCTTTTCATGTTGTTCTCACCATTTCCAAGTCTAATTTGGATACCAAAGTGTTAATTGTTCATGTATACGGGAAGATATGGAGATACTATCCGTTGTCCTCGAAGTAAGACAAGATCTGCGATCCCTACCACTACATCACGCCATGTTTTTTTACTTTGGCTCGGGAATCTCTGCGAGATTGATTGTATTTTGATCAAATCTATATGTTCACAAATGTTGTAAGTCTTTAGGTGTAATTAATCAGAAATGTATGATAATAGCTACAATATAGAGGCAATTTGTTTTTCCACTCTACTGGTACTTTAACATGGACACTCACATCTATTGGTTATTCTAACCCAGTAATTTCCAGGAGTTATCTCACAATATGGGAAGCTTCCTTTTGACTCATGTTTTCCATCCATCCATCCATCCATTTTCTCCCGCTAAAATGTGTAAAATAATTACAACATTTCAAGATTTCTGTCAATGAAGATTTACGTCAGCCTTCGACTGGTCTTTTTCGGCACGGTGTGGAACAAGGCAAGTGGCTGTTGCAAACAAAATAAATGCATGTGCAAGCAGATATTCTCAAAGATAAACATCAAATACAAATACTGCACTCACCTCACAGAAAAGAGCTTGCAGTCGAATATAGTTAATATAGACACTTACCTGTACATCATGTGTTGCCTTTATTATAACACTTGTACAAGGCTTTTAACTTTTGGCGGCTCCTGTTTATGTACAGTATTTTTGGTCCAAAATGGCTCTTTGAACATTTTGGGTTGCCGAACCCTGCTGCATACCCTTTTTGAGAACTGTTGTCAGTACAATGAATTGTAAATTGTTTGCTAACAGTTCTGTATGATTATATGAATGTACTTCTGTGTTTTCTTTCGGACCCCAGGATTGGTAACAGCTTCTCCAGAAGCGTGCAGTTCAACTTTGCACTGGCCATAACTCACGATGATGGGAGGAAGACAGAGCCTTAACCTGGAGACACTATAGCATCGCTTGGTAACAATTTGCTTCCAACCTACTCAGTGGCCTAGTGGTTAGAGTGTTCGCCCTGAGATTGGTAGGATGTGAGTTCAAACCCCGGCCTAGTCATACCAAAGACTATAAAAATGGGACCCATTACCTCCCTGCTTGGCACTCAGCAACGAGGGTTGGAATTGGGGGTTAAATCACCATAAATGATTCCCGAGCACGGCACCGCTGCTGCCCACTGCTCCCCTCACCTCCCAGGGGGTGATCAAGGGGATGGGTCAAATGCAGAGGACAAATTTCACCACACGTAGTGTGTGTGTGACAATCATTGGTGTTTTAACTTAACTTAACCGTAAATCAAGAGTGTCCAAAATACTGTAGCGTTGGACGGGATTCTTTAAAAGTCTCTACTCAAAGACATCAAGAAATGCTGACACGTTGTACGATCCATACCAGCTTTAACGATCATGTTAATTTTGAACACACACACACAAGTGAAAGCAATGCGTACTTAGTCAACAGCCCCACAGGTCACACTTATGGTGGCCGCATAAACAACACCAAAACTGTCACAAACATGCACCCCACTGTGAATCACACCAAACAAGAACAACAAATGCGTTTCGGGAGAACATCAGCACCGCAAAGCAACAGAAACACAACAACACAAATACCCAGAACCCCTTGCGACACCAACTCTTCCGGGACGCTACACAGCCCCCACCTAGCTGGGTTCGTTGTCCCCAACAGCCCATGCGTTCATCACAAAGTCCCGTAGGTGCTGAGGTAACTGGCGTCGTCGACGCCCCCCTGTTGGCGGCTGGCTGCCACCACTGTCTGCAGGTAAGTCAGAAGGGGGGGTTATTTCAGCATCCTCATTCCTCCCTGGGGGTATCTCCCTCTCCGGCAGGGTACTTGAGTCCAAGTGCCCCCGGCTCTGGTCCAATGGCTGGTATGGGGCCAAGCGGTCCCGGTGCAGCACCACCAGCCGGTTCCGAGGTGCCAGTCGTATCCGATAGACCACGTCGGACAACCTCTGGAGGACCTTGCAGGGTCCCACCCAGTGGCTAGTGAGCTTTGGGGAGAGTCCTTTCTTTCTCACCGGGTTGTAGACCCAGACATGTGCGCCGGGTTCAAAGGCCTGGCCTCGACTGCGGAGGTCATATGCTCGCTTCTGTTGGACCCCAGCCTCCATTAGACTGGTCCGGGCAAACTCGTGGGCCTCCCGCAGCCGCTCCACAAGGTGGTAGTAGTAGTCCAGGCCCGGTGCTCCGGTCACTTCTGGTTCTGGGGCTGGGCCAAAAACCAAATCAACAGGCGTACGCAATTCGTGACCAAACATTAATGATGCAGGGGTGCAGCGTGTTGACTCCTGCACCGCTGTCCTGTAGGCCCAAAGAATGAGTGGGAGGTGTAAGTCCCAGTCTCTCTGCCGCTTGTCAGTGAGAATGGCAAGTTGTGTGGCCAAAGTCCTATTAAAACGCTCCACCAACCCGTCGCCCTGGGGATGCAGCGGTGTGGTGCGAGTCTTTTTCACACCCAGGCGATGGCACACCTCCTGGAATACCTGGGACTCGAAGTTCCGTCCCTGGTCGCTGTGCAGCTCCTCTGGAGCTCCGAATCGGCAGAACATCTCCGAAACCAATCTCTCTGCAGTTGTCGCAGCGCTCTGGTCGGGTACCGCATACGCTTCGGGCCACTTTGTGAAATAGTCCATGGCCACTAAGATGTAGCGGTTTCCGCTATCAGTGACCGGGAACGGGCCGAGAATGTCCACACCCACTCGTTCCATAGGGGCCCCCACCTGGAACTGCTGTAAGGGAGCATGGGAGCGGCGCGTGGGACCTTTCTTTGCGGAGCATGCATCACAGCGATGGACATGCATCTCTACGTCACGGCGACAGCCTGGCCAGTAAAAACGCTGCCTCAGTCGGAGCAAGGTCTTGGTCACTCCAAAATGGCCAGTCCCTGGGAAGCCATGCATCACTTCGAGGACCTGAGGCCGCAGCACACGGGGTACCACGAGTTGGAGGGCAGCATGTTGTCCTGTCGGGGCTTCCCAGCGACGATACAGCAGGTCGCGAGACAACAGGAGGCTGTCCCACTGGGAGTACAGTGCTTTGGTCTCAGTGTCCAAGTGCACCACTGTGGCCCATTCCGGCCGCCGCTGTGCCCCCACCCAGCTGCGAGCTCTCTCAAGCACTGGGTCTTGCCTTTGATGGTCGATCAATTGTTGGGGGGTGAAACAGTCCAGGCCGACCGTGATGTCATGTTGCCTGACTGCAGCTACTGACGGGTCTGGCATGCACCGCTCCTCCGCCCGCCGGCAGAAACGACACGCCTCCTCACAGGGACGTCTGGACAACGCGTCAGCGTTGCCATGCAGGCGGCCTGGTCGATGAGAAATCGTGAAGTCATATTCCTGCAAGATCTCGACCCACCTGGCAAGCTGCCCCTCGG
The DNA here is from genome assembly GCF_033978795.1 of Nerophis ophidion. Taxonomy (NCBI): domain Eukaryota; kingdom Metazoa; phylum Chordata; class Actinopteri; order Syngnathiformes; family Syngnathidae; genus Nerophis; species Nerophis ophidion. Next base: position 33,982,492 of record NC_084614.1, on the reverse strand, counting down.
GTTCCTTGAAGTTCAGCAACCAGGTGAGGGAGGCGTGATCAGTCCGCAACACAAACCTTTGACCATAAAGGTAGGGACGGAAATGGCGAAGGCCGAGGACAATGGCCAACAATTCCCGACGAGTGACGCAGTAGTTCCGCTCTGGCTTGCTCAACCCCCGACTGTAAAAGGCCACCACCTGGTCACCTTGATTCCCTTCCTGTGACAGCACAACCCCCACACCGACATCACTGGCATCTGTATCAACCACGAAAGGTCGGCTGGGGTCTGGGTAGGCCAACACCGGGGCTCGGACCAAGGCCTCTCGCAGCTGTGTAAAGGCCTCATTGCAGCTGTCAGTCCATTCAAATAACTGTCCCTTGTGTGTGAGCTGGTGCAAGGGGCCAGCGATGGTTGCAAAGTCCTTGATGAATCTCCGGTAATAGGAGGCCAGTCCTAGGAAACTCCGCAGCTCTTTAACATCTCTTGGCGTTGGCCAGTCACGGACAGTAGCAACCTTGGCTGGATCAGTGGCAACACCTTGCCCACTAACGACATGCCCCAGGAAGGAAACTTCACGCCGAAGCAAATGGCACTTTTTGGGGTTCAATTGCAGCCCAGCCTGACGAATGGCTTGGAACACATGCTGGAGGTTCTGTAGAGCCCCCTTAAATCCTGCAGCATGCACCAGGAGGTCATCCAGGTATACCACACAGCGATCACGGGGGATGGATGCCAGCACTCTCTCCATCAACCGCTCAAAAGTGGCGGGTGCGTTGCAAAGCCCAAATGGCATCACCTTGAACTGCCAGAGTCCTTGACCTATCGTGAATGCTGTCTTTGGTCGAGCTTCGGCAGCCAACTCCACCTGCTAATAGCCGCTGCGGAGATCCAGGGAGCTGAACCAGGAGGAGCCAGTTATGTAGTCCAACGCATCATCTATGCGCGGCAACGGGTAGGAATCCTTGCGGGTTACATCGTTGAGCCGTCTGTAGTCGACACAGAACCGCCACGAGCCGTCCTTCTTCTTGACCAAAACTGCGGGTGCTGCCCATGGACTACTGGAGGGCTCGATGACCCCCGCCTGGCGCATCTCCTCAATTTTTTCCTGGGCAGCCACTCGTTTGGCAAGGGGCAGACGGCGTGGGTGAAGCCGGATTGGTCGTGTGTCTCCTGTGTCGATGTCGTGGAGTACGAGACTGGTGTGCGTGCAGTCTTCATCTTTCGCTGCAAAAATGTCCTGGAAGGCATTTAGTAAGCTTTTCAGTCGGTCCTGTTGATTGGTATCCAGGCCTTGACTGCTTCGCTCTAACAGTTCTGCAATAGCTTGCTGAGTCTCTTTAGTAGGCGGCCTTTTAGTAGAAGGGTTAGGCTGAGACTTCTCCTGGTCCACCATGAAGGCCGTAGCAGGGGATGGCTCTGTGGGGGCTGTCACTCTGCAGGCGCCGGGCTCATCAGTCCCCTGAAGGGCAATTGTTTTCTCACCAAGATGAAGCATGGCCCTAGATACATCGACCACGGCTCCCCACATCTCCAACAGGTCAAGTCCAACAATGCAGGGGTCCTGAATGTCAGCCAGCCAGAATGGGTGTCGTCTCTCTTGGTCCGCCACCTTAATGCACACTGTCCCTCGGCCCAGCATGGCGGCCTTGCTTCCTGTGACTGTTGTAATTTGGGTGTTGGTGATTGTCCAGCCTGGTGGCAAGCTGTGCTGCAAGTGGGGAAGGACACCCGGCCGGATGATGGAGATAGTGGACCCCGTGTCAACCAGGGCTCTGCAGACCGTTCCATCAAGCTCACATTCCAGGTATAGCCCCCGGGCCCTGCCCAGGCGGCCCAGGCGTTGTGCGTCACCCTCGGGTACAGTAGAAACCATCCCGGGTGTCAGTTCCCCGACACTGACACCCCTCTCTAGTTTGACGACACCTCCGCAGCAACATCAATGGGGGAAGGGGCTGGACAGTGTCTGGCAATGTGGCCAGGGACACCGCAGCGGTAACAGTTCACTTCGGTCTGCCTCCTCCGGGAGGAGCGTAGCCGTGGCGTTGCAGTCACTTGGTCGGCTCCCTCTCGTTCTGTCTCGTGATATCCAGCCTGGCGGACTCGCGGAACATCACGGCGGCCATCTGGACACAGGACGTGCTCCACACGTTCGGCTTCAGTCAATGCGGCAGAGAGAGAGTGTTTAGCAAACAGTCTGAGGTGTTCTCGAAGTCGTTCAGGCTGTAGACCACGGACAAAAGCTTGCACGGTGAGCTCTTCTTGTAATACTTCTGGAAACGCTGGGTGGCCCCTTCGCACCAGACGGCGAAGGTCCGCAGTATAAGCTCCGAGATTTTCTCCCAAAAGGCGTCGCCGCTTGTACAGCTGCTCTCGTGCTTCGTCTGCATGGATTGGTCGCCCGTAACGTCGTTGAAGAGCTTCGTGCATGGCATGCCAATCAGCCAATTCCTCCTCTTGTAAATCGACCAAACACTGTAGGGCTGGGCCTTCCAGGGACAGCGCCACATGCCCTGCGGTTGCCACATCAGACCAGCCATTTAAACGTGCTGCTAGCTGGACCTGAAGGAGGAAGGATTCAATAGAGCCTTCTCCACTATAGTGAGGAAGCTTTGGTGTGGCGATGCTTGGCCTGTAGTCATCTCGCAGGGAATTTGTGTCCACCATCAGCACAGGAGAGGCACTTCTTCGCCTGGCACTCCTTCCCACACGAGGCGCACTTCCTCCATCCGGTTGCACTTCCACTCTCGTCCCATCAGATTGAGCTTTCATTCTTCCTCCAAGTAGATGGGCCTCCAGTCCACCAGGGCGGCGCAAGTTCCTCTCCCTTACTTGGCGCTGAGGTGGTGGAGCCTCCAATCCACCAGGGCGGCGCTTGTTCCTTCCCTCTTCCTTGTGATGAGGTAGTTGATCTTCATTCGGAAGTGCATTCTCCAGGCATTTGATGAGATCCTCAAGTTTCTCTGAGAAAGCCATCCCACTTCTGACACCAATGTAGCATTGGACGGGATTCTTTAAAAGTCTCTACTCAAAGACATCAAGAAATGCTGACACGTTGTACAATCATTACCAGCTTTAATGATCATGTTAATTTTGAACACACACACACAAGTGAAAGCAATGCGTACTTAGTCAACAGCCCCACAGGTCACACTTATGGTGGCCGCATAAACAACACCAAAACTGTCACAAACATGCATCCCACTGTGAATCACACCAAACAAGAACAACAAATGCATTTCGGGAGAACATCAGCACCGCAAAGCAACAGAAACACAACAACACAAATACCCAGAACCCCTTGCGACACCAACTCTTCCGGGACGCTACAATACAAACCCAAGAAAAATTAAAGAATTCAAGCAAAAATGCATACTGTAACGAGAAAAAGGTGAAAGAAATTAACAAATATTTCTCTTTAAACATACATCTGTCATGGCCAATAATGCTGAATAGACGATTACATCATCTTGAGCCTCCCCTAACCACCAACACAAGTAGATTACAGTGTATGCATACAGTGTGTAGATTTGATCTTTTACAATATGACTTTTGTTTGGCACTTTGCCAGCTGGCCTTGTCATGCCCAATCAAATTGGATGCAAACGCGGTTAAGTTATATCTTGAAACATTAAGCTCTCAATATGCCCACTTTGGGGTTTTGAGTAAATTGTGTGTGGCTGAAAATGTGACGGACAAGGTACACAGTACACAGTTATGGTATGTTCAAGGACTTTTGTGGTCTATTTATAAAATAAAGTTGATGAGCTCCCTAAGCACTCATCAAACAAAGAATTATATACAATGATACAATTGTAAAACTTTAAAGCTTTTTTACTCCAGTAAAGAAAACAATATCTGTACGAATATTTTTATTTGTTTCGATTAATTTTTTGCACACTCTAAGGGATGGCGCTTAGAGCCTCCCGTATTGAATTAGTTGCACGACACATGATTGATTTCTAGGTTAAATCCCAAATGTGTTGAGATTCCAATATTGCCGTTGGATATGAGAAGCCAATTTTTTCATGGTGCCTGTGTTTTGCTTTAGTGTTAATTTTCAGCACTGACGCACTCTCTTGAGCCCTTGGAGATTTTCAGTGTGATGCTCGTCTTCAGTGACTGGAAGTGTCCTCTTCAGTCATGGCCACATCGAGTGTGTGTTAGGCATTTGTGTATTGCATAATCTTCAGATTTAGATACTATTCAAGTAGAGTACACTGCTCTCCAAAATCTAAACAATGGAATTGATCGACTGGCCTCTCAACAAAATTGACAAGAACTCAAGGCTTGACGAAACAATTGTAGCTAGACACACGGCTGACTCTTGGGGAAAGCGGACTGCACAATGTCTGGCAATCCTACAGTCGAGGATGTTGACAACATTTTCCCATCAGAATCATGATAACAGGACATCTGCTGATTGGAGAAGGCATTGCACCGGTGTTTTGACAAATTGGAAGCCATTCAAAGTACCCCAAAAGCTGCAACAAATGTTTGAAGGATTCAGAGCGTGGGCACTGAGACTTTTGTGATGTTGGATTAAATCGCAAACTGGACAACATCTTGTAGACGCTGTCTGCTCTGCATGGCGAAGTATGATGAGTTTGAGGACCAGAAATGGACAGTTAGAGTGAAAATGAAATTTGTTTCCGCTTGCTCAAATACAAACATTCTAATCTGGATTGTTTTCCCTGGCTAAAAGCGACCTGGCAAGGAGATTCGCCTAGAGTAAAATGCAGCAATGACGCAACAAACTCCTTCACTGTCAACAACTCTTTGTTGAGTTGAACTCTGTTCACTGTGCCTTCAGAGTGACTCCAGGCCTACATACAAACACCACGGACCATGGAGTGCCAGATACGTATGCACACATTGCACCACCACGCCACGCCTTTGTCGCCACGTATGCCCCTTGAGGTGTGACGAACGGCTGGACCCGCCAAAGGGTTGCAGCTTCGACGGCAGATAATCCCCACCCCGTTGCAATTCTCATGGTTTCTGTGTCGTATGTGCTTGTCGTGGCTATCGAGATTTTTTTCCTGGCCACACGCGAGTAGACACCCCCCGCCCCCAATTATAAACCTACTTTGGGATCTAGTTTTTTTTTACTAATCCAACCCCCTAACCCTAGACTCTGCATACCTCCCCGCCCTGACAATATATGTCTGCTCTTGTACAGGTCGGTGCATAAAATGTAATCTTTTTGTACTTTTTAAGTGCAATGAAACTGCAATCTAATCTTATCCTATCTCTGAGTGCCAGAAGTGCCAGCAGCCAGATTAGCGTAATACTGAATAAATAGGAGCTTTACAGGTTTGACAGGATCTGACCATACAGAGTTCACTCTGACCTGCAGAGACACAGGAAGTAGAATTGAGTAGTGTCATCCATTAAGCTCATGTCAACTCTCAGTGACACCCTGAACGCCTTTCGAATGCATTACCAATTTTAGTATTCAAGGAATTGCTCCAGCATTTTACTTCCCTTATCTGCCACCCACAGCTATTCTGTATGCATGGCCTAGCTGTGCATGTACTCACTGGCCACAACACTAGGAACACCTACACAAATCCACTATCAGAGACACTACAGTCCTCATTGTGCTGTCGTTTCTGAAATATTATACAACTAAAAGCCAGACCGAATTTGTTTTACAGCTCTCCTGTCAGACCTTATGAAATAAGTACACCTAATGAAGTGTTGGGTACTGTAAATGCTATTAGGATCCTAAATTAAAGAATGTAACTTATTCACATGCACATTTATGGACAGTAAATTGCTGAGACCCTCATGTGACCCTGCAAAGATGTTTTGCTCGCTATTGCAGTCATGTTTTTGAACCAATCTTGTTAAGGGATCGGTAACGTTCACATTTAAATCTATATATTTTTTTCTTTGTAAAAATAACTTCTCATTTTTTATTCAACATTTACTGTAACAGTGAGTTTGCTAATAATAACTATGCTGTCCAGTTGTTATGTCTTGTTTTACTACACTTCTTTGTATCATTAGCAAGTGTTACACAGTAGCATTTGCAATTCCAAGACTTTAGATGGCAGTTGTCTTTAGATTACAATGTTTTGCCTAGTTAGGGTGTAATGATTGCAATGATCACTATAGTCTTTTGTTGTACCCTACAAAGTATTTGTACTGTAATTTAAATCATAAATGAGTTGTACTTGTGTAGCGCTTTTCTACCTTCAAGGTACTCAAAGCGCTTTGACACTACTTCCACATTTACCCATTCACACACACATTCACACACTGATGGAGGGAGTTGCCATGCAAGGCGCTAACCATCACCCATCAGGAGCAAGGGTGAAGTGTCTTGCTCACGACAAACGGACGTGACGAGGTTGGTACTAGGTGGGGATTGAACCAGGGACCCTCGGGTTGTGCACTGCGCCACACCGTCCCTTCAATCGATCACAACTTGTTCAGTTTGTCTTCAAAAACATTTCGCCTCTCATCACCTCTTAGATTGGTCAGAACTACTCCAGATGCTGGTGCTATTTATGCTCCAACAAATTGAGGGTATGTACAAGTAAGAATGCTATGGCGCTATCGTGGTGGGAAAAAAACAACTGTTTATATGCAAAAGAACAACTCTTCAACTAGTTCTCATTAAAATGGAAATTAGCATAGATGAATAGTTGGGGCTTTGACACCAACATCTAGACTACATTTAAGTCTATGAGCATGAACTGATAAAGCCTGCACCGATGAGTGGTGAAACATCTTTTAAGTATTGTACTGATTACACCATTGCTGATGATTGTAACAGTTTTCATTACAACAGTTGGAAGTGTAGAAATCTCCATGTAAAATCAATAATGCTTATCTGCATTGTCTGTACCAGGGGTCACCAACGCGGTGCCCGCGGGCACCAGGTAGCCCATAAGGAACAGATGAGTAGCCCGCTAGCCTGTTCTAAAAATAGCTCAAATAGCAGCAATTACCAGTGAGCTGCCTCTATTTTTTAAATTGTATTTACAGTATTTACTAGCAAGCTGGTCTCGCTTTGCTCGACGTTTTTTAATTCTAAGAGAGACAGAACTCAAATAGAATTTGAAAATCCAAGAACATATTTTAAAGACTCGGTCTTCACTTGTTTAAATAAATTCATTTATTTTTTTACTTTGCTTCTTATAACTTTCAGAAAGACAATTTTAGACAAAAAATACAACATTAAAATAGATTTTAGGATTTTTAAACACATATACCCTTTTACCTTTTAAATTACTTCCTCTTCTTTCCTGACAATTTAAAATTTAAAGCCCACTAGGCTGCACCAAACTTTTGGTGCCTTGTTGACACAGAAAAGTACAGTGGTGTATGCGCAGCAGCCATGAAGGTTGCAAGCCTGTTTGGTTCAACTTAGCTTTGTGAATCAGCCTTTTCTGACATGAACTTCATCAAGAACAAACACAGAACACGCCTCACTAATGCACATCTGCAAGACTCACTCAAAGTTGCAGTGCTAAGTTACACACCAAAGTACAACACACTAGTTAAAAGCATGCAATTCCAGGCTTCCCATTAACTGACAAAGAAACAGATAACATATTTGGTGTGCAGTTCAAAGTGTGACATAATTTATTTAAACATTTGAGAGTTGACTTTTGTATTTTACATGAGTTATTATTCGTACAAACATGGTGGAAAGTAATTCATTATTTGTTATAAAATGTTAGTGGCTAGCTGGTTAAAATGGGATATTGTGATTTCACAAGACTGTCTTAGAAGTGATCATTTGAAAATGTGCACTTAGAGAAAATATAAAAAGAAAGTGTTGCATATTGATATTTATCTGTTTCTATGCATCTATTTTTTGTGATAAATCGTTAAGATGATCAGTGTTTCCACAAAGATAAATATCATTAATTATTAATAATAACATAGAGTTAAAGGTAAATTGAGCAAATTGGCTATTTCTGGCAATTTATTTGCGTGTGTATCAAACTGGTAGCCCTTCGCATTAATCAATACCCAAGAAGTAGCTCTTGGTTTCAAAAAGGTTGGTGACCCCTGGTCTATAATGTCTACAATTAGCATCGAGCTAACACATTTTGAAAAATGGAGCCTGACTGAATGTATGAGTGTTTTCTATCAGGCATGCTTGCTTTGTTGGCATGAAAAATTGCAACATTATATCGAGGCAGTCAAATATAAATTATAGAAAAATCACACTGTTTGATTTTACGTAAATCCATACCCGGTAGTACAGAAGAAATTTGGTTGATACCCATAAAAGTACCGAATTCAGTACCCATCCCTAATCTTGCTCATATTTGAAAGACATGTTCTGGTGAAGGTGCGTATTTGTGAGAAAACATAATAGCATATACAACTAGGGCTGTCTTCGACAAAGGATTTTCATGGTTGAATCTGAATCGATGTTCATCGTCGATGATCAGTCGAATATTTGGCATCGTTGTTCAAAAAAAATTAACAAATTGTGACAACACAGTGGTTGCATGTTTTGCCAAATGTTTACCTTTTTGTGTAGCGCAGTTACACTACGGCGTAGGAATGTCTTCTAATAGTCGAAAATTCGATTAGGAGAAGTCTAGTTGGACTATCAACCTCGCAGTCGAATCATCGGACATTAAAACCTGCCTCCCCCTGGGAGGCGAGTTAATACCTGCCACCGTACAACAAGTGTGTTGGGAAGATAAATAGATTGCATTTATCACGTTGTCTTTCAATATTACAAAAATATTCTTGTCTGTAGACAAATAGTTTTTAAAAAGTAAGAGATAAAGCTTATAAGTACACAAGAATATTTTACCAACAGTTTTGGGAGGGTTAATACGTGATTAATGCTCGTAGGCACGCTGCAGATGCCTCACCAATCCGCCTGTCGATTTCACGATCCACTCTCCCCTCACTCGTAAAAGAAACCCCAAGGTACTTGAAATCCCCCACATTTAAAATATTTTTTCTTAATGTGTATTACTTACGGCACGTTTACCACTACATTTACCAGTCATCAAAGTTTTTAAATACCATCCATCCATTCATTTTCTACTGCTTGTCCCTTTCGGTGTCGCTGGAGCCTATTTTATTGTCAATTCGAGGATCTTTGGGTTTGTTTTCCTGGAAGGCAAAGGAAAGTTGGCGCGGGCAAGACGTGAATGTAAGTACATATTTATTAATAACACTAACAAACTACAAAAAAAGGAAGCAAACAAAAAGCGTACACAATAGCGGAGAACAAACTTGACTAACGAAAACATAAGACTAGCACAAAGGCAATTAACTATGAACACGAAACAAAAACACTTACTGTTGCATGGCATGAAGCATGAACTATAATAAACAGGAATCTAATGGGTAGCAGAGGTAGTATGGATGGATAGATATATAGGATAATCTCACCAGGACGAGCAACAGAAACAGACCTACTTAAATAGCAGTGAAGTGAAGTGAAGTGAATTATATTTATATAGCGCTTTTCTCTAGTGACTCAAAGCGCTTTACATAGTGAAACCCAATATCGATGTTACAATTAAACCAGTGTAGGGGCACTGGGAGCAGGTGGGTAAAGTGTCTTGCTTAAGGACACAACGGCAGTGACTGGGATGGCGGAAGCGGGAATCGAACCTGCAACCCTCAAGTTGCTGGCAAGGCCACTCTACCAACCGAGCTATACCGCCCCAAATAGCAGTGACATGATCAATGAAAACAGGTGCGTGACTCGACAGGTGAAAACTAATGGGTTGCCATGGTGACAAAACAAACAAAAGTGCACAAAGAGTCCAAAAACAAAACCGAACATGACTAAAACAAAACATGATGACACAGACATATCACATAGATGCATTTTTGGTGGAAGGCATCTACACCCTGGACAAGTCGCCACCTCCTCGCAGGGCCAACGCAGATGGACAGACAACATTCACACACTAGGGCCAATTTTAGTGTTGCCAATCTACCTATCCCCAGGTGCATATTTTTGGAGGCGGGAGGAAGCCGGAGTACCCGGAGGGAACCCACGCAGTCACAGGGAGAACATGCAAACCCCGCATAGAAAGATCCCGAGCCCAGGATTGAAGCCAGGATCTTCGTATTGTGAGGCAGACGCACTACCCCCTTTCCCACCGTGCTGCCCTTTTTTAAATATGTCTAATTATTTTTGTGCTTCATCAATTATCATCTAATTACTATTAAAATGTTTCCAGCCATTTAAAGTAACAACATGTCCTTAATATTTGAAGGGCTTTGATCGATGTGAGAATCTTTGAAATGGAAATTATAGTCAACAGTAACATCGTGTTCATCTTGCTGTGTGCAGATGAATAAACGTTTCAAAGATGTTGTCTGTATAAACAAGGCACAATAACACCGTCTAACGTCTTCACATTAAGCCTAGAGCGTATGAATTCACCTTCTTCCTAAACATAATGCATTTGAGACCTTGTTTTTCGGCCCTGGGCTATTTGCTCGCATTGGCATGACTTTCCCCCGGTGACTCGTCGGCCTTGTTTGAAATAAAGCTGCTTTTCTTCTGCGAGCAACAGACACTTCCTGCATGTTGCAAAATCCTGGGTGTATATGTGCAGACAGAAATAGACAGCCACCCACATATCATTAGGGAGACGGAGAAGAAGCGGGAGAACGACTCAGTGTGACAGAGCTGGAGAAGAAGCTGGCTTGAGCAAAATATGTCGGTCACACTTTCACAGTGTAGCTTTGCAGGGTTTTGAGGCATGGGGATTTAAAAAGCTGCGGAAATGGTTTTTTTTCTTTTTTGAGACCTTGAAAATCAGTTCTTAATTTCCACAGAGAGAAATACAATAGTTACTAATTGTGTGTGGGCTATTTTTTTTTTTGGTTCTTCCTGGATCCTAAGGGGGGAAAAAAACTGCCTGATGGTTCATTAAGTCGTACTAATAATATTCACTGCAGAAGATACAGTAAAAAAAAAAGCAAAATATGACAATATATCAATGCTGTTATTAGCTACACACTGTTGTGAGATTATTGTTTCTCTGGTAAGTCTACTTCCATCCATCCATTTCCACCGCTTATTCCCTTTGGGGTCGCGGGGGGCGCTTGTGCCTATCTCAGCTACAATCGGGCAGAAGGCGGGGTACAGCCTGGACAAGTCGCCACCTCATCGCAGGGCCAACACAGATAGACAGACAACATTTACACTCACATTCACACACTAGGGACCATTTCAATCAACCTATCCCCAGGTGCATGTTTTTGGAAGTGGGAGGAAGCCGGAGTACCCGGAGGGAACCCAGGCATTCACAGGGAGGACATGCAAACTCCACACAGAAAGATCCCGAGCCCGGGATTGAACCCAAGACTACTCAGGACCTTTGTATTTTGAGGCAGACGCACTAACCCCTCCGCCACCGTGAAGCCGTGAGTCTACTTGTTGCATGAAAATAGTTTTTAGTATTTTTCCTCACATAATGGTGCAGTACCTTTCAAAAACAAACAAACTAAAACCACAATAATAAACATGCCAGCGTTTTCTATACATACATTTGGACCACAACACATAAAAATGCATTATTACAATTAATTGATTATTATTACTATTATTTTGGGGGCCACATTTCCAGAAAACCAAGAACCGGGAAGCAGACTTCATCTTTACTATTATTCCTGTTTTGTATATTCTTGAGAACCATCATGCACCACAGTGGACATTTTGATTTTTTTTGTATTTATTTTGTCAGCATTACTAAATTCGGGGGTAAATAGGCTTGTCCATTCAAAGGAGCGCTTTGCTGTCTTTAGGCTGCTTCTGCCTCAACGCTAGTTACAGATTTTCTATATAACAGCACTCTCGTGTTTTGAGGAATTTTTTGCAAAAATGTTTTTTTTTTCTAAGTTGCCGGGCCGGCTTTGGCCATTGGGCCGCCAATTGATAGTCCTGCCGTAGACCCATAACTGCAGAGTAAACATAGGGCCCGTTGCATTGTGAGTTGGGTGGCGATTGAAGACTGGCGCCTGGGCTACCTGTTGGATGTCACTTTCCTGGTGGGGAAAGACCCTGAACTTGTGAGAGAGGATGAGAAGTTAGGTGTGGTAGGAATTCAAAGTTGCCATGAAGCACAATTTTTGGTTGGCTTCTAAGAGTTTTTGTCAAACCATCCAACAACTCAAAAAGGGAAAAAAGTGCCCCTCCACACTGACTTCAACTGAAGATATAATCCGGCAGTAGAAGGAATACTTTGTGGCCCTTCTCAACTTTACCAACACACATTCCGTAGAGGAAACAGAGGCTGAGGATACAAACACTGGCTTGACCCTCGCCATGGCTGAGTTTGCTAAATTAGTTAAAGGGTAACAGTACTTTTTTTTTAAATGTTGCCTATCGTTCACAATCATTATGAGAGATAAGATTTTAAAGATGAGTAAAAAAAAAACGTTTGCAAAATTCGGCTGATGGGAGTCATCGTCGTAGCCTTCAAAGACCTCTAAGACAACTTCAAAACCCTACATCAGACCTCTTCCGCACATTTCCGTTTCCATGGCAGCGCACTTCTGACTTTCGGCAACAATGGTGTGTTACTACTTCTGGAAACAAACACAAGTGTGTTCAAATCATGGTAGACTTGAAGACGACTACTTTTGGACAAATGTGGATTCACAACTTTGTCTTTTAGAATCTGAATTAATGGAGGATAAACTACTGCTTGTAAAAGAGTGAGACGTTGGAGCAGACAGAAGCTTACAGAGTGAGGTGATTGTGAATCGAAGCTGCAAAATGTAGAATTTAAAGCCAAGCTATTTCAACATAAATGGAGTGCTTATCCATAATTAACCGGAAAAAACGCCCCTGTCCAGCTACACCAAACAGACAATTGTCCATTGAGTGAGTCACATTTTATATTGATCATGATACACATAGCACGTCATGTGCGTATCATGACAGACACATATGCTGTCTGGCTAGCTGTGTACAAACAAAACATGAAATGTGGGCATATATTTTACAGATACTGTAATACGATTGTTTATGTTTTTCAGTCAGTACAGATTTTGATTAGATTTTTATTAAAGATCCCCATTAGGTGGTTGCCACAACAACTCACTATTCTTCCTGGGGTCCACAAACTCAATACAATTCCAAGTAAAAGCATATAATTAGAACTACTGGGACGTCGTGGCGAAATTGGGAGAGTGGCCATGCCAGCGATCTGAGGGTTACTGGTTCAATCCCCACCTTCTACCATCCTAGTCACGTCCGTTGTGTCCTTGAGCAAGACACTTCACCCTTGCTCCTGATGGGACCTGGTTAGCGCCTTGCATGGCAGCTTCCGCCATCAGTGTGTGGGAATGGGTGAATGTGGAAATAGTGTCAAAGCGCTTTGAGTTCCTTAAAATAGGTAGAAAAGCGCTATACAAGTATAACCCATTTACCATTTGCTACACAATACAGAAACAAATAAGAACATCAACAAGCAAACGATTTACAGTCACAGAATATTAACTACCATATACATATAATTACACAATACAAAACCAAACAAAAATCATCAACAAGCAAACTAATTTACAGACTCAGATCAAATATTACAGATTGATGTCTTATTGTATTGTGTTGTGCATTCCAAACTCAAACGTGTTTCGCGTTGTCGTAGAAGCAAGCTTATCAATTAGCTTTTACGGCTAATACCGAAGCAGACTAATGTGTTACTACGATAGATACCATGAATTGATTAACGTGGACCCCGACTTAAACAAGTTGAAAAACTTATTCGGGTGTTACCATTTATTGGTCAATTGTACGGAATATGTACTGAACTGTGCAATCTACTAATAAAAGTATCAATCAATCAATCAAAAGAAAGAAAGTTCCTCAGTGTTCGCTCTTACAATAACAATGTCGCTACAGTTTTGGTTACTATACAGATTACACTTCGTAAATGAAGTAGTGGTGGAATTGATTGCTCCCGTTAGCTGCATTGCTAGCCACCAACACCAAGAAAAAGTCAATTTTTACATGTTAGAATGCAAAAAAAACCAACAACTTTTGTCTTCTTGTCTCCCATAATGATTGTGAAGGATATGCAAAAATCCCCCCAAAAAGTGCAGTACCCTTTAAAAAACTGTTCAGTGGAAAAGCTCGAGGGGTGTACAAGTTTTGCCCTAAATCCATTAAGGCAGTGTTTCTCAAATGGGGGTACGCATCCCCCTGTGGGTACTTGAAGGTATGCCAAGGGGTACATGAGATTTTTTTTAAATATTCTAAAAATAGCAACAGTTCAAAAATCCTTTATAAGTATATTTATTGAATAATACTTCAACAAAATATGAATGTAAGTTCATGAACTGTGAAAAGAAATGCAACAATGCAATATTCAGTGTTGACAGCTAGATTTTTTGTGGACATGTTCCATAAATATTGATGTTAAAGATTTCTTTTTTTGTGAAGAAATGTTTAGCATTAAGTTCATGAATCCAGATGGATCTCTATTACAATCCCCAAAGAGGGCACTTTAAGTTGATGATTACTTCTATGTGTAGAAATATTTATTCATAATTGAATCACTTGTTTATTTTTCAGCAAGTTTTTAGTTTTTTTTAATATCTTTTTTTCAAAATAGTTCAAGATCTATCTTGATGCTGTCTTACAAAGATCTACAAAGTCATCAAACGTATATATGTTTTCTTGAGCTTTCATTTTCTTGCCGATTGAGCCATGGATTGAATCTGCTCTCATGAACGTGTGCCCTTTCTCCAGATATTTTATCACAATCTCTGGTGGGCCCCATTCTGCGTTTGCACATTGGGCAAGAGCCGTGTACAGCGTCCAGTTTTTATTTTGACCTCCACAGTTATCTGCCCAAAAGAGTATGCAAGGGGAAGAATCAAAAACAATACATTTAATGAAGGTGCTTGCAACGTCCTGGGCCAATCTTCCAAATATCCCCTCGTGCCATAATATCACATAATCAGGTTGACCGTCGGCCCCCATTCATGCAAATGTCTCATTAAAGACAATAAGGCGACTGACAAAGAAGCTCCGATTGGTCCCTTGAGATACTATGTTTTTCTGTTGTATCTACGCGGTTATGTGGTAGTTGCCAGGTCCTGCCATGCGCGTAACAGCTTACTTACGGAACAAATTACAATATCGCATACACTAATGTAAAGCATATCACCTAGGAACTCCAAAATTATTATCAGCTCAGTTTTGACCAAAATTAAGTTACTGGGTTTTGCCCTTGGACGGGAGAATTAACCTTTCTAAAACCACCAATAATAATAAATTTAAATTTCGTGACTTGAATATTAACAACGTATTAGTCACTCTCCCCTGGAAAGTAAAATCCATCCATCCATTTTCTACCGCTTATTCCCTTTGGGGTCACGGGGGGCGCTGGTGCCTATCTCAGCTACAATCGGGCGTAAGACAGCGTACACCCTGGACAAGTCGCCACATCATTGTAGGGCCAACACAGATAAATTGCTGAGAATATAGTCTGACAAATTGGGACACTTGACCGCCATATAGGTCCTGGAACTGGCGAGAACGACACGAAAAGCGCTTCCCCATGCACCCCACTCTGTTTCTTTGCAAGAATGATGAGACATTTTTCATCTAAATGGGAATATATGAACATCCCATCGGTCGGTATTCTAATTATAGCAGAAATTGTACAGTTAGTGATGTTTTATTATGTTTGTTGCCTCTCATAAAGTCAGTGATGAAGAAAAAAAAAACAACCATTATTTTTTCAATCGATTCGCTGTGTATGCTTAAAATTATCAAAATGTGTAAATATTAAATGTTATTATAAATGTGCACGTCACTACAGTACATATATACTTACATCATGTATGTAAAACCCTTATGGAGGTGTTTGGATTATTTTTAGGAGCTCTTTGGGCAGAATTGAACGGCTTTCATACACTCCATTGTAAGCTGAATTTTGATCAATTTTTTTTTTAATATTTAGAATGCATTAAGTAAAAAAAAATATACATCCGTCATAATGTCTTTCATAAAGACTATGAACAATAGGCAAAATTCCCCCCCAAAAAAGTGCAGTTCCCCTTTAACAAACTCAGGGAGTCTACACACAAATTATACAAGAGCTGCTGTTCACCACAACTCTATAAAAATGGGACCCATTCCCTCTCTGCTTGGCACTCAGCATCAAGGGTTAGAATTGGGGGTTAAATCACCAAAAATGATACCCAAGCCCGGCCACCGCTGCTGCTCACAGGGGGTGATCAAAGGTGATGGTCAAATGCAGAGAAGAATTTCGCCACACTAGTGTGTGTGTGACAATCATGGGTACTTTTTAACTCTGCCACTCTTGCACAAGTCAAACGTAAGAGCACCACCTATTACAGGCCACACACACTCACACACACGCAAACACACACGCACACACATGCACACACACACCTCACAGATATCACACCATTGTCTTGTGGAGTTAAATTTTGTTATGACCTTTTTTCGACCACCATAGGTATCCGCCATTTTTGTTTTGATGAGGCCACAAAGACAGTAAAATGTACTTAATGTTAAAAGTGCTAAACTTGTTTACAATATTTTCCTTTTTGTAGTCGATCAATTCCCTTTAAAACAATCTTGGATGGATATTGATACCCGTATTTTGAAAGAGCAAACTTGCCAAGCACAGATCGATATACTTGAAATTTAGGAATATAAATCGATCTATCGATCCATCATTAAACACCTAATACCTGTACTAACACACAATGTTTTAAATTAGAGTCTTAACCTGCTGTCGAGAATTTGGGACAAAATCATACAAAAAAATAAACTATTTTTAGCCACTAAACATTCCACTTAGCTCACATGTTGAGCCATTTCCAAAAATGACATTGTTTTATGCAAGAGACGTATTGATTTTGAGCAAATAAGATTACTGGCCTTAATGTTGTGACCCAGCCTCATAAATAGTTTTTCAGCCTTGGCAAATATTTGAAGTCACATATTGCTCAACAGTGGCTCTTCTATCTTCACATTCTGTGAAGCAACTCACCATGATTCATTGTGTGGGCTCTCTACCTCTTGGCTCCTCAGCTACTGACTACAAACGCTAGTGTTTGGGATTTAAGGTCGAACCTGGCATTAGAAGTCGCTTGTTGTCGGCACTAAGCCAACAGACGCATTTGTCTTCTGTTTGTCAAACGGTTGCCATTTACCGAATAATGATACTCATTAATCGATGTATGTCTCTGTTTCCATCCTCCCCTTTGCTCCTTTTGACCTTCTACTTTCAGGAAGCTGCTTAATGTGAAGATCATCGATGATGAGGAGTATGAGAAGAACAAGACTTTCAACATTATTTTGGAGGAGCCCATTTTGCTGGAAATGGGACAAAGACATGGTTAGGAGGGTTGGGTATTGTTTACATATTCTCCAAAACCGGTATTAAATTAGTACTTTTGAAATGGGATTGTTTGCCTAAATACACTCAAAAAAGTGAAAAATGGAGGTAACATAATAATCCATAACGTTGCTCAGAAGCAAACAATCAGCTGACAGGTCTCTAGTCGCCGACTGATATCATTTGATCGCGCCACGTTTGCGTTGAATAAAAACACACCTTATTAAATGCACATTCACCTAACGTGCTAATTTATTTGCAAAGGTTTAGAGTCTATATTTGATATGATATATCAGGGGTAGGGAACATATGGCTCTCGAGCCAGATGTGGCTCTTTTGATGACTGCATTTGGCTCTCAGATAAATCTTAGTTGACATTGCTTAACACGATAAGTAATTAATAATTCCGCTGGTAATCACAGCGTTAAAAATAACATTCAAAATATAAATCGTTCTCATGCATTTTAATCCATCCATCCGTTTCTACTGCACCTGTTCATGAAGTCGCACTAATGGTAAGAAGTATTTTATTTATTATTGGTTAGCGTCAGAATAACAATGTTATTAAAAATAATAAGGGACTTATTATACTCTGAAAATGTTGGTCTGACTTAAAAATGCACGCATTTAGTTGTATTCAGTGTTAAAAAATATTACATGGCTCTCACGGAAATACTTTTTAATATATTTGGCTTTCATGGCTCTCTCAGCCAAAAAGGTTCCCGACCCCCGTGATATACCATGTGAAAGGTCTGTGCTCTGCACATGAATGCCATACATAAATATTATTTCCAGCTAAGTGTAACTGCAATGAATGGAAACACAGTGATGGATCTGTGTGGTCTTTACAACATGATGACACAACAACAGTATCGCACCTTGCACTGCAATCATTGTTGACTTGTTTAAGACCTAAAAAGCAGGTGCTGATAAAATACTTTCCTGCTGTGAGATGTTACATTATTTTGGTAGTGTACAGCCTCTAACGCTTACAAAAATGGTTATAAAAATAAAGATAAAATTGGTAAATGGGTTGTACTTCTATAACGCTTTTCTACCTTTTTAAGGAACTCAAAGCGCTTTGACACTATTTCCACATTCACCCATTCACACACACATTCACACACTGATGGCGGGAGCTGCTATGCAAGGCGCTAACCAGGATCCATCAGGAGCAAGGGTGAAGTAGCTTGCTCAAGGACACAACGAACGTGACTAGGATGGTAGAAGGTGGGCATTGAACCAGTAATCCTCAGCTTGCTGGCACGGCCACTCTCCCAACTTTGCCACGCCGAAATATAGCACTGATAAGAATGCCGCTGAATATGGAAAAGTAAAGTACAAAATAAAACAAAATACTTCCATTTCCGTTCTTTACCTACTAAGTTTTTTGGTCTGGTTACTCCCGTTTACATCAGCACCGGTGTCATGATGCTACTGAGTTTCCATTTCCTGACAAATTTTTTTTTTTTTTTGCAACCTTTCAACTTCACATTTCTATTCTAATGTTTATTCTATTATGTCCACTTTATGACTTTTGTGGCCACAAGTTAGACAAGGTGATGATTTCATCCTCTATCTAACACGGCTTCTGTTGAGCCAGCAGTGCAAATACGACCACTGATTGATTACTGTCTTATCATCTTTGCTCATTTTGATTACAATTTTTCCAATCTTGTTCTGGACACCCAGCTGACATTTGGCCTCTCGTGCAGGAGACACCAATGATAACAAGACACCGATTGGTCCAGAGGACGTGGCAAAGATGGGCTGCCCATGCCTGGGGGAGCATACCAGCCTAGAGGTTGTCATTGAGGAGTCTTACGAGTTTAAGGTAATTACTCAAAAACTACTTTTACTGAATGAAACTTCACGCTCTAAGGCAACGCCCTGCCTTGGTTGATAAATCTAAATCAATATCGTTGATTGATAAGTGACTAACAAAAATGAAGTGAATTACAAATATAATTCACAGGGTTCCAAATGACCACAGGGTGGTGGTGGTTACTCGATAAAAATATAAACACAGCACATCCATCCATTCTTCTTTTCCTGGCTGCTTTTTCTGTGCAGAGCCACAGAGGGAGTGGAGCTTTCAGGGTTTTCATACTTGAACGGAATGATTTTCTATATTCAAACAAAAAGGCTTCGATGTATTTAGTTTTCATTGGTGGTTCAAGTCTCCGATTACATTTCACAGGACTTCCTCGGAGTCCATTCAAGTAATAATGATAATCTGTGATTAGTGAGGTTGCAAGAACTAAAAACTTGTAGCGTCCTTGGGCATTGGAAGCACTTAAATAATAGCAGTATAGAATAGATATCACAGAATATGTATGCACTGTATGGACGACGGCAGTGGAAAATACAAGGCCTACAAAGATTAGAGGGGTAAATGCTACTAAATGGCATCACTCTCCATTACCTAGAGTGCTCCGTTAAGTCTGATTGCATTTGTTACTACACAGATGACGAAAATCAGAAGTGAAAAGGTGAGTTCGGCTGACCATGGGACTGCACAGACAGAGTGAAACAGTTAGAATATAGATGAATCCTTCAAAGCTCTCCAAAAGTTCTTGACTCTGGAGACTGAACATGGGAACATTCAGTAAACATTAAGGATGAAACGCTAAGGGAATTTGTGAAGGAGCCCTTGAAACCAGAAATGTTTAGGGATTTGACAATATTGTATAGTCCAGGGTTTTGCAACCGGTGGCTATGGAGCTGCATGCGGCTCTTCTGCCTCCTTGTTGTGGCTTCCTCAGGACTTTTTGAACCCCAGAGTGAGAAAAGTTAGCATTTTTAAAAAGAGTTCTATAATTTCCGACCGACTGTGAGGCCGTGAATGATATGATAAGTCCTGAGGCGCGAGGAAGGCAAATAAAAGGGATTGAAAGCCTGTGTGTTTCGTTCAGTTTCTTGAGTGGGCAACCCTTGGGGATTAACAATGAATACTTCCAAAAAAAAGAAAAGAAAAATGGAAAAAAAGTTGAATTACACATGGACAGATTGCTTTTCTTGTAAAATAAAAAAGCTTAAAACTTTTATACGTTGTGTTACGCTTTGCGAATCTGTACTATTTTTTTTTTTTTTAGTGGAAGAAGCGGTAAAATGTCTCTTTTGATAGTAAAGGTTGTAGACCCCTGGTATAGTCTATTCACTTTCAGATATCACACTTTTTTTCAAGATGGCGCCACTGTAGTGGCTGCTGGTTGCAGGATCTCTGCGCTCTTGTGTCTCCTGCTTTATGGTCTTGATGTTTACTTTTAGTTTACTTGTGGGGTTTTTTGCCCTCTGGTTCTGGCCTTTCGGGACTGCACAATAAATTGGGGAATTTTCATGGCCTTCACGCTGATTTTTAGTGCTTTCGGATCTGTCTTGGGGAGCCATTGCCATGTTTGCACAGGAGACCAGATGCTGGCTCTTTGCCACGCAGGGGTTTGTGTTGAGAGTCCGGAGAAAATGATGAGGATGAGACAGGGCTGCGGAGCTAGCGTCGAGCGTCAGGATGGACGAACTTCACAGAGACCTGGCTGAACGAGCATGTATCGGACACTTCGGTCTACCTGGACAGATTCTTGGTCATTCGAGCAGACTGGACATTAGCCGAGAGCTTGTGGGCACTCTAGGATAGAGTAGGCTCTCTTTGGTTGCTTTGTTGGGTCTGTTCCCGTCTCTGGCCATGCTGCCCCCGTCCCAAGCAGACGATGGTGTGGAGCACTGCAAAGGCCAGCCCATTAGTACAGTATGTGGGTGTTCAAATGGTGATTTTTGTTTTGTTTTGTTGTTTATCTATGCATGGTGCAATCGTATATTCACGTCATGTATTATTTAGGCTATCTTTTTTTTTTTTTAAACAGGGGTGTCAAACTCATTTTTATTGAGGGCCACGTCGCAGTAATGGCTGTTTTCTTAGGGCAGTTTTTTAAAAATACATATTTTACATTATGCATGCGGGTAATAATATGTGATTAATCAAAATGCATATGCATTTGAATGTTGGATTTTTTTTTATGTATAAATTGCTTTAAAATCATAAATAAAGGTGACAAGCAGATATTTAACTATTTGTTTTTATGTCATGAAAATAGTTCTGCAATACAGTATATTATAAAATAATTGGCATGATCAGATAATATTTAAAATATGCATTTAGTAAAAAAAAACTAAGAAAAAGTATTTTATTGAGACACATTATTTTCCAGGCTTTTGCGGGCTACATAAAAGGATGTGGCGGGCCAGAAATGGCCCCGGGCCTTGAATTGGACACCTGTGTTCTAAACCAGTGGTTCTCAACCTTTTTTCCTTGATGTACCCCCTGTGAACATTTTTTCATTCAAGTACCCCCTAATCAGAGCAAAGCATTTTTGGTTGAAAAAAAGAGATAAAGAAGTAAAACACAGCACTATGTCATCAGTTTCTGATTTATTAAATTGTATAACAGTGCAAAATATTGCTCATTTGTAGTGGTCTTTCTTGAATTATTTGGAAAAATATATATAAAAATAACTAAAAACTTGTTGAAAAATAAACAAGTGATTCAATTATAAATGAAGATTTCTACACATTGAAGTATTCATCAACTTAAAGTGCCCTCTTTGGGGATTGTAATAGAGATCCATCTGGATTCATGAACTTAATTCTAAACATTTCTTCACAAAAAAAGAAATCTTTAACATCAATATTTATGGAACATGTCCACAAAAAAAAATCTAGCTGTCGATGTTGTAAGCACAATACCAATGGGAGCAATTTGCAAATTGCTTCCAGCTATATATTTGAATACTGTGTGGTGCACATTTTGCAAATCAATGGGCGCAATTTGCAAAATGCGCAACCGCATTTTGCAAATTTGTATAATGCAGTTTGTATAATGCACAATCTTTTTTGGCAATTTTGGAAATTGCTTCCAGCTATATATTGATTGTGTTGGATGTTCTGGCTACTAATCCTAACCCTAACCGCTGTTCTTCTTCTGTTCGATGTAGCTTTCTGTGCAGAATTCCGCAAATTCTTCTTCAGCTGTCCTCAAACCATCCATTTGCACGGTCGCGCCATTTTCAAACAAAATCTCGTCTTGAATCTCGTCTTGCATATCGATATGCAAATTGCTTGCGCACAATGGAAATGACGTATAATTTGCAAAGTGCGCGAGATTGGTGAAAGGCTTACAACATCAACACTGAATATTGCATTGTTGCATTTCTTTTCACAGTTTTTGAACTTACATTTATATTTTGTTGAAGTATTTTTCAATAGATATATTTATAAAGGATTTTTGAATTGTTGCTATTTTTAGAATATTTAAAAAAAATCTCACGTACCCCTTGGCATACCTTCAAGTACCCCCAGGGGTACGCGTACCCCCATTTGAAAACCACTGTTCTAAACGATTGTAGCTGAGATAAGCTCCAGCACCGTCACCCCCCGACCCCAAACGGGACAAGTAGTAGAAAATGGATAGTTTTACTTTTGGAGCTGTATGTAAAAATTGCGACTACGCAGGTTTTTTCTCCTTTAATGTCTTTTGTGTTTTTTATGTTTTTATGTTTCTTTTTATGTTTCTCTCCTGTTTCAAACCAAGATGGTGCCGCAGACGGCCACAACAGTACTGAGCTGCGTATATGTTATTGTTTTACTTGTATCTTGCATTGAGCAAAGAGAGCACAGTCATCGTGTGTTAAACATACTTGACCAAAGAAATTGTTTGTGATACTAATTGATGCTGGTTGGGATTATAATGTCTATAGTGGGACCCCAAACATTTGCTGTGGGACCCTATTTTTATGACTTGATGGGGTCCATGGGACCGCATTTAGAAAATTCCTAGCGCCAACACTGCTGTTAACAGAGGAGAAAAATGCTTTATTTAAATAAATATATTATTTATAAAGCAAGTTAGATAGATAGCTAGACGGACGGACGGACGGACGGACGGACGGACGGACAGACAGACAGACAGACAGACAGACAGACAGACAGACAGATAGTACTTTATTGATTCCTTCAGGAGAGTTCCTTCAGGAAAATTAAAATTCCAGCAGCAGTGTACAGAGTTGAGATCAATTTAAAAAAGTAAAAAGTAAATAATGGGGGTTTAAATGGAAACAAAATACTGAATTATTACAATAAGAATAAAAATAAAAAGCAACAATGGGAATAAAAATTTAACAGTAAAATAAGAATATAACAAGAGAAACTAGGCAGTAGTGACCATGTTATGAAACGTATTGCACTGTGATTGTTTTGCATCCCCTGTCATCCTTGTACCCCCCGCCCCCCTCCCCAGAGAGAAGTTGTACAGTCTAATGGCATGTGGGACAAAGGAGTTTTTTAGTTTATTAGTCCTGCACTTGGGATGAAGCAGTCTAGCACTGAACAGGCTCCTCTGGCTACTGATAACATTATGCAGAGGGTGCCTGGCATCATCCAGGATACTCACTAGTTTGTCCACAGTCCTCTTCTCTGCCAAGTTCAAGTATCATTGGCAAATTTTCACCTAGTCCGGGCCTTGGCGTGCTGCACGTCTTGGCACGTATATGTGTCCTCTTTTTGGGATTTCAAAATATGGTCAGCCTACCTAAGTTAATTAATCAAACGATAAATTACAGTTAACTTGATAACTTTCCCGGCAGCGATGTATTTTCATGTCTTTGTGTGTTTCTTTTCTTCGTCTCTTGCTTCCAAACTTGATGCAAGAGGGTTCACTCTGTGTATCGTTGTCAGGACCTAAGCATGTTCATTCAATAGCATAACTACATGAATGGAATAAACCCTCTTGTCGCTCATTCACAATCTTTGTCTCTGTGAGTGAAAGCTGGACTTCTAGCTTTTGACAGCAACAGAGCCTTGCTTGTCGTTAGTGAGAACCACCGTAGGGTACAAAACTTAAGAGAGAAAGGGAGATTGCAAAGCAAATTTCCAGTGGTGGGAATATTTTGGTTTCAAACTGAATGAACAAGAATCAGCTTAACACGGACAAACAAGAAAGAAAAAAGACCCAAACTACAGCTCAATATTTAATATATCAATTATTTAGGAGCAAGTCCATTTTATTTTCATTGGTTGTTTACCGTATTTTTTGGACCAGATTTTAAAGCGTACTATCGATAAAGGGTTCTATACAGGTGTGTTTTCATGCAAAAGGCACACCGAATCATAGGGCGCATTAAAAGGGTCATATTAGTGAAGTGAACTATATTTTTATAGCGCCTTTTCTCTCGTGATTCAAAGCGCTTTACATAGTGAAACCCATCATCTACATCTTTTAAGCTACATTTAAACCAGTGTGGAGCAAGAAGGTAGAGTGTCTTGCCCAAGGACACAACACCATGACTTGGATGGCGTAAGCGGGTATCGAACCTGGAACCCTCGAGTTGTTGGCACAGCCACTCTACCAACCGAGCCGCCCCAAATATTATGATGCTTTTCTACATTTAAAACACTTCCTTGTGGTCCACATTACATGTAATTGTGGTTCTTTGGTCAAAATGTTGCATAGATTGTTTTAAAAACCATCTTCAAGCCGCGTTGTGACCGTCTTTTCAGGATGCACCGTTTTGTAGGCAGTCTTATTTACGTGGCTCTACTTTGACAACCTCTTCTCCCTGTCATTTTTTTTGTACCGGTAGTTTTTAGCGCTTCCATAGCGAGTCTACTGACAGATATAAATTAGAACTGTATGCTAATTTGTAATAGAAATGTCAAAAGCAGAAGATGACAGCGCCACAGCAGAATAGAGAAAAAGAAGGAGCTTTTTCACTACGGCGCAGACTTATTTATACAGATCCCAAACACACAACAGCATGTAGTAATAGTTGGTTTTGCATAATACAAAACAAAACACCAGATATGATGTCTCCTAATAGGTGCCATTTTGGGGTCCTTATATATACACCCTAAAAATAACCGTATGTTGAAGCACAGTATGTCTGATTACCGTAGCCGTAATGCTCCGAAAGGCCATCAGGCGTTGCGGCTTCCGAGCATACCAAAGTCGTACTAAAACATTTTGACAGATTTTTGAGCGTTGGTGTGTGTAATGTTCTATATTCTCCATGAAACATAAAAGAGTTGGTGTTGCTTGCTTATGGGTACTTGATAACACCATTTATTGAACAGGTGTCAAGTCATTCTGCAGTCCACATATATCTTTTATGTGTGATTGCCATCTACTGGTCTCACTTATAAATTACACCATGTAACACATAAAATTGGTTCAAGGTCAGTAAGCACAACCACAATTCATAATGTACATTAGGCGCACTGGGTTATAGGGCGCACTGTGAATTTTTGAGAAAATTAAAGGATTTTAAGTGCGCATTATAGTCTGAAAAATAAGGTAATTGAGTACAAACATAGGATAACAAAAAGCTTCTGATTTTTCTGAAAAATGCTAATGAAAAAAAGTTTACTTTGTTTTAACGGGTCACTTGCATTACAATTATCATATATTATGATTACATTTGTGCTTAATATGGTTTTAAAATAACGCTGACAATAATATTGTTTATTTATGTCAATAATTTGTCAAAAAATATATTGTCCAGCAAAATTTGTTATCACCTCAGGCCTATGGTTAGCATGCTAATACTTAAAATGGGACCCATTACCTCCCTGTTGGCACCCAGCATCAAGGGTTGGAATTGGGGGTTAAATCAACACAAATGATTCCCGGGCACGGCACCGCTGCTGCTCACTGCTCCCCTCACCTCCCAGGGAGTGAACAAGGGTGATGGGTCAAATGCAGTGGATAATTACGCCACACCTAGTATGTGTGTGTGACAATCATTGGTACTTTAACTTTAACATTTAAGGTTCTACTCATGTGCTTCTTTTAGAGCTGCATGATTTCCAAGCTGCCATTCATGACATCACGGCTTTAATCTCAAAATATGCGCTCCTTTCCTCCCTTTTAGAGCCACAGAAGCCATTTGCTCATCTTTTTCCAGTTCAAGCCGTGTCCTCATAAGAGCTCTATATTTTCTGCACTGGTGGAAAAAGACGACATAATGCTGGCAAAGAGGCTTTCCCCCTGAGGGACACTCGGTTCTGTGCTCCTTTGCGTCTGTTTTGGTGACTCATTGTGCGCTTAGCTGTGACACCTTAATGCAGTACTGATACGGTTTAAAAAAAAAAAAAAATGGCTGTCTTTGTTTCTCCACAGAGCACGGTTGACAAGCTGATTAAGAAGACTAATCTGGCTCTGGTGGTGGGGAGCAGCAGCTGGAGGGAACAGTTTGTTAGTGCGGTCACTGTCAGTGCAGGTGAGTTGAAGTCGTCTTAAAAAGTCTCATCAGTTCACTCCGCTGTGACCTGTGGAAGGTAAAAAAAACAAAAAAACTCAGAGCTTGATCGACTTTGCCAGCTGCTTCTGATTAGTACCACCTTTGAAGCATCCAAACTTTCAACTTAATGGACTAACTTTTCAACCTTCATTAAATATTTTTATAGCTTTTGGGATGATATATTGACTTACAGCTGGTTGAATGACACCTGTGTCATGTCCTGAGGGTGTCTGTATCGCTTTCACTGACACAGTGACTTTGGGGTGGGAGGCAGGAACCCTGCCGTACAAAAACTACAAATGTTTTGACTTGCTTTACGGCACAGGTCACACCCTAGGTCCCCGTTTGCAGCGTGCAATTACTGTTTTCATGGCAGAAGCTGTAAAACTACCAAAGAAACGAAAAGTTTTGTCGGAGCTTACCCAGATAAATGAACAGTCAGGACGGGATCAACATTGACTTGCTGGTGTGAGCTCAAAGACAAAGTATTTCAGATGCTGTCTTGGCTATGTTCCTGCTGGACTAGTTCGCTCAAATCAAAATACTAATGATAATATTACCCATCGGAAATTTGCGTGGCAGCACTAAATAGCCACAAGCGTGATAGTTTCACTAATACTTCCTTAGGAAAAATCTCCCGCAAGTCTTTCTTTGCTTCAGACCTGCATCCGCCCCGATACATTTTTTGTTGTAGAGTCATGTTTGTAGTTCAATCCAAGATCATTTCTTGATAGTGTCTGCTATTTAACATTAGCACAGCCATTAGAGACGTAATGTTTGTGACAATTTTACAGCAGACATCATGTAAGTTCAGCGCTATATGCGCTAGTCCTCATGGGAGATGTGGTTTTCTTCTGGAAAAACAAAACGCTTTGGTCCACAAAATCAACCAAAACTGAAAGTCCTTATGTGGGGCTATAAATGTTTCAATGTATTTATGGTAAATGCTCTTGACAAATTAACGATATCAACTCACTATTTATGTATCGTATTTTTCGGACCGTAGGGCTCACCTTAATAAGACGCACTGCCGATGAGCGGGTCTATTCAGGTCTATTTTAATACAAAACCTGCTCAGTGGTCTAGCGGTTAGAATGTCCGCCCTGAGATCGGTAGGTCGTGAGTTCAAACACTGGCCGAGTCATACCAAAGACAATCAAAATGGGACCCATTACCTTCCTGCTTGACACTCAGCATCAAGGGTTGGAATTGGGGGTTAAATCACTGCTGCTGCTCATTGTTCCCCTCACCTCCCAGGGGGTGGAATAAGGGGATGGGCAAATGCGGAGGGTAATTTTACCACATCGAGTGTGTGTGGCCATCAGTGGTACTTTAACTTTATAAGGCGCATTAAAGGGGTCACATCATGATTTTTTCTACTTTTAAAACAGTTACTTGTGGCCTACATAACATGTAATGGTGGTTCTTTGGTCAAAATGTTGCATTTATTAGAGCACAATTTTTTTAGGACTTATGCAGATCCCAAATACAGATCAGCAGGTACCAGAAGGTAAGAAAAGTTGGTTTTGCATAATATTGCAAAACAAAACAGCAAATTTGTCTGGTAACAGGTTCCATTTTGCAGTCCTTATACACACACAATAACAGTACTTGTATGTCTGACTACGGCAGCTGTAATGCGTCGACAATCCATGAAGCGGTGCGGCTTCCTAGCTTACCAAAGTCGTACCAAAACATTTTGACGGATTTTTGAACGCTGTGTGTAATGTTTTATATTCTCAATGGAACATTTGAAGTTTTGGTGTTGTTTACTGGCTTCATATTGCAGTCTACACTCTGATGTGTGACTGCTATCTACTGGTCACACTTATCATTACACGACATACCAAACAAAATTACTTTGAAGTCGGTAAGTACAACCAGAATTATTCCGTACATTAGAGGAACCGGGTCATAAGGCGCAGTTTATAGGCCGAAAAATATGGTAGGTATTCACTGAATTTGTAATCATTACCAAAAAACAACAGGATTTTGAGAAAATGAAAATAACCAATCAAATACTGATATTACCCTTAGTATGGATAAGACCAATTCATGGATGGAATTCATGGATGGATCCACCATGTTGCATGTTGTGTACTGGCTGTGGCAATGCTTTTTTTGATTAATTGAAACTTTTATTAGTAGATTGCACAGTACAGTACATATTCCGTACAATTGACCACTAAATGGTAACACCCGAATAATTTTCTCAACTAGTTTAAGTCGGGGTCCACGTTAATCAATTCATGGTAATGTCAATGTAATAAAGCAGGGTTGTCCATAATACAGCCCAGGGGCCAAATGTGGTCCACTGACATCTTCCATTTGGCCCATGAGACGGCACGAGTTCCATAAGCAATATGGCCTATCATATACATATAACCACTGGTTGGATAGCTGCCATTTTCTCGCCTGTCACCTGGTGGCCAATGATAGTAACACAATCATTAACTGTACTAACTGCTGTTGCTGTTTGTGACGGACTTCCCGCCATCACCGTGTGGGTTGCCAGGACCATGGACGCACGACACCTCGTAGCAGGGTTGACATACATTTATTATTTCAATAAATGTCATCTTTGTGTCCCAATCGGGCGCGCCACTTTCTAGCGCGCCCTTGGCTGCTTGTCTTTGATTGATACTTTTATTAGTAGATTGCACAGTACAGTACATATTCCGTACAATTGACCACTAAATGGTAACACCCGAAGAAGTTTTTCAACTTGTTTAAGTCGGGGTCCACGTTAATCAATTCATGGTAATTCTTTGCGCCCCTTTCGGTGGCCGAGTGTTGCGTCTTCCGCGGGGGCTCATGTCTTCTTAGGTCTCTCGTCGCTCGTGTCGTTGCCGGGGTTTCCTCCTCCGTACTGCCTGCTGATCCTGCCCCCTTCGCCTCTCTTATGATCTCGCAGCAGATGGAGAGATTGTGAGCAGGTGTGTGTTGTCCACACCTGACAGAAATTGCCGCTCTCGTGCCGCTCCGCATGCGTCACGCCTCTCCTCGCCACCGCATGCCCCGCCTCCTGGCCTCCCTCTTGGCCAAGGCTGTCTCTCTCAGCCCGCTGTCGGCCCGTCGGCTGCGTCTCTCCACACTGTTGTTTAAGCCTCGCTCTAAACTCATATAATCTACTTGTTAATAACTACTTACTTTCAGCTACATCGCGGTTCCATCCACACTTCAACTTTATTAAGCACTTATTTCTTGGTGTTGTTTCAAGCTAGTTTAGCAGCTTGCAAGCTTGCTCTCGGTGTATAACATGTTTAGCCTCTTCCTCCAGCAAAAATGCTACTTCATATTGATACTTAAAGGGTAACTGCACCTTTTTTGGAATTTTGCCTATCATTCACAATCATTACGACAGATATGACAGGTGGATTTAAATTTTTTTAATGCATTTAAATTTTAAATATTAAATAAAAGTCCACTTACAGCGCAGCCAATGGGAACTTCTCTATTTCGCCCATTAAATCCAATAAATAACCTTTCAAAAACTGCCAAAAATACTCCATTTACATTTGGTAACTTGAATGTTAACCAAGTTAGTGATATTGTTATTATAAGCAGTAACGCACACAAACTATTAATAGCGGCGCCATGAACACTTCCATGAGTGCCCATGTTTTAAGTCATTGAGTGGTCTACTGCTTCCCTGCTCCATGTAAGTTTGTTCTAAATCATAAATCATGCATCTTCCCTGGACAGAAAAAGTCTGAGTAGGTATTCCGACAAGTCGGTACACTTTGACAGCCATTTAGAACTCGGAAAAGGCCAGAACGACACAAAAAGACGCTTGGACCCCTCTGCCACTGCCCCCACCCTGTTTCTTTGCGAGGACTATGAGACCGTCTTCATCTAAATGGGAATATATGAACACCCCAGCAGTCCGCATCCTAATGACAGCAGACTTTCCACGGTAAGGGATGTGTTATTATGCCTGTTGGCCCCCATAAAGTCTGCAGTGAGTAGTAATCAGTGATGAAGAATAAAAAAGCAAATGCCGAGATGCTTAAAAAGATCAAAATACGTGAATATTAATTGTTACTATAAATGTGCCCGTTTCTACATTACATCTATACTAAATACATTGTATGTATAAAACCTCAAATAGAGGTGTTTGGTTGTTTTTTAAGGACTTGGTAGGTGGAAATGCGCGGCTTCCATAGGTTTCATTGTAAGTACACTTTTGATTGCATTTATTTAACATTTAGAATGCAAACAAAAAAAAATTCTCTCTTAATGACTGTGGACGATAGGCAAAATTCCCCAAAAAGTGCAGTTCCCCTTTAAGATACAAAGAAATGTAGTATATTTGGCATAATCCAAGCGATTATTATAACTGGAATTAGCTGCTAGCCACAGGCGGACTAAAAATAAATAGTGTCAGCCGAAGCAGATCAACATCTGTGATCGGCATTAAAATGGGAACGACATGGCGCAATTGGGAGAGTGGCCATGCCAGCAACGTGAGGGTTCCTTGTTCAATCCCTACCTTCTACCAACTTCATGTTTGTTGTGTCCTTGAACAAGACACTTCACCCTTGCTGCTGATGGGTCGTGGTTAGGGCCTTGCATGGCAGCTCCCGCCTTTAGTGTGTGAATGTGTGTGTGAATGGGTGAATGTGGAAATAGTGTCAGAGCAATTTGAGTACCTTGAAGGTAGAAAAGCGCTATACAAGTATAACCCATTAGCCATTTTAAAAGGCATTAATCGACAATGGGAGTTCAAATCCCGGCCGAGTCATACCAAAGACTATAAAAAAATGGGACCCATTGCCTCCCTGCATCAAGGGTTGGAATTGGGGGTTAAATCACCAAAAAATTAATCCCGGGCGCGGCACCGCTTCTGCTCACTGCTCCCCTCACCTCCCAGAGGGTGATCAAGGGTGATGGGTCAAATGCAGAGAATAATTTCGCCACACCAAGAGTGTGTGTGACAATCATTGGTACTTTAACTTTACATGCCGGCTTTTCACCATTTGAGTCATTAAGTTTTACTGCACTCTAAAAAACTGGAATCTTGTCCTAATCATCATGTGTCATTCAGGGAAAGTCAGAAAACAGACCGTAAAAATATACAAAAGAAAATACAGCGCTTCAATTTTTCCATTAACATTTTGGTTTTATTTTTGCTCTCCTTGCCTTTTAAGACAAAAATAAAATGTTTCCTCTGCGTAGAAATTAGAAAATGTTTTTTGTCAACTACTATGTGAGGCTTGTTGTTTAGGTTGGCTTTTAATCAGTTCCTTTCAAGATTTTGCTAACTTTTTTGTGAATGTTGCAGCCTATTATGCATATTTTTGCAGATGCTTTTTCCACAAAGTGGTGATGGTTTGAAGATTTTTGATAACTGTATTTTAAGTGTTCTTTGTAACTGTGACGCTTTGTAACCTGTGGTCACATTAGTAATGTAATTGTTTTCAAGAACCATTATTTTTTTTGTTTCACAAACATTTTTGTTGGGAGTTGTTTCTCCATTTTATCACTAGAGGTCATTCCCAGCAGATTGAGTCGTTTTGTAAGGCAAGTTGTCCCGTTGTCATTTCTGTGTCTTTTACAGCAGTGGTTCTTAACCATAAAGGGCTGCCAAAAGAGAACTGTTTCTCAGCTGTGGTCCGTATGGGCCGCAACTGTACTCAGTTGTAATACACTTTTTCACCACTTGTGGCAGTAATGACAATATCAAACAAACAGAAGAAGTCTGGAGCTAAAGTCATAGAGAAGTTTCTTAAGCTTAAGTGGTGAAGTTGTATTTTCATTTTTATTTATTTATTTTTTATTGTTTAAATGACAGTTTAAAATCTACAGGCAGGACGGTGGTACAGGGTTTAATGAATGTGCCTCACACTACAAAGGTCCTGAGTAGTCCTGGGTTCAATCCCGGGCTCGGGATTTTTCTGTGTGGAGTTTGCATGTCCTCCCCGCGACTGCGTGGGTTCCCTCCGGGTACTCCGGCTTCCTCCCACCTCCAAAGACATGCACCTGGGGATAGGTTGATTGGCAACACTAAATTGTCCCTAGTGTGTGAATGTGAGTGTGAATGTCTGTCTATCTGTGTTGGCCCTGCGATGAGGTGGCGACTTGACCAGGGTGTACCCCGCCTTTTGCCCGAATGAAGCTGAGATAGGCTCCAGCACCCCACTCGACGCCAAAAGGGACAAGCGGTAGAAAATGGATGGATGGAGTTTAAGAAATATATTTTTTGTTAAAAAATAATTAGCACTGTGTAGTTGTATGTAAATGTATTTTTCATCAGTTTTTATGGGTGTCTTTTAAAGTGTATCTGATTTGTATTTATTTTTGTAATCAGCCTGACTTAAGCCTTGATCATGATAATTATAATTTAAAACATGCTTTCATAATATGATTGTGGGGAGGGGCGTGTTCCACGCGTCCCCTGCGGACGGGGTGTGTGCAGGGGCCGGCCATGAAGCAGCCAACAGGGACGCATGAAGACGCATGAGGACGCAGGAGAGAGGCACAGAGACGAACAAGGGACAGCTGAAAAGCTGGAAAGAAGGACAATTGTGTAAAGTAAAAGATGTATCAAATACTGTGTAGAACCTGTATCCTGAGCTGTGTGATACTGTGGTCAGAAGAAGCCGGGCGAGACGCAGGAAACTTCCACAACTGGCACCCAACTTAAGCGAACCACGACGATGTCCACCACATCACCCCTGGAGGCGCTCGGGCAAGTGCTGGCCGAGGTATCGGCAGCAAGCTGGCAACAGATGCAGCTAATCCAGCAGCTGATGGACAGATCCACGGTAGGAGCAGCAGCCAATATGCAGCGAATGGGGGAGGCAGAAGATCCCCACACGTTTCTGGACGTTTTCGAGGCCACAGCGACCTCATGCAGATGGCCGCGAGGAGAGTGGGGAGTGAAGCTGCTGCCGCTGCTGGTGGGGGAGGCGCAGCGGGCGGCGTTGAGTCTCCCGTCAGCCGCCCGGATGCAGTACGCAAACCTGCGCCACGCCATCCTGGATCGGGTCGGCAGCAGCCCGGAGGATCACAGAAGGAAGTTCCGGGCAATGAAGTTGGGCCAAGAGGACCGCCCTTTCGTCCTGGCGCAGCAGATGCGAGACGCGGCGGCCCGGTGGCTCCAGCCGAATGGGCGGGATCCCGGAGTGGTGGAGGGAATACTGCTGGAGCAGTTCGTCGACGCCCTTCCGCTCAAGACAGCCGCGTGGGTGAGGTGCCATCGCCCTGCCGACGTGAAAACAGCGGTGACACTGGTCGAGGACCAACTAGCGGTCCAGAGGGAAGCGACGACGAAAGCAGCCGAAAAGGCCCTCCCAGCACTTCGCCGACAACTCACGCCACCAGACGGGATGACACTGGAGCAGCGCCCTCACCTGGCCAGAGGACCGGGAAGCATGGAGCAGCGCCCTCACCTGGCCGGAGGACCGGGAAGCATGGAGCAGCGCCCTCACCTGGCCGGAGGACCTGGAAGCATGGAGCAGGTCCCCTCCTCGAACAATCAACACGCACACACGCACCCAGTCACACATACACCCACACACACATCCAACAAGGGGGGGTAACCGGGGATATAATCCGCTTTCTCCTTGTCAGTTTCAGGGTACCAACGCTGTCCAGAGAGAGCTTCCCTCACAGAGTGCACATCAGACACCCGGGCCGGTGTGCTGGGGTTGCGGTCAACCCGGTCACGTTCGCCGGAAGTGCTCCTTAATGGAGGTGGGGCATGTGATGCGGGTTGTCGGGGTCCCAGCACCCGCCCCCGATCCGGGGGAGACGTACTGTGTCCCAGTAAGAATACAAGGGAGTACTTACCGGGCGATGGCGAATTCGGGCTGTAAACAGACCATGATGCACCAACACCTGGTTCAACCCGGGGTGTTGAGGCAGGCGACACTGGGAAGAATTAGGTGTATTCATGGGGATGTGCACGAGTACCCGATTGTGCCAGTGGAAATTTGGTATGAAGGTCAAAAGCATAATGTTAAGGTTGCCGCAAGCGCGCACCTTACGCATCCCATAATTTTAGGAACAAATTGGCCGGGGTTTAACCAGTTAATGACACAATGTGTGGGGATGCGTTCACGGACTGTAGGACAGGGGAATATCCGTGCAGTACTCGCTGGCGACGCGGATTCATCCGGCACTGACAGGCGGGAACTGGCAGGGGCTTCGCGGGAGGCCCCACCGGCCCTCCGCTGGCAGTCCACGGAGGATTTTGAAACTTTGCGCGCGGCCTGGGACCAGGTGGTTTGCATAGACGGTCAGCTGGTGCGCCCGGGGAAAACGCAGGTATTCCCCCACTTTGTGATTATTAGGGATAGGTTATATAGAGTGAGCTGTGACACTCAAACAGGTGAGGAGTCCACCCAGTTGTTGGTGCAAAAACCCCGCCGGGAAATGGTTTTCCAGGCGGGGCACTACAATCCCCTCGCTGGCCACTTGGGGTACGAGAAAACACTCAATCGGGTCATGGTCCGTTTCTATTGGCCAGGCATCCGGGCAGACATACGCCGCTGGTGTGCTGCCTATCCGGATTGCCAGCTGGTAAACCCGGCGGCCGTCCCAAAGGCCCCTTAGCGCCCATTACCACTCATGGAGGTCCCGTTCGAAAGAATTGGGATGGACCTCATCGGACCATTTAACCCAAGCACACGGGGATATTGCTTTGTGTTAGTTCTGGTGGATTACGCAACGCGGTATCCCGAAGCAGTGCCGCTGCGCTCCATCTCTGCCAAGAGTGTGGCGCAAGCACTCTTCACGGTCATTTCCCGCGTCGGAATCCCGAAAGAGTTTTTGCCGGACCAAGGCACGTCCTTTATGTCACGCACGATAAAGGAACTGTACGGGTTATTGGGGATTAAAACGATCCGCACCAGTGTATACCACCCACAAACTGACGGGCTGGTGGAACGGTTTAATAAAACGCTGAAAACCATGATCCGTAAGTACACGCACGAGGACAAACCTAATTGGGATAAATGGCTGGATCCCCTAATGTCTGCGATGCGGGAGGCACCCCAGACCTCTACCAGTTTTGCACCATTCGAGTTGTTATACGGCAGGAACCCGCGCGGTGTATTGGACCTAATTAAAGAAAGCTGGGAGGAAGGTTCAAGCCGCGGTAAAAACGAAATACAATACGTTATGGACCTGCGAGCAAAACTCCACCAGGTGGGGCACTTGTCACGCGAAAATTTGCTCCGCGCCCAGCAACGGCAACAGTGTACGTACAACAAGGGAACCCAGCTGAGAACATTTTCACCAGGAGAAAAAATACTTGTACTACTCCCAACTTCCAGCTCAAAATTACTAGCAAAGTGGCAAGGACCCTTTGAGGTCACACGGCAAGTAGGTGATTTGGACTACGAGGTTCGGCGCTCGGACCGAGGTGGAGGCTTACAAATTTAACATGTAAACCTACTGAAAGCATGGAGGGAGGCCGAGCCTGTCTCCATGGTGACGGTAGTGAGAGAGGAGGAGGAGTTGGGGCCAGAGATCCCGCACTCTGCTTCTTCTTCTCCTCTTCCCTGTGATGACCAGCTCACATTGGCTCAAAGAGCGGAGGTTGCTGAGTTACAGCGGCGCTATGCAGATATGTTCTCCTCGCGGCCCGGGCGCACGGATCTCATCCAACATCATATTGAGACCAGCCCGGGGATTACGGTGCGGTCTCGGCCATACAGGCTTCCCGAGCACAAACGCAAAATAGTGCGGGACGAATTAAAAACCATGCTGGAGTTAGGAGTAATAGAAGAATCCCACAGTGCGTGGTGCAGCCCTATTGTTCTTGTAGGAAAGAAGGATGGGTCTGTGCGGTTCTGTGTGGATTACCGCAAGGTGAATGAGGTGTCACGTTTTGACGCGTACCCAATGCCTCGGGTCGACGAGCTTCTGGATCGGCTGGGCACTGCTCGTTTTTTCACGACACTGGATTTAACTAAGGGCTACTGGCAGATTCCCTTATCACCAGAGTCCCGGGAAAAATCGGCTTTCTCCACTCCGGAAGGTTTATACCAGTTCGTGACGCTCCCGTTCGGGTTGTTCGGTGCGCCTGCCACGTTCCAGCGCCTCATGGACCGTTTGCTGCGACCCCACGCGGCATACGCGGCTGCCTACCTGGATGATGTTATCATCCAGAGTAGCAGCTGGGAAGATCACCTGCGGCGGGTGGGGGCAATGCTTGAGTCCTTGAGGCGGGCGGGGCTCACCGCCAACCCGGCGAAGTGCGCGGTTGGCCGGAGGGAGGTACAGTATCTGGGGTACCACTTGGGGGGGGGGGGAGGCTGCAGCCACAGGTTGACAAGACGGCGGAAATTGCGGCCTGTCCACCCCCCAAGACTAAAAAAGAGGTGAGGCAGTTTTTGGGACTGGCGGGATACTACCGTCGATTTATTCCCCGGTTTGCGGACCTGACCAGCCCACTGACGGACCTCACCCGAAAGGGTGCTCCAGACCTTGTCCAGTGGACTGAGCGGTGCCAGCAGGTGTTTGAGGAGGTAAAGAAAGCACTCTGTGAGGAGCCGGTACTGCGCATGCCAAATTTTAACATTCCTTTCTGTCTGCAGGCGGACGCGTCGGGCCGGGGACTGGGGGCCGTTTTGACCCAGCGGGTGGAGGGCGTCGATCGCCCCATACTTTACATCAGCCGGAAATTGTCGGACCGGGAGGCGAGGTACAGTACGGTGGAGAGGGAGTGCCTCGCCATCCGGTGGGCAGTCGGGGCCCTCCGCTACTACCTGCTGGGACGGGCCTTCAGTCTCTGCTCAGATCACAAACCTCTCCAGTGGCTCCACCGTATGAACGACGCCAAAGCGCGGATCACCCGGTGGTATCTCGCATTACAACCCTACAACTTCCGGGTGGTCCACAGGCCGGGAGTGCAGATGGCCGTGGCCGACTTCCTCTCTCGCCCCGCTATTGGGGGGGGGTGAGGGGGAGTGGGCGCGGCCGGACGGGTGCCCGGCCTGTGTCTGGCGGTGGAGGCATGTGGAGAGGGGCGTGTTCCACGCGTCCCCTGCGGGCGGGGTGTGTGCAGAGGCCTGCCATGAAGTAGCCAACAGGTGAGTGGATACCTCAGCTGGAACGAGTTATCTAATCACCTGTTCCCTTTATTAGCAGCGCTGGAGACCATGAAGCGGGAGGGACGCATGAGGACGCAGGAGAGAGGCACAGAGACGAACAAGGGACAGCTGAAAAGCTGGAAAGACGGACAATTGTGTAAAGTAAAAGATGTATTAAATACTGTGTCAAACCTGTATCCTGAGCTGTGTGATACTGTGGTCAGAAGAAGCCGGGCGAGACGCAGGAAACTTCCACAATGATATAATAACATTTCAGTATATATTATATACTGTATGTATAAAAGGTAAATATTACGTAAATGTTATATTTTATATTGCTACTATGGTACATTTTTCATCTACTTTATACCCGCATTACCCTTTCCATCCTTTGTAACTGAGCCACTGTGTGGAAAAATGTTGCCTGTGGATCAATAAAGTTTGTCTAAGTCATTTGAAAAAGTTGTACACTTTAAGTAGGTTAGATATAAATGTTGAACATGCTTAAAATCAGGAATAAGATTACTAAATCAGGGCCCTGAAGTCATCAAAAGACCACATAAGCTTGACGTCAAGGTTTCATTGGCTGGGCATTTTTACACATGTGACTGTTGTGCGATCGTACCATTTTACCGGCCTGCTTTTATTTGAAGGCCAGCCTTCACCAGCTACATTCATATAGATAAAAATGTGTGAAGGAACCATTGGACTTTACAATTGTACACTGTTTTGCCAAGTAAACATTTCTGCAGCTGTGCGCTTAATTCTTGCAACTACACCCTCTCAAAAGCCGGAGAAGTTGATGAAAAATGAATGTGCCACATCCTTAAAAACTGAAGTGGCCAGCCCTGCCGTGCCTGCACAATTAATGGCTATTAAGTATATAAGACCAAGTTTGTGCTTTTTTTTTTTTTTGGGGATATATTTAACACGTTTTCCCAATTTTAGTTGAAACTAATTTGGTTTTAGAACATTTTCGATGTGCACTAGTGCACGTAACATCAGGGTTGAAAGATGACTTGCTCATCCGATGTGTCATTTTTTTGAACATGCTCTTCTAGCTATGTTCTTCTCTCCGGTTCACAGAGGTTTGTGTACAGAGTTTATAAATAGAAGCACACTTCCTGACATTATACAAGGCCCTCTCAGTGAATCCTACAGTCATACATTCTCCTGTACACAAGATGCAATACAGTAGTTTAACAGTTCAAATAAAAAAATAGGCAAAATGTTAGAAAACATTTTAATAATTAGCAATAAAATGGTAAATAGGTTATAACTTGTATTGTGCTTTTCTACCTTCAAGGTACTCAAAGCGCTTTGGCACTATTTCCATATTCACCCATTCACACACACATTCACACACTGATGGCAGGAGTTACCATGCAAGGCACTAACTGCGACCCATCAGGAGCAAGGGTGAAGTGTCTTGCTCAAGGACACACCGGACGTGACGAGTTATGTAGAAAATGGGGATTGAACCAAGGACCCTCAATTTGCTGGCATATATATATATATTAAAATAATAATGAATTGCATTTGTAATGCACTTTACATTTGTTAAAATCTCAAAGCGCTACAAAATAACAAATTTTAATCAAAAGTACAATATAGAATAGAACATTTTAATATAAATAAAAACATGAAAAACACTATTTAAAACATAGAAACAGAGAAAATAGAAATAGAAACATTAAAGCACTGAATAAAACAGATAGGCAAGCAGTGCATTTAAGACAGATAGATAGTACTTTATTGATTCCTTGAGGAGAATTCCTTCAGGAAAATTAAAATTCCAGCAGCAGTGTACAGAGTTGAGAAGAATTTAAAAAGTAAATAATGGGAGTATAA
The DNA here is from genome assembly GCF_033978795.1 of Nerophis ophidion. NCBI lineage: Eukaryota > Metazoa > Chordata > Actinopteri > Syngnathiformes > Syngnathidae > Nerophis > Nerophis ophidion. The sequence goes on along the minus strand of NC_084614.1, from coordinate 33,942,988 downwards.
ATGGAAACAAAATATAAAAATATTACAATAAAAATTAAAATAAAAATCTACAATGGGAATGAAAATATAACAGTAAAATAAGAATATAACAAGAGAAACTAGGCAGTAGTGACCATGTTATGAAAAAGTTAGTAAAAAATGTTATAAAAACAAGACGGCAGAGAAATTAGATAAAAGCTGTGCTAAAAAGGTGGGTTTTTAGTCCCTTCTTAACACGGTCAACCGACTGTTATGCTCTAAGATGGTCGGGGAGAGCATTATTGAGTTCAAGTGCGGTCCAGCAGAAAGCCCGGCGGCCTGTTAGTAGGTTTGTCCGATATTAGATGTCATTCACATAACATGAATAACTAGAAAGTGCTGTATGTGTTTTAATGGCAGCTTCCTCCGCCTTTTACAGGTGATGATGATGAGGAAGAGAGCGGCGAGGAGCGGCTGCCCTCCTGCTTTGACTACATAATGCACTTCCTGACAGTTTTCTGGAAAGTCCTATTTGCTTTTGTCCCGCCCACCGAGTACTGGAACGGCTGGGCCTGCTTCTTCGTCTCCATCTCCTTAATTGGCGTCCTGACAGCTGTAACCGGGGACCTGGCCTCTCATTTTGGGTGCACTGTTGGGCTGAAGGACTCGGTGACCGCCGTGGTGTTCGTGGCCCTGGGCACGTCTGTCCCAGGTGAGTGTCTACTGTTGTCACGTCTTAATTCTGTCAGCAGCCACAGGAGCAGCTGCTCGGGAGGAACGCTGTAACCTTTGCCTCGCTGTCTGTCTTAACAAGTTGTATCGCTGACAGTGCTGGCCCAGCTGCAATGTCTTAAATATTATCAAAAACACTTTTATTCTATATTAGCTTTACTGTACATATCACCTCTCCAGCCATTTTGAGGATGTTTTGTAAATCAATCTGTTATTCATTTATTTTTTAACACCACTCGTTTAGTTCATACGTGCAGTAGGAAGTGGACTCATGTGGACCCATTCGTCGCGGTTTACCTGACACATGAAAAGTGATGAATTGTGGGCGTGCACTTTCCATGTTAGCCACCAAACGGCAGTAGAGTGTAGCACGGCTTACGTGCTAACCACTAAAGCCAGCCTAAAGCCTATACATAATTAAGGCAAAGTTAAATTACCAATGATTGTATCAGACGCACACTAAGTGTGGTGAAATTATTCTCTGCATTTGACCCATCACCCTTAATTACCCCTTGGGAGGTGAGGGGAGCAGTGAGCAGCAGCGGTGGCCGGGAATAATCTTGGTGATTTAACCCCCAATTCCAACCCTTGATGCTGAGTGCCAAGCAGGGAGGTAATGGGTCCCATTTTTATAGTCTTTGGTATGACTCGGCCAGGGTTTGAACTCACAACCTACCGATCTGCGATGTACTGCAGGGATCAATACTGGACCAAAATTGTTTAACATATATACATACTGTATATATATATATATATATATATATATATATATATATATAGACATCAATAGAGTGAAGGAAATAAAATTTATTGGTGTTATAATAAACACAAGGTATTAAAACATTAAAAAAAGTATAACAAAGTAGCAATACATATTTCAAAAGTTAAAACTATGCTAAATATGTTCTTTACCGCATATCACTCCATATTCTCTTCTGCTCGCTCGTGTTACCTTACAGTACCTAAGTTATTGTGCAGAACGATGGGGAAAACATTATAAAAGTATACACCAGTCACTAGCTGTGCTATACATAAAACAATACTGTATTGGTACCAGGGGGAAGGAGACGGCAGGGAGGCAGGTGAACCATTTAGGCTTAGGCGTGTTTATCAAAATGAGAGTATGAAGGGTATAACTAGACTAAAGATCTGGCGTAAGACTGTGTGACGTATTTAACTGGAGAGTGTTACCGGCAAGTGTTGAAGGTGCGTCTTGTGAAGAGCGCGGAAGTCCAAAGTTGGCGAGGCTGGCTTGGAAGTTCGTGGGCAGGCGAGAGATCATGGGCAGGCGAGAGGTCGAGATCCGGGGAAGCAGCAATAGATCCAGGGGAAGCAAGACACACAGCTCGAGTCGAGGGAACAAAGGGATACTGCGGGGCCAGGGAAAAAGAACCAGAAGTTACATCCATCCATCCATTTCCTACCGCTTATTACCTTTGGGATCTCGGGGGGCACTGGTGCCTATCTCAGCTACAATTGGGCGGAAAGCGGGGTACACCCTGGACAAGTCGCCACCTCATCGCAGGGCAACCAGAAGTTCAAGTGATGAAAACATCAACAAGGGTCACAAACGCAGAGACAGAGCTAGAGACACTGTACCACACAGATGGCTAGGTTCTGGCAGTGGCACGCGCAGGTCTAAATAGTGTGCGGCGTTCTCATCAGCGTCAGGTGCGTTGATAGCTGATTTGGAACCACTGTGCTGGAGCGCGGCCACAGTTGGAGAGGAGCGCACAGGGGAGCGCGCCGCAGAAAGGAGTGCGAAAGGAAGCGCTCTGGTGAGCGCACTGAGGAGTGGAGCATGCAGGAGAGCGCGCCGAGGAATACGCCCCCACCGTGACAAATACATCATGTTAATTACAGAACACAATAACACTTTTTTATTAAAACAAGAATATTGAAATTCAATTATTTGGTGCATTTGTCATGCCTGTAAATCAGTTTTATGTTTAATCATGTTTATGTTTTGTTTTTGGACTCTTGTTTCCCGTTTTTGCACTTCCTTGTTTTATTTGTTCCATAGTTACTCATTAGTTTCCACCTGGTCTCCAAGTTAGCCCCTGTCCTCAGTCCCACACCTGTTAGTAATCATCATCACAGTCATTATTTATACCATTGTGTTTCTGTCCTCGTCCTGGGAACTTTGCTTGTGTACTTGCTTTACCTACCAGACTTTGTATCAAACCCTGATGACCACGCACCTACCTTGCCTTGCCACGTTGATTATCATTGATTTGACCACGCCACGTAAGATCTTGTTTATATTGATGCCTCTGTGCAAGTTTTTGGTTTGTTTTGTACCATTGATAGTATCTTTTGTTTATTTGTATGTAGTCATGCCATTGTGCTGTTTTGTTTGGAGTTTAGCATGGATTATTATCCGCCACAGAGCGCGCCCTTTGTTTTCCCTTTTTGTATTATAGTGTGATAATAAATTAATCATGTACTCACATTCACGCCTGGCTCGTTCCAAATTTCCTCTGCGTCGAAAAGCAAAACTAATCCAAGTCAAAGTCCTGACAGCATTTGCAAACAGCTAAAATTATGCACCAGCAAACTATAACATGCTACGAAGAATGAGGAGGAAAATAACCTTTAGGAAAAATGTAACTTAAAAGATTTGTATGCACGTAAACATTTAAGACCTTTAGTAAGGATATCAGTATGAGGAATTAAATTATGGAATTATTTAAGTAAATAAATCAAATATTGTACTGATATGATTCCGTTTGAGAAACTGTTCAAGCTGAAAGTGTTCACAAAATATAAGTTAGAATCTTGAACCTTCATAATAAATCAGGTACTGTATATTTATAATTTTTTGTGAATTGTATTATCATTATTATATATGTTGCATATAGTTATGTCAGATTTAATACAATTGTGTTATCTTGTTTCCATGTTCGAAATGAACATAAAAATAAATTACACTTGCATTCATTTAGTTGTTTCTCCCTGCTTTAGGCCACCCCTAAACACTGACACAACATTGGCACCTATTTCATTAGTTATGAATCGAAAAATGATGTTAACAGGTAAAATTCCCCAAAATAGACACAGCAGGGATTTTAGAGCTTTCATCCCGTTTTGGAGCGCCCAATTTTATTCTCAACATTTGCATCAGCCTGCGGATGTCTCCTACAGAAGACTAGAGGCAATTTCATATTGAGAAGTAAGGGCCTGATTTTCTAAAGGTTTGCATGTACTAAAACACCTGTAAACTTGATAGCACACTAAAAACTGATCCACTAAACGTGTGCAAGATGGATTGTGTGTTTAGTGAGCAGAATAAGACGTGCAATTCTTTTTGCATCTCTGTCTTTATCCAAATGCAGTATATATAGTATGTTGATCATCAAAATACCTACAATACTGTGAAGAGAAAATGCAAATAAAAATATTTAGCACGTGCAATGTGAATCATCAACACTCATCTTTGTTCTGCGAGCACTTTTTACGTATTATTTAACACGTGTCAGAAGGACGAGCAAACAGTTCAGCACACGGCTGCAGGATCGGTGCTCGCGCTGCACAGACAGACGAATAACCTCCATCCAACGTGTGGTTCAACATTTGACTCACAGAAATAAAGAATATTAGACATATCTTTTCAGGAATTTCCTTTTAGATTTGTATAGCTGCTGGACGACTTGGTCCAATGGTGTCTGCTGACCTGTTTTTTAAATATTGTTCATTTTTATTATTTGGGATATATATTACGTCTGCAACATGAAAAAACGTCTTTCATTGTGCATTTTCCTGCGTTTGATTCATTCCAGATGCACAATCGCGCTGGTGATGCAATTTACGCGAACACATACAAAGTTTGTTTTAAGTATTATAATGTAATAAGCTATATTTAGACTATATTGTGTCTGTATTTTCTTATATTTATGTTTGCTTATATTGTTAACCGTGTCAGTTTTCAAGTAATAATGGACAAAGCCGGGAAAAAATTGCAGTTAAGTTATCAAAATACCGTATTTTTTGGATTATAAGTCGCAGTTTTTTTCATAGTTTCACTGTACGACATAAACTCCGGAGCGACTTAAGTGTGAAACTATTAACACATTACCGTAAAATATTAAATAATATTTATCTCATTCGAGGCAGAGACGAACAAAATGTCACCATCGTCACACACACGTAAACCAATAAGAATTTGGCGGGGGAGGGTTATGGCAGAAGTGCATTGTGGGTCATGGGATGCTAACTGCGATATGATACCACTGTAGCTATTAAAATGGATCATTTCATCGTTGGCGGTAAATTATAAAAACTGAGAAGGGCTGAACAAAAGTGGCACCGGAAAGGAAATCATGTACTGCAGATTACAAGATGGACCTAGTGAAATATGCAGCAGAAAATGACAAGAGGAAGTGGCGCATACCTTTGGAGTTGGCAGAGTTGTTTAGAAGCGACATCAAGGAAGAAGATTTCATAGGATTTATCGATTAGGAGTGACGGATTGTTTGGTAAAAGTATAGCATGTTCTATATGTTATAGTTATTTGAATGACTCTTACCATTATATGTTACGTTACCATACCAGGCACTTTCTCCGTTGGTTATTTATGCGTCATATAACATACACTTATTCAGCCTATTGTTCACTATTCTTTATTTATTTTAAATTTACTTTCAAATGTCTATTCTTGGTGTTGGATTTTATCAAATAAATTTCCCCAAAAATGCGCCTTATACTCCAGTGCGATGTATATATGTTTTTTTCCTTCTTTATTATGCATTTTCGGCCGGTGCGACGTATACTCCGGAGCGATTTATAATCCGAAAATTACGGTACCAGTTTGAGGTCTTTATCCACACGGCCTATGTGGGCAAATGCGCTCCAGTTCTGTAGATGACGTCACACAAAGAGGGGGCGGCATATCAAGTCTGGCATTGGAAAGAGGGTGTACCAAGTACAGTTAGTTATCTACCCATTACTCCAAAAAAATGGATACCATGGGAAAGGACCGCCAGATTAATTTGAGCGCAAAAAAAATACCTAAAAATAACTTCATATTTTCTGAACAAAATTAGTCCTATTTCTCAAATAGTTTGGCTCTAAATAAGCATCCACAACCCATGGAAACGCCTTCATTCGATAGTGTTCTGTTTTTGAAAAGTCAGACTAACACATCTGGATTATGCGATTGAAAACCACATTTCTCGATGTGTGTCGCTGGAGTGGACCCTTTATATTGTGCATGCGCCAGTCACTTCGCGCAGGATACAACTCCGAAGCAGGTACCATTCAATAAATACATAAGCAACAATTGGAATAAGGAGGAGACTGTTTATTTGCTTCATGAACTAGAATAACAGATTGGTATGAAGTACTTTGATGAGAGAAAAAAAGACAGGGGAGCTTTATTTAAGAAGGTAGCTTAGGTAATGGCTCCCAAATGAAATACAAATGAGATTAAAGAGAACGAGGCAGGTATATTAAAGGCGAATAATAAAGCATACACAAACTTCAACGCTGCATTTGTCCACTCCAAACTGATAGACAATAAATTCCGCCATCCTAGTCACTGCCGTTGTGTCCTTGGGCAAGACACTCTACCCACCTGCTCCCAGTGCCACCCACACTGGTTTAAATGTAACATAGATATTAGGTTTCACTATGTAAAGCGCTTTGAGTCACTAGAGAAAAGCGCTATATAAATATAATTCACTTCACTTCACTAACTATGGATTACACACAACTGAACTGGCAAGATAGTCCAGAACAGGCCTGGGCAATTATTTTGACTAGGGGGCCACATTTAGAGAAAAAAAATGTGTCTGCGGGCCGGTATATCTATTTTTAGGGACACTAATACAAAACTTCACAATAATGTCTGATTAAATGCTAAAAATGTTATGACAGACCGCCTTAAAAAACTTAATGGAATTTTACATTTTTCAATGAACGATACAACACTGAATATTGACAAAATATGAATGTCACAGCCCCTTTCGATCGGAATATTTTACAATCAAGTGGAACGCAAAAAAAAAATTCAACTAACTGTGAAATATGATACTAAATAAACCCACCTCCAATCTGATATATCTGGCCTAGTGGTTAGAATGTCCGACCTGAGATCGGTGGGTTGTGAGTTCAAACCCCGGACCAGTCATACCAAAGACTATAAAAATGGGACCCATTTCCTCACTGCTTGGCACTCAGCATTAAGAGTTGGAATTGGGGGTTAAATCACCATAAATTATTCCCGAGCGCGGCACCGCTGCTGCCCACTGCTCCCCTCACCTCCCAGGGGGTGATCAAGGATGATGGGTCAAATGGAAATAATAATTTCACCACATCTAGTATGTGTGTGACAATCATTGGTACTTTACCTTTTATATCATCACTAAGCTTTAGAACTTTGTTGTGAAAAGCTCCTTCCACGTCTGTGGAAACGCTTCCCGCCCACACTGCTTGGTGCCTTGTCTGAGCTGCTGTGGCGTAGATTACCATGGTAACTAAATAGATTACCATAGTAACTGGTATATCATCCATAAACGCAGATTAAAACCATTGAAATACTTCTTATAGTTGAAATCTTCAGTCATTAGAAAACATTGCTGTACATCATAACTACACTTTCCATTTTAAAGATCTAAAAAAATTTGGGAATGTCCGACAGGCCAGATTGAAAAGCTTAACGGGCCGCGTGTGGCCCGATTAGTGTAGCATGTTAGCATCGATTAGCTGGCAGTCAACATCAACAAAACTCACCTTTGAGAATTTGTTGACTTCATCATCGCAAATGCATCTGCAGGTTATCCATACATCTCTGTCCCATGTCTGCTTTAGCACCGCCGGTAAATAGCATGTTAGCGTCAATTAGCGTAGAATGTTAGCAGCGATTAGCTGGCAGTCACGCCGCAACCAAATATGTCTGATTAGCACATAAGTCAACATCAACAAAACTCACCTTTGTGATTTCGTTGACTTTATTGTTGCAAATGCATCTGCAGGTTATCCATACATCTCTGTGCCATGTCTGTCATCGCCGGTAAAATGTGGAGACACTCTGGCACATTCAATGGGGGTCTGGCGGCAGACACTTTTGCATCTTCGGGCCAGTGGTGCAACTTGAATCCTTCCCTGTTAGTGTTGTTACACCCTCCGACGAGGCATGATGTCTCCAAAGTTCCAAAAAATTGTTGAAAAAACGGAAAATAACAGAGCTGAGACCCAATGTTTGCAATGTGTTGAAAATTAAAATGGCGGCTGTATTACCTCGGAGACGTCACGTTCTGACGTCATCGCAAAAAGAGTGATAAACAGAAACGCGTTTAATTCGCCAAAATTCCCCCATTTAGAGTTCGGAAATCGGTTAAAAAATATATATGGTCTTTTTTTTCTGCACCATCAAGGTATAGATTGAGGCTTACATAGGTCTGGTGATAATGTTCCACGCCAGGTCTGGTCTTTCATTTAGAACAGTATCAGTCGGGGAATGAACAGTCTTTTCCTTCAGATTTTAAAACTCCTCAATCAATCCACAGAGCCTTATGAATGAACTCCGAGACATTCGAAAGTTTTGTTTCCATGATTCTCCAGCCAAAATTTCCTTCAAAAAAACTGTACTGCCTGTCTGTCTTTACCTTGGACTAACACCCACCCCGAAACATTATTTGTGCTAGCGTCATGTTCATAGCATAATATTAAATAATTTGTTGATACTGTCTGCTAGTTAACATCAGCATAGCCTTAAGAAACTTAATATTTGTAATCTGTGCCAATAGTTCAGCGGACATGATAATGGTACTAAAAAGCTAGGCTGTTGACTTGAAATGAGCTGCAGAGGCCTGGTGTGATGTCATAGGCCAAACACAAAAGCAATGAATTTATTCACGCAAAAAGGAAAAAAGCGCCTTCCAGTAAACGGGAGGCACACAACGTATGACCAATAGTCGAATTAGAGGGTATGCCTGGACACTTGGACTTCATGTGTCGTTGTGAAAATACAAAAAATATATACTATTTGAAAACTCTGACTACTTTAGTGCATGGAATTGTAGTCACTGAGATTGGAATGCCCCCTGGTGGTAAAATGTAAATGTTCATTACTGTAGTAAAATCATACAATATACTTGATAAATTATGTGATCACACAACAACACCTAAAACACAGATAACAACTTTGTAAAATCACAAGCTTGTCACGATCAGTAGGACCCCCAACGCGGACGGAAAAATAAATGAACATAATAACAAGAAGAGCACTCAAAAAAGAGTGCAGAAAAAAATAATTAAGGATGCACACTTAAGGTGTGAGAAACAAATAGCACACAGAAGGTGTAGAGACTGGGTAACATTTAACTACACCGCCACGCTGAAACTCACCCACAGTGGACGAGAAGCATAAGTGGATTCAAAGCAGAGGACAAGTTCGCGACTGGAAGGGTGAATCATCAGCCATCTGCTGGCATGGAGGGAAGAAACTTGAGAGCTTATGTTGTAATGGGCAAATGAGCATCAGGTGTGCACACAGGTGGCCACGCTCTGTGACCCAGGAACCAGGCGAGCTGCCATTTCACGACAAAGCTTCTGTTATTTAAAAAAAAAATACATTACAACTTCTGCCTCAACTTTGTGAAAAACCTGCTGTAAAATCAATCTCAGATAAAAGCCCTCAAAATCCTGGAAAGACTGATTAACGAGCCAACAGTGACTGAGATCCAATATATACGCAGTCTTAGTTTCAAGATCAACATGACTTCGTCAGCTGTTGGAGGTTGACCAGTGATGATGACATTCATGGCACAGCTCCACCTGGCAGCAATAAAGAATAATTGAAACAGTAGTTCCAAAACGAGATTTCATTCTCCAATTCCAACCCCTTTGGGAGTCAGGATATTTTTGCTGTATTTTGGCCAAACTTATTGTTGTGTTCCTCCATTGTACATGATAATTTCAGAAGAGGGTTTTTATGAATAATACAATTTCAATATTCAATTCCTTTAAAGGTGTACGGTACACTGGCAGTTATTCCTCAATAGTACAAAGCCAAACAAGACACATGAGTAAATTTTCAAAGGGCATCAAAACATTTTAATTTTTTCTGAAATCTCTCTATCAAATTCAGCCTTTAAAAAAATGCCAAACATGCTTTGATTAAATTATGTTACACTATATGCTTCATATGATTTATTTAACTAAATTAAAAATGTAACAGTATATGATGTTTCATAATTATGTTTAGGACTAAAGTTAATTGAGAAATGTGAGAAAAAATATAGATACCGTATTTCCTTGAATTGCTGCCGGGGCGCTAATTAATTTAAAACCTCTTCTCACTCCTGCGCTTACCATAGGCATGCGGTAAAAGTAAGCATGCGCTAATTATTTTAAAACCTCTTCTCACTCCGGCACTTACCAAAGTTATGCAGTAAAAAATTGAGTGTGATGTAAGCTTGGACCTTAAATTCTACTGAATAGCTCTTAATCTTCTTCTTTTTATGCGATTTCAAATTACCAGTATTGAAATCAGCCTCCTCCATTTTGAAAATGATGACAGGGGAAGTGTCACTTGTGACGTCACGAGTTTGACCAGGTGGTAATACTAAAGCATGCGCTAATTATTTTGGGAAGCGAGTTTGACCCGGCAGTAATTCAAGGCAGGCGCATACTATATGCCCTGCGGCAATTCAAGGAGATACGGTAATATGAATTCAACATGTTACAGTAATGAACACCTTTCAAATATTCAGGACTTTTAAGTCCTCTTTTGATCTGATTAAAATCTAGTGTTTTTATGTGTCGCAACCGACATATAAAAAGAAAGTATAGAAAACGCACAGTACTCTCAGAGTTTGCAGTACTAAAGTGTATTCGTTTCTCAAGTCTGAAGCAACTCACAATATCCTTTCATTGCCCACCCAAGTGAATGTTTTGCTCCCAGCACTTACATGCAAAGTTTGCTGACTAAAGTCGATGGTTTAGCTTTTGTATTATGGCCCTATTTTTATGTGAGGTTGAGGCTTGTGAAACTTGGCAGGGAAGTAAAACTCTATCAGCCTTTAGGGTAGAGTGCCCTTGACGTTTTATTAGGGTCCATCCAACAATGTTTTCAAAGCTGAATGGTGTTGTGTTGTTTTCGACATTTTAATACAATTTACAACTGGGGTCTCAATTTCACACCAGTGTAAAATATACATTGTTTTACCTGCAATTTTATTTGTAAATTATTTAAGGAATGCCATAGCAAAGTCAGCTGCTGCTAGAAGACGGCAACAAATTTAGTCACAGGAACGTGATTGTGAAGTGACAGTTAATGCGGCCCAGCTTCACCCTGACTCTGCCTCCAGCATCCTCCAGTTCATTTAAGTGTGAGAGCGTGAGTTGTAGGTTGATGAAAATAACATGACTACTATCATTGGGATGGTATAGAACAGGATGTCAAGATCCCACATTACAGTTTGGACTTTGTTAGTTATTTTCCTTGGTTCCGTATAATTTCCTGTCCTGGTGCTCTTATTTTTGTTAATCTTCCATTTGACTCCTTGTTTTGCTGCAACTTCACTTTTAGTTTTTTGCCAGTGCACCTCTTTCCATTTTCGATCTAGTTTATTTATGTTTACTTGTTGCTCCTTGCCAGCTCTAGGTTATTGCTTTTTATCAGTGTGCGTTAGTTCCTCTGCTGCCGCTACTTACCTTGCACATGCCATTTTATTTCTGCAGTTGTTTGCTCTTTTAGTATAGAATTAAACTATTTTACCTGTATGCCGCATTTCTGTCTTTGCATCCTTGGGTCACCCCTTCAGCAGACATGCACCACCTTGCCAGAATAATTCAGTCAACACATGACCTCGCAGGGACCACCTTCAGCATTGTTGAGCCCGCGTTTTGGACCAAGCACTTCCTGGAGGAATTGGAGGGCAGGTTTGTGCAGTACCAACCAAAACCAGCTTGCCCTTTTCTGCCTAAGAAGCCAGGTTGCACCCGCCAGTATTGGCACCCCTGCTTACCAAGTCATCCAGTACAGGCCCCCCAGCTTTCCAAAGCCCGGTTTCCGCCAGTACCTGCATCCCAGGTTTCCAAAGCCCAGCTCCCGCCTGTACCTATTCCTCAGTTGCACAAGGCCCTGCCTCCTCCAAGACCCGTTCCTGCTCCACGGCAACTCAATGTTCGGTTGCCACCAGTTCCAGTGCCACGCCAGCTTAAGGTGCCAATGGCTCTCATTCCTGCTCCATGCCAACTCACGGCTTCAATGTGAACCGTTGCCGCGCCACGCCAGCACAAGGCTACGATGCCTCTTATTCCTGTTCCACGCCAGCGCTCCAGGGAAATTGTACGGGACGGAGCAACAACCCTCCTCTAAGCCAACCTACACCCATTTCTGGCTTATGCTCCAACTGACACCGTCTGTCAACAGCTCCTTCCTCCAGCAAAGTAGGATGCCTGGAATCACCTATTGGGGGGGGGGAACTTCTTTTACCGACTGTGCAACAGGGGACACACAGCTCTAACTGACAAAGCCACCGTCCAGCTGGCTCGTCCCCCTGCGATGTCATTGTGTCTTCTAGTGGATCCTTTTGTGACGTTGCTTCTTCTCTTAGTGCAGGGGTAGGGAACCTATGGCACTAGAGCCAGAAGTGGCTCTTTTGATGACTGCATCTGGCTCTCAGATAAATCTTAGCTGACATTGCTTAACACGATAAGTCATGAATAATTCCGCTGGTAATCAGTTTTAAAAATAACGTTCAAAATATAAAACATTGTAATGCATTCTAATCCATCCATCCGGTTTCCTTCACACCTGTTCAAAAAGTTGCATTAATGGTAGAGGTGGGACCAAGTCATTGTTTTGCAAGTCACAAGTAAGTCTCAAGTCTTTGCCCTCAAGTCTCGAGTCAAGTCCCGAGTCAAGACAGGCAAGTCCGAGTCAAGTCCAAAGTCAATACTGGAAAGTCTCAAGTCAAGTCCCAAGTCCTGCATTTTGGGTTTCGAGTCATTTCAAGTCTTTTTAACCACAGACTAATATTTGTACACAGATTGTGTATGCTTTTAAAACGCTGTATGTATTTATTATTTTAAAAAAAACAGTGCTGACATTGCACTTCATAATAGCACTATTAACCAGTTATTCTAAACATTTAACTCATTCCTTTACAGTATAAACACATTTGAAAAAACAAGTGCAACTGTACTTATTTGCACCAAAGTGTTAACATTGTATTTCCATGGAATATTGCATTGTAACTTGTTCATCAGCAGTTTATGTCATGTTGTCACCTTATCTCATTGATCTCATCTCATACTGTATGTGTTTATGTGTGCGTACACATGAAAAACAACAAATACATGAACATAACAATGAACAGTGCTGTACTTGTTAGATGTCAGGGCTTTATGGAATATGTACACATATTCTTAATATAGTATACATTTTAACTGACCTTTATTTGACTATGTTTGTCTTTTTGTAGGTGGCTAAAATACGCGGTGCTGCTGACCGCCGTCTAACGTTACGTTACTGTGTGTGATACATTCATTAACGTAACGTTATGTGTAGGTACCTCATGCAACTCTGCTTAAAAAAAAATCACATGACAATAAGTATGAATAAGGTAGCATCTGCAGTGGACGCAACAGATTGCCGTGTCTGCAATGACGTTATAATCATAGACATCTTATAAGTAGACGCAGAATTGGCTGCTGTGACGCAAGCAATTTGGCCGCCATCTTAAAGTGGTGATGAGGAGCAGGCAAGCAGCCTAAACTAACATTTGACAGGTAGAAAACAAAGATGCTGGGCTGGTATTCAGCGTTTTCCTGCTCAATTGAGCGGACTGTTGAAAATAGGAATTGGAGGATTACTTTTGACAAGTAAGATTTTACATTAACATACTATTGGTTGTATTTTGTGAAAATAATATTACCTTAGAGTTAAGCAGGAGCAAAGAACTACAATATTTGTATGTGAAAATCACAAAGAAATCTTCTGGGGGAGGATGACGTACCCCTTGGCATACCTTCAAGTACCCCCATTTGAGAACATCTGGTCTAAAGGTCCGTAAGATATATAGATATCTAATGTATTCATACATTGTTTATGTAGGATATATGCATGTATATATAACCTAATCATATTGTTTCTTCAACTTCAAAATAGCTGACTGTTTTTTTCCCCTTCTCTGGGATTATATTCCCAGTTTTGATCTCAGACGTCTGGTCACTTATAGCATATAAGAATATTCTATTTCCGTTAAGCAAATTATGAACACGCTAAGACATGTGTCCTTTATCACAGTTACACATATGACAAAAAAGCGTGTGAATATAAGTGGTATTCAGTGAGGTAAGATGTATGAAATGCACTGACAGTTCATGGCTCCTGCCAAATGAATTGCACTGAGTGGAGCGGATCACCACTCCAAGATGGCGGCCCCGTGTCTCATCTGCGGCAATAGGCAGTAGTGCTCGATGCTGCATGCCCTTATAAGATGTCTATGGTTATAACGCTAGCAGTGAGTTTACAGCCTCACTGATTTAACTACACAGCAAATAAAAGTCACGTTACTCAAGCAATAAACGCTAGCTTACATTCAACACTTACCCTTCTTTGTGCAATTACAAATGTCGAACGAAGTTGTAAATTGATGCGTCTCCGTCTGTAATCTTCCAATCGCATGTTTTGCTTACGGCAATTCCTGTTTTGTTGACCAAGTCGTACTTTTAATACCCGAACGAAACACTTTATGGCATAATTTTCTTCACTTATCCTTCTGTTGTTTGAAAGGTATTTTTCGTTGGTTTTCCTGCAATTTGATTGGGTGAATGCTGTGTGACGAAAACAACGTGGATGTAATTTGATTGGCTGTTGTACTGACCGGTAACGCACAGGGTGTCATCGCACACACGCTGACAAACACACGTACAAAATGAAAGATACGGAGCGCTCCTGAATAACTTTTTAATCTTTGGGTTTTGGGGAAAGTAGCAAGTCATGTCAAGTCAAAAGGCTCAAGTCCAAGTCAAGTCACAAGTCACACTTAGTCACAGTCTCGCCCTACGCTCTAAGGTTCAGCTCCCGCGTCCCTCTTTTTAGTCAGAGTTCTGTAGAACTCTGAATAAAACAAAGATAACATCTGTGGCTGAGGCTACCCCTTGTTGAATGGGTTGTTAAATGGTCAATGATCACGTCAATGCATACATCAGTGCAAAGATTAGGGAGATTTCATTTAAAAAAAATTACAACCTGATAGGATTTAAGATTAAAAAAAGTTTTGAGCAAATAAATGACACTTAAAACATGTTCCTGCTGGACATTCTGAGAATAAAATGGCACTTATGTCCAAAAATTGGGTTCTATTTAAGTTATTTGGTAACACTTTAGTATTGGGAACATAATCACCATTAATTACTTGCTTGTTAACATGAACATTTGTAAAATATCGGCTCTTAATTACTCATTATTAAGTACTTATTAAGGGGTTAGGTTTAGTGGTTAGGGTTAGGGTCTAACTGTAACCCGAACCCTAACTACAAATGTTGGTAAAACTTTAGTATGGGGAACATATTCACCATTAATTAGTTGCTTGTTAACATGCAAATTAGTAACATATTGGCCCTTAATTACTCATTACTAAGTACTTATTAAGGGCTATGGGTTTGGTTTAGTGGTTAGGGATAGGGTCTAACCCTAACCCGAACCCTAACTACAAACGTTGGTAACACTTTAGTATGGGGAACATATTCGGCATTAATTAGTTGCTTATTAACATGTATGTTTCCCCATATTAAATTGTTACCGTTATTTAAAATCCTGCAAGTCGGTAAAAACCCGTGATTAATCATAAGTAATCAAAAATTTAAAACTGTGGTTAAAAAAAAATAGAAATTGACAGCACTTGTAAGTATTCACAAAATACACAAGTATGCCAGTATGTGAGTCTGCCACTGTGTTTACACTGGTCTGAATTCCTCCTTATAACCGGCCGCCAGCAGAAAAGCCCTAGTTTAGAAGTATCCATTGGTCTTAAGGACAACGTCAGTGGCTTTAAGGATATATTACATTTAAATTGTTCAACATATAATTGCTTGTTTGTGGGGTGGAAGATCAATACAGTACCTTCTCCTTGTCCCTCTAGACACTTTTGCGAGCAAAGTGGCGGCCATCCAGGACCAATATGCTGACGCATCGATCGGCAACGTGACGGGCAGCAACGCAGTCAACGTGTTCTTGGGCATAGGGGTGGCGTGGACCATCGCCGCCGTTTACTGGAAAAGCAAAGGCAAGATTTTCCGGGTAAACCCAGGCTCTCTAGCCTTTTCCGTCACCCTCTTCACCATCATGGCCCTGGTGTGCGTAGTAGTGCTGCTCTACCGCCGCCGACCTGCCATTTCGGGCGCGGAACTCGGTGGCCCACGGACAGCCAAACTCCTCACCTTCTTCCTCTTCATCTCCCTGTGGTTTATTTACATCCTCCTGTCCTCCCTGGAGGCCTACTGTCACATGCCTGGCTTCTGAAAGTCCACAAGCAGACCTTATCTTTTTACGTGTTTTTGTTTCTATACTTTCCCAAATTACTTTTGCTGCCAACACCTAAATTACACTTCTATTTTTCTTTTTTTCATCATTTCCGCTCAGCTATCCAAAACATATTGCTCCCCTCTGTGTAAAAACCTTTTATTAGTTTAGTTTTGTATGATATGACTTTATATACAATGGAGAGCCCGGAGTGGCATACTGTAACTCATACAACAGGAAAGATAGAGGAAAGGGGTGTGACTATAAAACAAGCATTGATACTTATCACTCAAGCTTTACATTAAATATTCATGGTATATCATGTGACAGATGAACATTGTGTGTGCGGGTTTTGTGAACAAGTATAGTTTTCTTTTTTGCACGCCGATAAAGAGTTTCTTGGAAATCTGTTTTATAGTACATTATGTAATGTTTGGACAATGGTGTGTTGGTGTGCTCCTGTAATGTGAATATCAGCAGTGATCTGGCAACACACGGTCATCAGTGCCATGTTTGATATAGCCATATAGTGCAAATACGTTTTATAAAAGGGCAGAGTGCCTGCTTTAAATTGTGTTTACAATTTAAGGGTGTTTACATTTGTGTGCGTGCGGGTTGAATCAAACTTTCCATAAATATTCCAGATGTTTGGTGACACTTTATATTTATTATCTGTCACATTGGCACTGTGAACATTAGCAAAGATCATGTCTTTTGGAAAAAGCACAGGTCCATTTTTGCAACGAGTATAAGCACAATAAAGGATTGTTTGAGGGACATGAGACGTGCCAGAACAGAATACTAACTGTACCGACCTGGGTGTTGTAGAAATTTTTTTTTTTTAATTTAATTTGTAAAGCCATATTTACAAGAATACTGTCAACAGAAGTGTTAGATTTCAACATATTGATATGCATGTTTATGTATAAAAATGGAAATAAATGTTGGTGATTTATGAAAATGTGAGATGTCTTATTGTCATCATTTCTACTGCAAAAGGAAGGGAGAATTGTGTGATTCTTTCATAACATTGATGTCAAAATGAATGTGTTAATGCGGGTTAATTCATCATTAGTAAGTAAGTAAGTAAGTACATTTATAAAGCGTTTTTCACAGAAAAAAATCACAAAGTGCTGTACAAAACATAGATAAAGTGAAACAACAATTCAATTTAAAACAACAGGGGCAAAATCATAAAAAGGATACAAAGTGGATGAAAAATGGTAGTTAAAAGGTGCATCAACTAAAAGCTTTACTAAAAAGAGAAGTTTTCTAATGTTTCTCAGGGGCCTACTGAAACCCACTACTACCGACCACGGAGTCTGATAGTTTATATATCAATGATGAAATATTAACATTGCAACACATGCCAATACGGCCTTTTTAGTTCACTAAATTGCAATTTTAAATTTCGCACGAAGTATCCTGTTGAAAAATGATGACACGTATAATGACGCGTGCGTGAGACGTCACGGATTGTAGCGGACATTTTGTTCCAGCCCGATCCCAGCTATAAGTCGTCTGCTTTAATCGCATAATTACACAGTATTCTGGACATCAGTGTTGCTGAATCTTTTACAATTTGTTCAATTAATAATGGAGACGTCAAAGAAGTAAGATGTAGGTGGGAAGCGGTGTGTTGCGGCTGCCTTTAGCAACACAAACACAGCCGGTGTTTCCTTGTTTACATTCCCGAAGGTGAAGCTTTACTATGGAACGGAGCGGTCAAGCGAACATGGTTCTCTAACACATGTCAACCAGGAGGTTTCGGTGAGAAAATGGTAGTAATAAGTCGGCTCTTACGGTAGACATGAGCGGAGCTTGCGTCGTTCCTTGTGCACCTGTCAAAGAGGCAGCTTCGGACTCTCTTGCCTCCTCAGACCGGCCGCCCCCGAACGTGGGATGCTTCCACCGTGGAGGAGGGGGAAAAAAAGCTCTGCCCGGCCCGATCCTGCTGCCTTCGCCTCACCTCGTCGAGAAACGTGCCTTCCCTCAGAGACACTGGCAGTCACCACACCTGTGGCCACACCCCTCCGACTTTCAGGTACGACTATATAATCTCACTAAAACACTACTAACACAATAAGCAGATAAGGGATTTTCCAGAATTATCCTAATAAATGTGTCTAATGACATCTGAATCGCTCCCACTGCCCTTTCTTTTTTTTTTTCATAGTCCTTCACTCTAACTATCCTTTTTTTTTAAAAATTTTAATTTTCCTGAAGGAACTCACCTGAAGGAATCAATAAAGTACTATCTATCTATCCTCATCCACGAATCTTTCATCCTCGCTCAAATTAATGGGTAAATCGTCGCTTTCTTGGTCCGAATCGCTCTCGCTGCTGGTGGCCATGATTGTAAACAATGTGAGAACGTGAGGAGCTCCACAACCCGTGACATCACGCGCACATCGTCTGCTACTTCCGGTACAGGCAAGGCTTTTTTATTAGCGACAAAAAGTTGCGAACTTTATCGTCGATGTTCTCTACTAAATCCTTTCAGCAAAAATATGGCAATATCGCAAAATGATCAAGTGTGACACATAGAATGGACCTGCTATCCCCGTTTAAATAAGAAAATCTCATTTCAGTAGGCCTTTAAAAGTTTCAACACAGTCAAGATCACGGAAAGACTGTTGCAAATTGTTTCAGAGATATAGCCTGGAATCCCAGGTCTCCACGGGTTTTAAAATGAGTTTTGGGGATTTTTAGAAAACCCTGTCCTGAAGACCGGAGGCTGCGCCCTGAAGAGTACTGAGCGGCCCACCATGCAACGCAAGGAATGTCAGGACTAAAATCTTAAACTCAATGCGGAATTTAACTGGAAGCCAATGAAGACCGGATAGAGCGGGGGTGATATGAGCTGTACTGGGTGCACCGGTCTAAAGTCTGGCAGCCACATTGTGTACAGTCTGAAGTCTCTTTAGCGTTGACTTGTTGAAAAGAGTGAAGAGAGAATTGCAATAGTCAATGCGAGACAAAATGAACACGTGAACGATCATTTCCAGATCCAATTTTGACAGCAAATTTCTCACAATAAAATAGGTTCTGAGATTAAATTATTAGTAATCTGGATAAAAACGTAATCTAATCATCTAGAAAACGTCTGAAACGTCCCTGGCAAATTTATATTTTAAGCTCATGCAAAATAATCACATTTAATATTGATTAAAAATACTTTATCGCCACGGAACTTTCTGTCAGCAGTCTGCACTTAAAGGGGAGATGCACTTTTTGTGAATTTTGTCTATCGTTCACAATCCCTAAGTGAAGCAAAAATACAATGTTTTTTTCTTGGGTTTTTTTGCATTGTAAATCGTAAATAAAAGCTAGCAACGCAGTTAATGGGGACACAATGTATGTCACCAATGAATTGGCCAAAAATAAAACCATACATGTAATGTAGTAACAGGAAACCTCATAATACAATGTAATATTTACAGATTTTTGCTCATTTTAAGCATTACCGGAACATTTTGGCAGCGCAATGATTTCACAGATGCATCACAACATTCACTATTTCCTTCGACAACAATAACAACTACAAATAATGCAGACTTTATGAGAGCCAACAAAGATTACATTGGGACAAATGAGGATCCATAACCTTATATTTTTTAGTCTTAATTTAAGGAGGGTGAGTTACAAGTTTTAGAAGCTTTGGACTAAATAGATTCAGCTCTAGTGAAAGACTAAGTGTTGGATCTACTAAAGGTTTGCGTGTACTAAGACACGTGCAAACTTGATAGCACATGCAAAGCTGATCTACTAAACTTGTGTGCAGTAGATTGTGTCTGTTAAGTGGGCAGATTAAGGAGCATAGTCCGTTTAGCATCACTGTCTTCATGAATATGGAGAATATATGTTGATCATCAGAATGGCCACATTAATGGGAGGAGAAGATGTACTGTAAATATATTATACAGTAGAGGTGGGAATTTTTGGCCACCTTATGATTCGATTACAATTACGATTCAGGAACTACAATTCAATTGAAAATTGATAATTGATGCATCTTTAATTTAAGTAAATTGATGCAGTTTTACATTTATTTTTGTTTCAATAAATAAGCGTTTATCATTTTCAACTTTTAAAAAAATATTGTATTTGGAATAAGAAACAGTTAAATTAATTCCCACATTCATTAAGGTAATGAAAATGTATGCAAAACTGGACAATAAGGCCCTTAGAAAAATGAACTGGCTGCAGTCAACCAAGGTTTTGAAATGCCTGCATCCCTTGATTTACAATAAATAAATTGATTATTGATTATTGACGTTTTAATAATCGATTCAATAATCATCCATGTCTGAATTGCATACGCAATGTGATTAATGAATGTTCAAAAAAATCAAATAAAAAGGCTGTGGAAATAATAATGTTATGGTACATCACATTGCAGTCCGTCATAGTTGTACAAAAAACACTTGATAACTAACCGCAACCAGATTATTTGATTTATCTAACCTTTTGCAAAATCTTCTAAAAAAGCTAACACAAAATCAGGTTTTTTAGGCCCCATCAATCAGAAAAAGCGTCTGCCAGTTCTGGAGGGACTCTTTTATGCAACAATTTGCACAATTAACTATTTAAATACAGCCCTTGATTAGCTGACAACTCTCATGATGTGTGTGTGTGTGTGTGTGTGTGTGTGTGTGTGTGTGTGTGTGTGTGTGTGTGTGCGTGCGTGTGTGCGTGCGTGCGTGCGTGCGTGCGTGCGTGCGTGACGTGCAGTCAGGGGAGGCAGGTGAGGCGGGGCCTCACGTGCCATCATGGAAAGAAAAAAAATGTAAAAAGAAAAAACAAAAACAAATTGTTATATGTATCAAGTGATTATACTATAAAGTTATTTTCCATTTAACTTCAACAGTTTTAGATTATTTTTCATCCAAAATCGCTGAATTTTCACATTTGCCGTTCAAATACAGAGAAGAGACTTGCGGTGAGTCACAGCCAGTTGAGCCTCACCGTCACCATGGCAATGATTTGGCTAACTGCTGGCTGCTGTGCAGTGAGACCGTATTGCTATATGAATTATATTATACATTTCCATAGTTTAGTTAGCTGAGGTATATAATGTACATTGTATTTTGTCAACAACTGTATGTGTGTAACGTATTTCTTGTGCTGGGCAATCATAAAACGGCTGCGAAGACGCACAATGTGAGGCTCGTGTTCTCCGGCCTCCTGGTGGTAGAGGGCGCTAGTGATCCCAGACATCATTCTTGCACTACTCGGCTAGGCCTGGGGACATCTGAAGCCGGTATGTTTTAAAGTTGTCGTTTGCCTGCATATCGTAAAAACAACCGTCCAACATTTTAAAACTAATTGTAAACTTATAGGTGCCGACCATTAGGGCCGAGTTGCGACGAAAGAGTGGGTCGATGTTGAGATATTAAGCCGAGTTGGTAAGTGAATTTGTTTGCTAATAGTAGCTACTGTATTTTCTATGGGCGGTTAGCATCGTGTTTTAATCCCCTTTCCTACAATGTTTCTGATCCGATTGAATTTATATTTATGTCGAGTCTTTATTTTGGGTACTTAAATATGGTGACTGAGTATTGTGGCGTTTTAAGGCCATCTGCATTTTTTATGCTACAGTAAAGACAATAAATGAACATTAACGCTGGAGCGCGGTTACACCTTTCATAGTGACAACACTGTGTTACACCTGTCATAGTGACAACACTGTGTTACACCTGTCATAGTGACAACACTGTGTTACACCTGTCATAGTGACAACACTGTGTTACACCTGTCATAGTGACAACACAGTGTACTGTCGTGTTTGTTATTTTGTACCAACCCGTGTGAATGTATGAACTGCTAATGCACATATGGACTGCAATCAGTCTCATATGGCTCCTATAAACTTGAAGAACTTTTGATATTACTTTTTATGAATTACCTGAACTAAACCAACATCGTTTGTTGAGATTCCTCTCTGTTTTTTTCTTTTATTTTGAATGGCCATTCCCATTAATGTCCGTCCACTAGTTGTTGCACTGCACATGTTTAAATAACACCAGTATCATTTAAAGTATTTAATTGTGTCCGTCCTACTCTCTCCGAGTCGTAATCTAGACTTCTGATTAGCCCAAATATTGAGAACTTCTACTATACTAGCTAAAGTACCTGCTACATTAAGTTAAAGTACCAATGATTGTCACACACACACTAGATGTGGTGAAATTTGTCCTCTGCATTTGACCCATCCCCTTGTTCACCCCCTGGTAGGTGAGGGGAGCAGTGAGCAGCAGCGGCCGGGAATCATTTTTGGTGATTTAACCCCCAATTCCAACCCTTGATGCTGAGTGCCAAGCACGAAAGAATGCTGGTATGGGCTTTTAAACATAACCTGTTAACTGCTGCCAATCAAATGGTGAATAAGATACTCTATAGGGTTCATATGTTTATAAATCTGACTGTGATGAAGTCAGTGCCTCACCAGCCATGAACCTCACCGCACGTAACTGGTGTGTGTGTGTGTGTGTGTGTGTGTGTGTGTGTGTGTGTGTGTGTGTGTGTGTGTGTGTGTGTGTATTACCAACTTAGAGCAGGAAGATGGTGGGATGTAACCCTCTCAACAGCCACAAAACAACAAACAAACATTCTCTTCAAATGTTGTTACCCAGGTGTTCAAGCTGTCATTTCATGTCGTCTGTCTGTCCCAAAGACATACAGCCAGCAGTCACCTATGTTGAACCTTTGGATAGAAGATGAAGAAAGAGAAAGTGAAAAAAAAAAAACCAAGGTAATGGAATCCAGGGCCATAACAAAACTGTTCAAGCAGTTGAAGCAAGAGAAGTAGCTCATGTTTGTTTGTACACACTTTGAATAATCCTCTCCATGTAGTTTTAGATGAAGCCATAAGGTATAATAATTTAGTCAATAGCACTGTTTGTACAGCAGATGGCCCCCTTATAAGACTGAACGATTATGTAAGAATGACTTTACAAGGGTCATATTATGATGTTTTTTTCTACATTTAAAACACTTCTTTGTAGTCTACATAACTACGTAACCATAATCTTACAAACATGCAGAAAATAATATTACAGTCATTCATTGGACAGGAACAAAAACAACATGAGCGCAACATGGGGCATCCTAAATAGCATCATTAAAAATGGTGCTAAAAAGGATTATCCTAAATACTTCTGAGGCGAAAACATAAAGAGTGACACTATGAATAAAGAAGTTGAAAGCTTCAATAAGTACTTAGTGAACATTGGCCCAAATTCGGAGGAAAGGATTCCAAGTTGAGGACTTGAATTACATCGTAGATAGAAATCCCAACTTAATGTTCCTCAATAATGTGGCAAAAGAAGAAATAATTGTAAAGGAATGAAAATCCAAGCCCCTAACTGACTGTCCCAGAATAATATGAAAGTGGAAAAAAAAGTTACTAAAGAAACGTCAGAACCTTAAACATATGTCAACAATCCATCATTTCAAACGGGCACATTCCTTACCAAAATGCAAATAAAAAAAAGTTGTACATTTATAAGACTGGAGACAAACACCATAACAACAAAATACTTGAAAAAGTATTCAGTAACAGATTGGATGAATTCATAAATAAAAGTGGACCACTTGCAGAGAACCAATACGGACACAAAGCCAACATTTAATCATCAATGGCTTTAATCAAAACAAAAGAGGAAATTACCAATGCAATAGATGGTAAATAGCGTGCAGCTGCAGTATTTATGGATCTAATCAAAGCATTTGTCACAATTATTTATAATACCTTATTTAACAAATTAATACGATCAAATTAGAATCAGAGAGTTGGGTGCTGAACTGGGTAAAAAGCTACTTAATCAACAGGAGGCAATACCTAAAGATAGGTGAAAATATGTCAACACACTAGAGATATTATGCGACGTACCCTAAGGTTCAATACTGGGAACAAAATTGTTGAATCTTCATACAAATGACATGACTTTAAGTTAGTCCTATTTGCAGATGTTTTGTTCAGGAGAGAACACACAAAAGCTAATACAAATAATAACAGAAGAAATTAACAAATTAAAAATATTGTTTGACAAAAACAGACTACCTTTGAATTTCAATAAAACAAAAAAAATGCTATTCGGTAACAGTAGAAGAGAAAGTCAAACACAAATACATAGAGAGTAAACATTGAAAGGGTGAAATAAATCTAGTATTTGGGAGTGATAATAAATGATACAATGAAATCGAATTTTAATATAACACGTATAAAACATAAGGTGGCAAGAAATCTTTCTATAACCTATAAAGCAAAAATGGTGTACACCACTCCTCTCTGAGCTGCCACCTTATCGTGGTAGAGGAGTTTGCGTGTCCCAATGATCCTAGGAGCTATGTTGTCCGGGGGCTTAAAGCCCCCTGGTAGGGTCTCCCAAGGCAAACAGGTCCTAGGTGAGGGATCAGACAAAGAGCAGCTCGAAGACGTTTTATGAAGAAGAAATATCGAAGACCTAGATTTCCCTCGCCCGGACGCGGGTCATTGGGGCCCCGCTCTGGAGCCAGGCCCGGAGTTGGGGCACGATGGGGAGCGCCTGGTGGCCGGGCCTGTTCCCATGGGGCCCGGCCGGGCACAGCCCAAAGAGGCAACGTGGGTCCCCCCTCCAATGGGCTCACCACCCATAGCAGGGGCCATAGAGGTCGGGTGCAATGTGAGCTGGGCGGCAGCCGAAGGCAGGGCACTTGGCTGTCCAATCCTCGGCTACAAAACCAGATGTTAAAAAGATAAGGCTGCTGACTGTTATGATAACTATTCAGGACTATTGGAGCGTATATACAACATTATTTATCCAGTAAGTGTTGATAATTAATAATGTATGTGTTTATGCGTTAAATTGCAATGGTGCTCCTGGGAAATGACGGCGGTCGGAGCCTAATTGATTAATGCTTTATAGCTGAAATGGACAGTTGAATTCTAGAAAACAAAGTCATATCTGGTGAATCACTTTTTAAATGTAACCCTTATGCTAATTTAACCAATTGTTTTGAAAGTCAACTTTGTTGAGGTCCAGTTTGATTGACATTTACAGACTGCTACTAATCTATTAGATTTCATTAGATATCTTGATATATCTAAATTATACAGACACGCACAGTGGAACCTCAATTTACAAACATAATTGGTTCTTGAATACCAATTTGAAAAGTTCATATATTGAAGCAGAGTTCCCCATAACAACTAATGTAAACATGAATATCAATCTATCAATCAATCAATCAAAGTTTATGTATATAGCCCTTAAAGGCCTACTGAAACCCACTACTACCCACCACGCAGTCTGATATATATCAATGATGAAATATTAACATTGCTACACATGCCAATACGGCCCTAAATTGCAATTTTAAATTTCCCGGGACTTTTTTCTTGAAATGGTCGCGTAATGATGACGTGTACGCGTGACGTCACAGGCTGTTATGAATATGAGCGCTGTGTACACACACAGCTAAAAATTGTCTGCTTTAACGGCATAATTACTCAGTATTTTGGACATCTGTGTTGCTGAATCTTTTGCAATTTGTTCAATTAATATTGGAGAAGTCACAGTAGAAAGACGGAGTTGGGAAGCTTTAGCCTTTAGCCACACAAACACATGAGGATTCCTTGTTTAAAATTCACGGAGGTGAAACTTTAGTATGGATCCCGACTACATGTCAACCAGCAGGTTTCGGTGAGAAAATTGTGGTTAAAACGTCGCCTCTTACCGGATATCAGCTGAGATTGTGCCGTCCATACAGCTGCCCTCGACTTCCCCGAGACATTGCGCGTCAACACCCGGCCGATGACGTACACTTCCAACTATCAGGTACAGTTAAACTCACTAAACACTAGCAACACAAAAGAAAGATACGGGATTTCCCAGAATTATCCTAGTAAATTTCTCTAAAAACATATGAATCCGTCTCAATGCAACGCGATTGCAATCACGTATTTTTTTTTTTTTCTTTTTTTTTTTCTAGTCCATCGCTATCGATATCCTCAAACACGAATCTTTCATCCTCGCTCAAATTAATGGGGAAATTGTCGTTTTTTCGGTCTGAATAGCTGTTTTTGTTGGAGGCTCCCATTAAAATCAATGTGAATATATAAGGAGCCATCAACATGTGACGTCATCGTCTGCGACTTCCGGTAGAAGCAAGGCTTTTGTCTTAGCAAGCAAAAGTTGCAAACTTTATCGTGGATGTTCTCTACTAAATCCTTTCAGCAAAAATATGGCAATATCGAAAAATTATCAAGTATGACACATAGAATGGACCTGCTATCCCCGTTTAAATAAGAAAATCTCATTTCAGTAGGCCTTTAATAACAAATACAACAAAGGAATGCACAAACCACAAGGACATCCTCGGCTTTTATCCCACATTTGGGCAAGAAAAAACTCAACCCAATGATGAGAAACCTTGAAAAGGCCGCAGATGTGCTCCCGTGTATATATATATATATATATATATATACATATATATATATTGCAATGCTGTCTGCTTAAAATGATGGAAAACACCACTCTAATAAACAACTGAGGCTGTGGTCAAGGTAGAAATTGCCACAAAATTTGAATTAGTTTGCGCTACTTAGGCGGTTGTATCTCTACTAATATTTGGCATCAAACCAGGCAGCTGTGTGTGTTTCTACGTAGCTGTATGAGCACAACAGGGGAGCAGAAACTCTTTTTGCAGGTCTAAATGATTGCTATTTAAATATTTATTTAAATATTGGTGGTGATAATTTAATCATGCTACCTTTGGCAATGCATGTTTTAAAGCAGTTATGTTTAGAGCATCATCTTCATCGATAGTTTTGAAGCCCAAATACCTTCATATACACCCTTTATTGAGTGGTAGAATTGCCTTAATTTTAAATTTTTCCTCTCCACACTGTTTCTCTTTGTGCGCTCTGTAGGTGTGTGCTCTGTACGTCACCGCCACTCGGCCACATGCGGATGAAAAATAAAATTGGTATTTTTCAAAGGCAGGATATATATACACACATATATATATATTTATATATATATATATATATATATATATATATATGCCCCCCCGCCCCCCACCTCCCGAAATCGGAGGTCTCAAGGTTGGCAAGTATGATGAAGTAATTAAATGGTAAATGGGTTATATTTGTATAGCACTTGTCTACCTTTTTTAAGGAACTCACAGCTCTTTGACAGTATTTCCACATTCACCCATTCACACACACACATTCACACACTGATGTCGGGAGCTGCCATGCAAGGAGCTAACTAGGACCCATCAGGAGCAAGGGTGAAGTGTCTTGCTCAAGGACACAATGTACGTGACTAGGATGGTAGAAGGTGGGGATTGAACCAGGAACCGTCAGGTTGTGGTACAGCCACTCTCCCAACGGCGCAACGCCGTACCCAATTAAAATAAAGAAATGTTTAATATAGGTATGCTTAAATAGGCCATGCAACTAATATTTTCTGAGATTCAGTTGAAACTGTGTGAAAGTTCATGTCTACGCACAAACACTGGTCACTTGGCTTCTTTGCCAAGGTCAGCAGGACAAACACCAGATGTGGGGTCGGAGTCCAGGGAGAAGAAAGCAGAGGAAGATTCCACGCCTGGAAGAGCGCGAGTTGAAGGGTGTGTCCGGACAGCCCTGTGAAAGTTGCCGTGTTGATACTAAGTACAGATAGCGTTCAGACAAATTGTATTAGAATTGTATCCAATAGGACAGGGGTTTTCAACCACTGTGCCGCAGCACACTAGTGTGCCGTGAGATACAGTCTGGTGTGCCGTGCGAGATTATCTAAATTCACCTATTTGGGTTAAAAAAATGTTTTGCCTACCAGGGATTATAGTCTGCAAATGATGTGCTGTTGTTGAGTGTCGGTGCTGTCTAGAGCTCGGCAGAGTAACCGTGTAATACTCTTCCATATCAGTAGGTGGCAGCCGGTAACTAATTGCTTTGTAGATGTCGGAAACAGCAAGAGGAAGGGTGAAGGTAAAAAGGTATCTAATGCTTAAACCAAAAGGTGAGTGCCCCTAAGAAAAGGCATTGAAGCTTAGAGAATCTTATGCAGAACAAAACTAAAACTGAACTGGCAACAAAATAAACAAAAACAGAATGCTGGACGACAGCAAAGACTTACTGTGGAGCAAATACGACGTCTACGATATACATCCAAACATGACATGACAATCAACAATGTCCACACAAAGAAGGATAAAAACCACTGAAGTAGTCTTGATTGCTAAAAGAAAGTAGATGTGGGAAATATCGCTCAAAGGAAGACATGAAACTGCTACAGGAAAATACCAAAAAAAGAGAAAAAGACACAAAAATATGAAAAACACTATATACAGGAAAACAGCAAAAAACTCAAAATAAGTCACGGTGTGATGTCACAGGTGGTGACAGTACACCTACTTTGAGACAAGAGCTATAGTGATGCATGGTTTGTTATAGTTTAAAGTCATATCCAACAATTGCGACAACGACTTTACTGTCAACTGAGTTTCGTTTTTTAATGTTTTCTGCTTGGTGGTGTGCCTTCGGATTTTTACAACGCAAAAAATATGCCTTGGCTCAAAAAAGGTTGCAAAACACAATAGGAAATAAACAATTCTGTTTTAAGTTTACCCATCATGTCCTCTTTAAACATCTTCTGGCTCCAGATTAAACAAATACGTTGACACAATCTTGATTACCTCTCGAGGAACTCCAAAAAAAACGTAAATAAATGTTTGCGATTTGAACGGTTCGCAGAGCCCAAAACAAGGTAAGAATAGGGCATTTTCTTCGACAAAGGCTAAATGGCGTCTCGTACCCATTGGGAACAGACGCTGGCTTGACCTAACCTGACTCATCAGATCCTTGTAGTGCGTTGAGCTCCACACAAGGATCTGGGACTTCTTAATAGGAGATGTATTTCAGAAGGTGGGGCCTTGAAAAAAAAATCATTGTATATGTGTTAGAATAATTATGTATAAGTTATCACACAACTCTTATGCTTAAAGGCCGTTGCTATAGTTACTATCAATTGTGCTGAAGTTGTACTATTCTATCCGAGCAAAGGGACAACTTGCAATTTCAATTGTGAGTCGTCTCGCTCGCATCAGTGTTTGTGTCCAGACCCAGCCTGCTGACTGCCAAGGGCGAACATCGAGTACCTTGACACAGACATAGGGCGATATCACGAGTGTCAACACATTCCCATTTCAGAATAATCATATACAGTATTGTGTCTAACTGGGGCTGCTGAAATCTAATCATGTCACATTGCTTGCATTATAGCCAGTAACAGTAAATATTGGATTAGGATATATGTTATTATTATCATATAATTATTTTCAATGAAGGCAGAGGAAATGGATCACAACAACTACAGTTCCAGTACATGAGTTTATTAATTTATATAGGTTATAAAAATACTTTTTAAATGATCATCCAAACTGGTATAAATGTGTTTGTGTCATTTCTTTATGCTCTATTGTTGTCCAAGTCATCCCTGATTATTTTGCATGAAATGTTAAAATCCAAGAACACAGTAATCATTGATAGAAGTGAACATTTTCAAATAACATGCAAATGTACCCCGAAAAACAACAATAATCAATATTGGTTCATTAAAGCACGTTTATAGTACTTCAATTTTCTGGCCACCCATTAATAGAACATAATTAACTTGTTGCGGTTTAAAAAAGTAAATTAGAAGATGTCAGGCTTTGCTTTCAAACACTGAAAAAAGTTCCGGCCACGAATGTGTCTACAATGGCCAGATACATGTCTCTCCCTCGGGGTAAAGAAAGGGTCAGAGCACGGAGGTCGCTTAACATTACAGTCGAGGTCTCGTATTTTCACACAATTGTATATCACTTGACATGTCGGCGTTTAGCTTTTTTAAATGAATAAATAAAACTATACTAACATAATAATTTTTAGAGTTGAGCGCACAAAGGATCTCGGGATAAGAAGGGACGCAAAGTGTACACGGAGGCAACCTTTCTGCTAATGGGAGAAAAGGACACATTTGTCGGCCGGATTCGAACGACACTTGGAACTTTTTTGAATTAGGACAGCCTTCACACACCGCCATGATATCAGCACCTCATAAATCTGCACTGCAAAGGATGCAACCGCCGAATTGAGACACACCCAATGTCAGCACACGACTCCAGGCTGCGTGCCGCCTTTGTTGTTTGAATCAAGCACTCGCTTTGGTGCTAAGTCACATCTATGAAATCCCGCCCGGCGAGCCTCCATCCATCCATTTTCTACCGCTTGTCCCATTTGGGGTCGCGGTGGGTGATGGAGCCTATCTCAGCTGCATTCGGGCGGAAGGCGGGGTACAGCCTGGACAAGTCTACATCATCGCAGGGCCAACACAGATAAACTTACAAAATTCACACACTAGGTCCAATTTAGTGTTGCCAATCAACCTATCCTCAGGTGCATGTCTTTGGCGGTGGGAGGAAGCCGGAGTACCCGGAGGGAACCCACGCAGTCACGGAGAGAACATGCAAACTCCACACAGAAAGATCCCGAGCCCGGGATTGAACTCAGGACTACTCAAGATCTTTGTATTGTGAGGCACATGCACTAACCCCTGTGCAAATGCCAGCATTTTGATAAAGAAGATGAGAATTGTGAGGTGAAGTGAATTATATTTATATAGCGCTTTTCTCTAGTGACTCAAAATGCTTTACATAGTGAAACCCCAAAATCTAAGTTCCATTTTTTTTTTTTAACCAGTGTGGGTGGCACTGGGAGCAGGTGGGTAGAGTGTCTTGCCCAAGGACACAACGGCAGTGACTAGGATGGCGGAAGCGGGGATCGAACCGGGAACCCTCAAGAAGCTGGCACGGCCACTCTACCAACCGAGCTATACCGAGAAACACTACTGAATACAAAAAAGAATTTGTAACAAAGTATGAAGGTGGCTCATTGTTCAATATTGGTAAAAGTGAATGTAAATGTTCAGTTATATATTCCATCCCCATGCCATCACAGATGCTGGCCTATAATGGTTACTTTCTTCTTTGGTCCAGAGGACACGACGTCCACAGTTTCCAAAAACAATTTGAAATGTGGACACGTCAGACCATAGAACACTTTTCCACTTTGCATCAATCCATCATAGATGAGCTTGCAATAGCTGGCTGAGAAATGTTGTTCTTAAACTGTTGGACAACTTGCTCATGCATTTGTTCACAAAGTGGTGACCCTCACCACTTTGCTGCTTTTATACCCAATCATGGCACCCACCTGTTCCCAATTAGTCAGTTCTTCTGTGGGATGTTTCAAAAAAGACCATTTTGGTTAATTTTTGTTGCTATCTTGAAGAAGTTTGCAATGCCCTCGATCCCAGATCCTTGTGTGGAGCTCAGCGAACTACAAGGATCTGGCTGGAGTCAGGTTATGTCTTTGGATCCATCCATCCATCCATCCATCCATCTATCACAACCTATTGTGATCGAGGGAGTTGAGGTACAGACCGTGGACTCATTCAAGTACCTCGGGGTTTGGGTGGACAATAAGCTGGACTGGACTGTTAACACGGACCACCAGTACAAGAAAGGACAGAGCAGGCTGTACTTCCTCAGGAGACTGCACTCCTTCAACATCTGCAAAAAACTCCTGTGGATGTACTACCAGTCTGTGGTTGCCAGTGTTCTGTTCTACATGGTAGTGTGCTGGGGGGGCAGTACATCTAAGAAGGACAGCTCCAGACTTGAGAAACTGATCAGGCGGGCCGGTTCTACAATCGGAATGAAACTGGACTCACTGGTGACGGTGGCAGAGAAGAGGACTGTTGACAAACTAGTGAGCATCCTGGATGATGCCTGTCACCCTCTGCATAGCGTTATCAGTAGCCAGAGGAGCCTGTTCAGTGCTAGACTGCTTCATCCCAAGTGCAGGACTAATAGACTCAAAAACTCCTTTGTCCCACACGCCATTAGACTGTACAACTCCTCTCTGGGACGGGGGGCGGGGGGTACTAGGATGACAGGGGATGCAAAACATTAACAGTGCAATACGTTTTCATAACATGGTCACTACTGCCTACTTTGTCTTGTTATATTCTTATTTTACTGTTATATTGTTATTCCCATTGTTTTTATTCTTTTTGTAATATTTCTCTATTTTGTTTCCTTTTAAACCCCCATTATTTACTTTTTACTTTTTTCTTTAAATTGATCTCAACTCTGTACACTGCTGCTGGAATTTTAATTTTCCTGAAGGAACTCTCCTGAAGGAATCAATAAAGTACTATCTATCTATCTATCTATCTATCTTCTTCCGCTTATCTGAGGTTGGGTCGTGGAGGCAGCAACCTAAGCAGGGAAGGCCAGACTTCCCTCTCCGTAGCCACTTCGTCCAACTCCTCCAGGGGGATCCCGAGGCGTTCCCAAGCCAGCCGGGAGACATAGTCTTCCCAACGTGTCCTGGGTCTTACCTGTGGCCTCCTACCGGTTGGACGTGCCCTAAACACCTCTCTAGGGAGGCGTTCGGGTGTTATCCTGACCAGATGCCCGAACCACCTCATCTGGCTCCTCTCGATGTAGAGGAGCAACGGCTTAACTTTGAACTCCGCCCGAATGACAAAGCCTCTCTCCCTATCTCTAAGGGAGGGAGAGACCTGCCACCCGGCGGAGGAAACTCATTTTGGCCGCTTGCCATGATCTTGTCCTTTCGGTCATGACCAAAAGCTCATGACCATAGGTGAGGATGGGAACGTAGATCGACCAGTAAATTGGGAGCTTTGCCTTCCGGCTCAGCTCCTTCTTCACCACAACGGATCGATACAGCGTCCGCACTACTGAAGACGCCGCACCGATCTGCCTGTCCATCTCGCGATCCACTCTTCGGCAGCCGAAGGCAGGACACTTGGCTGTCTGATCCTCGGCTAAGCTATATGGGACGTGGAACGTCACCATGTCTTTGGAGTCTTTCGTAAAATCTTGCACTCTTCCGCCCATCTTGACTACGTCTCGAGGAACTCAGAAGAAACTTTTATCATTTTTAGCAATTTGAATGGCTCGCACAGCCCGAAACAACGCAAGATTCTTGTGGTGGTTTCCTGCTGGCTCCACTGTGGACGGGACTCTCTCTGCTGTGTTGGATCCACTTTGGACTGGACTCTCACGGTTGTGTTGGATCCACTATGTATTGAACTTTCACAGTATCATGTTAGACCCGCTCAACATCCACTGCTTTCGGTTCTCACATATGTGGTCCTCTCCAAGGTTTCTCATAGTCATCATTGTCACCCACTGGGTGTGAGTCCCACTGTGTGTGAGTTTTCCTTGCCCTTATGTGGGCTCTACCGAGGATGTCGTTGTGGTTTGTGCAGCCCTTTGAGACATTAGTGATTTAGGGCTATATGAATAATCATTGATTGATGATTGATTGAAGAATAGGGCATTTTCTTCGAGAAAGGCTAAATGGTGCCTCGTACCCACTGGGAACTGACCACCACGCATATCTAATGAGTCAGATGCCAGCCGGACATGACGTCATGTAAATCCCAGCAAAAGCTTGCTGGAGAAAAAAAAACAACAACAACAAGTAGACTGATGATGAATGTGGGTTGGCTTGGCCGTGTTAGCGTGCACGCGCCGCCAGCGGCGCACGTGCTGCGTGCGCGCCCGCGGACTCTTGATCTCGTGCGCTCAGCCATTGGCTGGAGATGATGTCATGCACAGCGGAGACAATAGAGCCCACCTCCTTACACACGCACACACACACACGACTGACTGTCACACACTCACTCGTCTAAGCAAGACGATTGTTTTTAATGTATCTACTTGTGCAAAATTGCGTGAGTTTATTTTTTTGTATTTTTATTTTTTAAGTGTGTTATTATCTTTGAAGCCCCGATGACGGCGCGAGCACGCGGACAGGCTGCGCTTGTCACACACACACACACACATCTGGATCAGACCAGAACCGTCGGTACCAGCGCGGGCATGACGGCGGGAAGTGACGCTGCGTGTCAATGATGAACACTCTCCGGGACTGCTCGTCTTGATGTAAGTCTTTCTCGCTCTTTTGGTGAACGCCATGTCTGTAACGTTGTGCTGTTGGCCTTGCGGGCTGCGTGCGGCTACGTGTTGGTGAGCTACGTGACATTTGGAGGCTTTGCTTCACTGCAAACCTACGCAATGTGTCTTGTTATTTCTGTTATATGCTGCATTTTAGTATTAAGAACGCTACTGTGTGTGTGTGTGTGTGTGTGTGTGTGTGTGTGTGTGTGTGTGTGTGTGTGTGTGTGTGTGTGTGTGTGTGTGTGTGTGTGTGTGTGTGTGTGTGTGTGTGTTATCACTGCCTGATCAAATGGCAGCAGTGGTGTTATCTATGTGTTTGTGTGTGAGGTGAAACCAACTTCCGTTTTTAAGTACAGCAGCCCACCCAGAATGACACTAATTATAATCAAGTTTCAGAAGGTCTTTATTCTGTCAATACGATAAAAGCTCGAACGTGTGAGTACCACTGAAAATGTTTTTTTTTTTCAACCACTGCGCCGTGAGATACAGTCTGCTTTATCTAATTTCACCTATATTTTTGGCAAACCAGTAGTTATAGTCTGCAAATGATGTGTTGTTTTTGAGTGTCGGTGCTGTCTAGAGCTCGGTAGAGTAACCGTGTAATACTCTTTCTTATCAGTAGGTGGCAGCCGGTAGCTAATTGCTTTGTAGATGTCGGAAACAGCAAGAGGCAGGGTGAAGGTAAAAAGGTGTCTAATGCTTAAAGGGGAACATTATCACAATTTCAGAAGGTTTAAAACCAATAAAAATCAATTCCCAATGGCTTATTTTATTTTTCGAAGTTTTTTTCAAAATTTTACCCTTCCCAGCATATCCCTAAAAAAAGCTTTAAAGTGCCTGATTTTCGCTATCTGTGAAGCCACCGTCCATTTTCCTGTGACATCATCCAGTGATGCCAATACAAACAAATGGTGGATAGCACAGCAAGATATAGCGACATTAGCTCAGATTCAGACTCGGATTTCAGCGGTTTAAGCGATTCAACAGATTACGCATGTATTGAAACGGATGGTTGGAGTATGGAGGCAGATAGCGAAAACGAAATAGAAGAAGAAACTGAAGCTATTGAGCGAATCGCTATTAATGCTATTCGGCCATGTCTGCCTTAGCATTGCCGGTAAAATGTGCAGACCAAACGATGGGAAGTTTCGCATCTTGTGACACTGGATCAATTTAAATCTGTCGATTGGTAAGTGTTTGTTTGGCATTAAACGTGGGTGGAGGGAAACGCTGGATGCAAATATAGCTACAAATGTACATAAAGCTAGCCTAAATAGCATGATAGCATTGATTAGCTGGCAGTCATGCCGCGACCAAATATGTCTGATTAGCACATAAGTCAATAACATCAACAAAACACAACTTTGTGATTTTGTTGACTTTATTGTTGGAAATGCATCTGGAGGATATCCATACATCTCTGTGCCATCTCTGCCTTAGCATCGCCGGTAAAATGTGCAGACACTCTGGCACATTCAAGGGGGGTCTGGCGGCAGATTTCTTTGACTTTATCGTTGGAAATGCATCTGCTTTGAGTGTCGCAGGATATCCACACAATCTTGCCATCTCTGTAGTAGCATAGCTTTCGTCGGTAAAGTGTGTGGAACAAACGACTGACCATTTTGTCGGCTTTCCCCACACCCTCGTATTTTGAACAAATATCGTCCAATTTCTTGCCACTTTCGCATCTTTGGGCCAGTGGTGCAACTTGAATCCCTCCCTGTTAGTGTTGTTACACCCTCCGACAACACTGACGAGGCATGATGTGTCCAAGGTTCCAGGAAATAGTCGAAAAAACGAAAAATAACAGAGCTGAGACCCGGTGTTTGTAATGTGTTTGAGAAAATGGCGGCTTTATTACCTAAGTGACGTCATGTTCTGACGTCATCGCTCTGAGGGCGATAAATAGAA
Organism: Nerophis ophidion; assembly: GCF_033978795.1. Taxonomy (NCBI): domain Eukaryota; kingdom Metazoa; phylum Chordata; class Actinopteri; order Syngnathiformes; family Syngnathidae; genus Nerophis; species Nerophis ophidion. The sequence continues at coordinate 33,906,885 of NC_084614.1, read as the reverse complement.
AGGCGTTTAATTTGCCAAAATTCACCCATTTAGAGTTTGGAAATCGGTTAAAAAAATACATGGTCTTTTTTCTGCAACATCAAGGTATATATTGACGCTTATATAGGTCTGGTCATAATGTTCCCCTTTAAACCAAAAATAGACAAAAGGTGAGTGCCCCTAAGAAAAGGGATTGAAGCATAGGGAAGGCTATTTAGAACCAAACTAAAACTGAACTGGCTACAAAGGAGAAAAAAAAACAGAATGCTGGACGATAGCAAAGACTTACTGTGGAGCCAAGAAGGTGTTTGCTAAGTACATCTGAACCTGACATGACAATCAACAATGTCCCCACAGAGAAGGATAAAAACAACTGAAATATGGTTGATTGTTAAAACAAAGTCGATGCAGGAAATATCGCTCATAGGAAGACATGAAACTGCTACAGGAAAATACCCCCAAAAAAAGAGAAAAAGCCACCAAAATAGGAGTGCAAGACAGGAACTAAAACACGACACACAGGAAAATTGCAAAAAACTCCAAATAAGTCAGTGCATGATGTGACAGGTGGTGACAGTACTCCTACTTTGAGACAAAAGCTAAAGTGATGCATGGTTGGTTATGGTTTAAAGTCATATCCAACAATTGCAAGAACGACTTTTTACTGTCAATTTCACCGACTGAGTTAAATTTTTTTATTGTTTTCTGCTGGTGAAGTGCCTCTGCATTTTTGTCAATGAAAATAATGTGCCTTGTCAAAAAAAATTGAAAAACACTGCCCTAGTTAATGTGTAGCAAGGGGAATGTCATATTGTCTTGAAAAAATAATTTTTCGCGTGTGTGCATTGAAAAGACGGATATTGAACATATTTTTGTAACGTTAAAAGACATAGTTGTCTATTATATATCTATTGTAAGGGGTGATGATCAATATATATGAAAGAACTGAAACATGATTAAATGAGACCTAATGTAACAGGGTCAATTGTGGTATGTAAATATTATGTATTTTATAATTATACAAAATGTGCAAGTTACATGTAAATACTTGAAGGTTGTTTAATGTTTTGTCAATGTGGAACCACTGTCTCGTTGTCCCTCCTACTGCAATAACTGCTGTGACACCTGTTTCTATATACGCGTTGGACACGCCATCCTATACTTCCCTTTCGTCCACGATTACGGGAGAGGTAGGCGTCCACGCGACAACAGAAAAAGTGCATTTGTCTTGTTAAAAACTTAAGTTCACTTTCTTGTTCTGTATTATATATGTGTAAAGGCTTGACTATTGGCAGAAAATTGACGAGAATTGTATTCTGGGTATTATCAGTAAAGTGCATCTGAGCAGCAACCCATGGTGTTGGTCATGTTCCATAAAATCCACACACAACGCAGAGAAAAAGACCACCGGTTACACTATTACAAAAACTGTAAGCAAAAATCATCAGTAATTATTTGTATTATTGATAATGAAAGACTGCGATGAGGTGGCGACTTGTCCAGGGTGTACCCCGCCTTCCGCCCGAATGCATCTGAGATAGGCTCCAGCACCCCTCGCGACCCCAAAAGGGACAAGCGGTAGAAAATGGATGGATATTGAATGAATGATGCATTCTCAATTGTCACTGCAATGCACCCTGATTGCCTTGAAAAGTGCTATGTAGATCTAATCCATCATTATTCTTACATTTAGGGCTGTCTAACTCCTGAAATATTTAATCGAGATTAATCGCATTTTGTTCACCGTTAACTCAAAATAATTGAGATTAATCGCCTATGAGTATAAGTTTTTGTCATTATTAAATGCACCCTAGACCAGGGGTTGGCAACATTTACCACTCAAAGAGCCATTTTGACCCGTTTCAGAAAGTAAAGAAAACAATGGGAGCCACAAAACTTTTGAAATTTATAATGAAATAATACTGCATACAGAGTTTTTTTTTTGCTTTGTGCTATGTATAAACCAGGGATCTCAGACACGCGGGCCGCACCTTAATATGAAAATGTAATGTTAGTGCGGCCCACGAGTCTTACATAAATGCCGCTTGACAGCGTCACACCTACCAACCCTCCCAATTTTCCCGGGAGACTCCCGAATTTCAGAGTAATTACTCTCTCGAATGTATGCTGGTGTTCACCCAATGAACAATAATAAGGGCGTACAATGATGGCACTACTGCTAGCGCCTCTACATCTTGTACAAATAGCTTGCCAGCCCAAAGAATTGTTTGACGAGGCTATTGCAGACTCACGTAAAAGACTGCAAGGCATCCTTATTCAACAGCAATACAGGTCACACTGAGGGTGGCCGTTTAAACAACTTTAGCACTCTTACTAATATGCACCACACTGTGAACCCACACCAAACAAGAATGACAAACACTTTTCAGGAGAACATCCGCACTATAACACCCAGCTAGCACTAACCCAACTGCTCCCCCCCCCCCCCCCCCCCACCCCTCCGTGCGTCGGTTGGGGGGTGCGAGGGTGTATAATGTCCCCGGAATAGTCAGGGATACATTGGATTCTGGGTATTTGTTCTGTTGTGTTTATGTTGTGTTATAGTGAGGATGTTCTCTAGAAATGTGTTTGTTATTCTTGTTTGGTGTGGGTTCACAGTGATGCGCATATTAGTAAGAGTGTTAGAGTTGTTTATATCACAACCCTCAGTGTGACCTGTATGGCTGTTGAGCAAGTATGCCTTGCAGTAGCGTATGCGTTCAGATAGAGGTCGCATCCAAAACGTGACCGGCCGGCCGGCCGGCACGCAGATAGCATGGTGATAATCCTGGCGCGATTACATGTAGAAAGGGTGTTAGAGACATTTACATCACGGCACGCTCTCAAAGTTGATGTCTGGGTGAAATTCGAAAAATGTTTACACGGGAGATTTCTGATAGAGACACTGAAATTTGGAAATCTCCCGGACTTCTCCGGGCGGTCGGCAAGTATGCGGCTGAGCCACATCAGAGTGGTCAAAGAGCCACATGCGGCTCCGGAGCCACAGGTTGCAGACCCCTGCCCTAGACAGATAACTTTCAAGTTTGTGTTACCATGACTGGATAATTAGTATGCTTTAATCAAATATGTTTTTAACATCAATCTTTTTTAAACAGCTCCACACAAAAAGGAAAATAACACACTTTTAATGAGAAATTAAAGGCCTACTGAAACCCACTACTACCGACCACGCAGTCTGATAGTTAATATATCAATGATGAAATCTTAACATTGCAACACATGCCAATACGGCGGGGTTAGTTTACTAAATTGCAATTTTAAATTCCACGCGACGTATCCTGTTGATGAATGATGTAGGTGGGAAGCGGTGAATTGCAACACAAACACAGCCAGTGTTTCCTTGTTTATATTCGGCTCTTACAGTAGACATGAGCAGAGAGTTTGCGTCGTTCCTCCTGCAACTGTGGACTCTCTTGCCTCCTCCCAACGGCTGCCACTGACCGTCGGATGCTTACTCTGTCGAGGGAAAAGAAAATATCTCAGCCAGACTGCCTTGCCTTGTCAAGAAACGTGGCTTCCCTCTGAGACACTGGCGGTCACCACACCCGTGGCCACACCCCTCCGACTTTCAGGTACGACTATATAATCTCACTAAAACACCACTAACACAATAAGCACATAAGGGATTTTCCAGAATTATCCTAATAAATGTGTCTAATAACATTTGAATCGCTCCCACTGCAATGTCTTTTTTTTTTTCTAGTCCTTCACTCTCACTATCCTCATCCACAAATCTTTCATCCTCGCTCAAATTAATGGAGAAATCGTCGCTTTCTCGGTCCGAATCGTTCTCGCTGCTGGTGGCCATGATTGTAAACAATGTGCATATGTAAGGAACTCCACAACCCGCGACATCACGCGCACGTCGTCTGCTACTTCCGGTACAGGCAAGGCTTTTTTATTAGCGACCAAAAGTTGCGAACTTTATCATCGATGTTCTCTACCAAATCCTTTCAGCAAAAATATGGCAATATCGCGAAATGATCAAGTATGACACATAGAATGGACCTGCTATCCCCGTTTAAATAAGAAAATCTCATTTCAGTAGGCCTTTATAGGTTTCTTTTGTGTAATTTTAGCGTTTATTATTTCTCATTGAAGTATTATCTTGAGGGCTTCACGGTGGAAGAGGGGTTTGTGTGTCTGCCTCACAATACGAAGGTCCTGCAGTCCTGGGTTCTAATCCAGGCTCGGGATCTTTCTGTGTGGAGTTTGCATGTCCTCCCCGTGAATGCGTGGGTTCCCTCCGGGTACTCCGGCTTCCTCCCACTTCCAAAGACATGCACCTGGGGATAGGTTGATTGGCAACACTAAATTGGCCCTAGTGTGTGAATGTGAGTGTGAATGTTGTCTGTCTATCTGTGTTGGCCCTGCGATGAGGTGGCGACTTGTCCAGGGTGCACCCCGCCTTCCGCCCGATTGTAGCTGAGATAGGCGCCAGCGCCCCCCGCAACTCCAAAAGGGAATAAGCGGTAGAAAATGGATGGATGGATGGGTATTATCTTGATCATTTTTGCATTTTATCTTGTTTCGGACTTCTTAAAACACATTTTTGGTACGAGTGTTTCAAAAAGCACCAACTTGGTGAGTCTAAATAAAAACAATATATAAACTCTGTTTCCATATGAGTTGGGAAATTGTTAGATGTAAATATAAACGGAATACAATGATTTGCAAATCCTTTTCAACCCATATTCAATTGAATGCACTACAAAGACAAGATATTTGATGTTCAAACTCATAAACTTTTTTTTTTTGCAAATAATCATTATTATTAACTTAGAATTTCATGGCTGCAACACGTGCCAAAGTAGTTGGGAAAGGGCATGTTCACCTCTGTGTTACATCACATTTTCTTTTAATAACACTCAATAAACATTTGGGAACTGAGAAAACAAATTGTTGAAGCTTTGAAAATGGAATTCTTTACCATTCTTCTTTTATGTAGAGCTTCAGTCATTCAACAGTCCGGGGTCTCCGCTGTCGTATTTTACGCTTCATAATGCGCCACACATTTTCGATGGGAGACGGGTCTGGACTGCAGGCAGGCCAGGAAAGTACCCGTACTCTTTTACTACGAAGTAACGCTGTTGTAACACGTGCTGAATGTGGCTTGGCATTGTTTTGCTGAAATAAGCAGGGGCGTCCATGATAACGTTGCTTGGATGACAACATATGTTGCTCCAAAACCTGTATGGACCGTTCAGCATTAATGTTGCCTTCACAGATGTGTAAGTTACCCATGACTTGGGCACTAATACACCCCCATACCATCACAGATGCTGGCTTTTGAACTTAGCACAATCGCTCGTTTTCATTAGTTGTCCTAAGGCAGGTTAAAAAAATTATCAGAAGATTTTGTAACTTGTAGGAATACAGAATGTGTATTCCTGCTGTAGGAGTTCTTTCATTCAGAGGAGAGGAGCTACACCATGTTTAGATAGCAGTTTCATGCATGAATAACACAAAATGTGTAATGCTACGATCATGCGTTGTTTGTCAAAGATGTTTGGTACTGTAAAATGAGATATTTCTACCTGAGTAAATGCTTCTGGTATTCTATACATCACATGTTTTACAAGTTAATGGTATTCATATCTCTGCATGAAAATGTTTTAACCTTCTTTATTTATTCATGAAATTGAATATTCAGCCTGCTAAACATTCTGTAATCACGGACTATCAATCAGAACATCTGCCAGAAAACATTTATTTCAGTAAAAATGTCACATTCAAAACACCTTTGACAAGACGATTTTTCATTTTGTTCGGGTAGTTAAGCCAAATGTGAAGTGTAGCGCTATTGTGAAGCTGGAAGTGTGTGATTGGCTTGAGTAAAGGGTGTCTTGACATGTTTTGACTAAAGTCTCCAATAAAATTGAATCTTGACTTCCTGTCTAGCATCTTTGTTTCTCCCAAGCTTTAATTCCATTTTACTGTTGCAGTTAGTGCAACAATCTACTTTTTAAGTTATGAATGCAATTAATGTAAACATGGGCAAAGCTTCTCCTCTATAGGTGTTCGCTCCAATGATGTCGTAGCTTAGCGATTGAAGATAACATAGTCGACTATGTTATCTAAAGCTAAAGCTAAATATTACTCAAATCACATCCACCGTAATAAAAACGATCCTAAATTTTTGTTTAGTACGGTAGCATCGCTAACCCAACAAGGGACCCCTTACAGTAGCTCAACCCACTCAGCTGATGACTTTATGCAATTCTTTAGTAAGAAAATTGAAGTCATTAGAAAGGAGATTAAAGACAATGCGTCCCAGCTACAACAGGGTTCTATTAACACTGATACGTTGGTATATACGGCGGATACTGCCCTCCAAAATAGTTTCTCTCGTTTTGAGGAAATAACATTAGAGGAATTGTTACAACGTGTAAATGGAATAAAACAGACAACATGTTTACTTGACCCTCTTCCTGGGAAACTGATCAAGGAGCTCTTTGTATTATTAGGTCCATCAGTGCTAAATATTATAAACTTATCACTCTCCTCGGGCACTGTTCCCCTAGCATTCAAAAAAGCGGTTATTCATCCTCTTCTTAAAAGACCTAACCTCGATCCTGACCTCATGGTAAACTACCGACCGGTGTCTCACCTTCCCTTTATTTCAAAAATCCTTGAAAAAATTGTTGCGGAGCAGTTAAATGAACACTTAGCGTCTAACAATCTATGTGAAACCTTTCAATCCGGTTTCAGGGCAAATCACTCCACGGAGACAGCCCTCGCAAAAATGACTAATGATCTATTGCTAACGATGGATTCTGATGCGTCATCTATGTTGCTGCTCCTCGATCTTAGCGCTGCTTTCGATACCGTCGATCATAATATTTTATTAGAACGTATCAAAACACGAATTGGTATGTCAGACTTAGCCCTGTCTTGGTTTAACTCTTATCTTACTGATAGGATGCAGTGTGTCTCCCATAACAATGTGACCTCGGACTACGTTAAGGTAACGTGTGGAGTTCCCCAGGGTTCGGTCCTTGGCCCTGCACTCTTCAGCATCTACATGCTGCCGCTAGGTGACATCATACGCAAATACGGTATTAGCTTTCACTGTTATGCTGATGACACCCAACTCTACATGCCCCTAAAGCTGACCAACACGCCGGATTGTAGTCAGCTGGCGGCGTGTCTTAATGAAATTAAACAATGGATGTCCGCTAACTTTTTGCAACTCAACGCCAAAAAATCGGAAATGCTGATTATCGGTCCTGCTAGACACCGAACTCTATTTAATAATACAACTCTAACATTTGACAACCAAACAATTAAACAAGGCGACACGGTAAAGAATCTGGGTATTATCTTCGACCCAACTCTCTCCTTTGAGGCACACATTAAAAGCGTTACTAAAACGGCCTTCTTTCATCTCCGTAATATCGCTAAAATTCGCTCCATTCTGTCCACTAAAGACGCTGAGATCATTATCCATGCGTTTGTTACGTCTCGCCTCGACTACTGTAACGTATTATTTTCGGGTCTCCCCATGTCTAGCATTAAAAGATTACAGTTGGTACAAAATGCGGCTGCTAGACTTTTGACAAGAACAAGAAAGTTTGATCACATTACGCCTGTACTGGCTCACCTGCACTGGCTTCCTGTGCACTTAAGATGTGACTTTAAGGTTTTACTACTTACGTATAAAATACTACACGGTCTAGCTCCATCCTATCTTGCCGATTGTATTGCACCATATGTCCCGGCAAGAAATCTGCGTTCAAAGGACTCCGACTTGTTAGTGATTCCCAAAGCCCAAAAAAAGTCTGCGGGCTATAGAGCGTTTTCCGTTCGGGCTCCAGTACTCTGGAATGCCCTCCCGGTAACAGTTCGAGATGCCACCTCAGTAGAAGCATTTAAGTCTCACCTTAAAACTCATTTGTATACTCTAGCCTTTAAATAGACTCCCTTTTTAGACCAGTTGATCTGCCGTTTCTTTTCTTTTTCTTCTATGTCCCACTCTCCCTTGTGGAAGGGGTCCGGTCCGATCCGGTGGCCATGTACTGCTTGCCTGTGTATCGGCTGGGGACATCTCTGCGCTGCTGATCCGCCTCTGCTTGGGATGGTTTCCTGCTGGCTCCGCTGTGAACGGGACTCTCGCTGCTGTGTTGGATCCGCTTTGGACTGGACTCTCGCGACTGTGTTGGATCCATTGTGGATTGAACTTTCACAGTATCATGTTAGACCCGCTCGACATCCATTGCTTTCCTCCTCTCCAAGGTTCTCATAGTCATCATTGTCACCGACGTCCCACTGGGTCATTATTGTCACCGATGTCCCACTGGGTGTGAGTTTTCCTTGCCCTTATGTGGGCCTACCGAGGATGTCGTGGTGGTTTGTGCAGCCCTTTGAGACACTACTGATTTAGGGCTATATAAGTAAACATTGATTGATTGATTGATCGAACCTTGTTGGGAGAGCGACTTTCAATGGCTTTGAATCTGAGATTTCCATAATGTTCCCCTTTTCTTTGGGCATTTATGCTCGCTATTTTCAAGCGTGTGGCTCAATAGTAACTGAACAGCATTACATTTTGGGGGGGTCAAAAAGGAGTCAGAATGCATGCGCGTTGAAAAAATTAGGCCGTTTAAGGAACTTACAGTTAATGTACTATCATTATGTTCACTTTGAATGCCCTATTATTATTCATTGAACACACGGAGGTCCAACTCATCATTTAATATGGCCTGCAAAAGCCTGGAAATAATATATGCGTTAAGCAAGTAATTTATCTTTCCTTACTAAAGGTATTTGTTCTTTTCATTTTGACAGCAATAAATCACTGCATGAAATTTAATATATTCTAAACTTAATAATTATCTAATAATGTAACAAATATTACATTATCAAACATTCAAATGTTTAATAAGTACCTAAATATCTGATTGACTTATGATTTCAAAGCACACTCTAAGAATGACAATAGATTTTGTGGTAAAAAAAACCCAAAAAAAACTGGCAGCTTAATCGGCAGAATATCATCGGAAAAACATTGGTACTATAACCATTTTTCCATTTACAATAATACACTGTACAAACAACAAACATAGATTTTACGGTAAAAAAAAAAAAACCTGGCAGTGTATACGCTCCAGTATTTTACCGTTAAAAAATAGTGGTACAGTTCTTGTGCTTACAGTAATATGCTGTAAAAAAAAAACTACCTACATTTTATGATAAGATTTTGGTGGCTGAGCTGCCAGGTTTGGACCGAAAAATCTTTTTTTAATTTTTTTTTTATGCAGTCGACGTAAAAAAATGTATTTAAGATCTGGCCAGCCACATTATTTCATGTCCTGCCAAATCATTTATATGGCCTGCAAAAGGCTGGAAATTATTAAGCCCTTCCTGGATAAATGTATTTGTTCTTTCCATTTGACAGAAAAATATCAGGGTTTCCCACACATTCATTTATTTGTGGCAGCCCGCCACGAAAGAATTACGGCCGCCACAAATAAAAAAACAAATAAAATAAAATAATAATAAAATAAAATAAATCTTTTTTTTTTTTCCGGCTTTTGACTCGCTCGACCGCTCATAAAAGCAATGGGACTCTGTCTGTGAATGGAGCTTGTAGTTACATATTATATAAATATGTAAATATTATATAAATATGTATATAAATATGTACATAAAGTGTTGTAACTATATGCCAACACCGCGTTCTTCTTGGTCATCGCCGCCGCTATAACCCCCCACGCCCCGCCCTCCCCCTACCCCCTGCCGCCCGACCACATCACCACAAATAGATGCCTGACCTGTGGGAAACACTGAATGTACTGCATATCTTTTGAACCTCAATATTATCTGATCATGCAACAAGGTGTTTCAAGTGCACTTTTTCTCTATCTCACCTTGATTTACAATTACAAAGCAAGTTATCCATATCTGTAAGTCAAAACAAGATAATAATCTTTAAAGAGTTACCCATACAAATAGTTTAACAAAACTATTATACGTTTATATTGCTATACATCCTCTGAGGGCAGCCATATGTGATTATGGTTATATTCATATCTTATTTAACTCAAGCACTTGACAATGGTCTTTCACATCAATAAACATTCAACTGGAACAAGTTTTTGAATTTTGACCATTTCTCAGCACTAAATGCGAGGTGGTTTAAATAGAGCAAAGGAATCAAATTCTCCTAATCGCCATAATTTCTGTGACAAATGATCCATAATTAAAAGTACTACATATTCTACTTACACTAGGTGGAATTGAACCAGGGGCCCCCGGGTTGCGCACGACCACCCTGCCACTGCGCCGCGATTATGATCTGCAAAATTGAATATCTCAAAAAGTTGACATAGATTTAAAAGATGGAAATACTTTGGCAGAAGCATACACTTTTTTTAGCATTCAGATATGTGACGTAAACTGTCAGACTATTACAATTGCTCTCAGAACTAGTCATGACAGCAGTATTCAAAAGCCCATCCCTAAAGGAGATTATTCTTTGAAGCATACTGTCATTTTTCATATCTTTAAGTAACAGAGGGCTCAAAACCTGACCGAAAAACGTTTTTTTTGTTTTTTTTTATAAGCAGCTTTCTTCAATTGCTATTCTTAGTGCGCTATATTAGGCCATTTTTTTTGCATCTCTTAACATGCACACGGATTAAACTTCTTACCCATTAAAAACAGTGAACATTCTTCATGGGACTAAAGGGGGATGTATTTCTGGGTTAGTTTATACTGAGCATTAATGATTTAAATATACGGTGTTGCAGGATTTATGATATATTTCAATATTTTATTTATGTGTCAATTAGAAGTTGAGAGATAGTGTTCCTTGTGGCAACAGTTTGGAGAAGGCAGTTTTATGTGACTGTGCCCCAGTCAACAAAGCAAGAACCATAAAGGCATGCTTGGATAAATTTGGTCTCATAAGACACTTTTGGATGACAGTGTGTCCCATAGGACGGCAATCTATTTGTGGTGGTGTTTTGCGGGGTCGGGAAGAACAGCTTTTGCCTCAACTAAAAGTCGATACAAGTCTCTGAATGACGTCAGTGTCTTATTTGACCAGGGAGAGGAATACAGTTCTGGGAGGGACAAAAAGTATGTTTTTTGTTTAGAACTACAGATTGTTTTTTTTTTCTGTTGCTTCTTTTTTAATTTTTGCTTTGAGAGGGGGAAGGGACCACATCAGCACCCTCTGCTCGTTGAGAAGAGCAATATGTCGGAAAGTCTCCAATAACACAAAAACATGAGCCAGGCTGTATGTGTGTGTGTATATATATATATATATATATATATATATATATATATATATATATATATATATACTGTATATATATATATATATATATACTGTATATATGCATATCCATCCATCTATTTTCTCCCGCTTATTCCCTTTGGATTTGCGGGGGGCGCTGGTGCCTATCTCAGCTACATATATGCATATACAGTATATATTCATTTTCAATCTATGAATGTACAACCGTTTGTTTATTTGGTTGACCATTGACTGAAGAAGAAGAAGAATAAAATCCATCCATCCATCCATTTTCTGCCGCTTATTCCCTTTTTTGGGGTCACGGGGGGTGCTGGCGCCTATCTCAGCTACAATCGGGCGGAAGGCGGAGTACACCCTGGACAAGTCGCCACCTCATCGCAGGGCCAACACAGATTGACAGACAACATTCACACACACATTCACACACCTACTTTATTGTTGGCAATCAACCTATCCCCAGGTGCATGTCTTTGGAGGTGGGAGGAAGCCGGGGAGGGAACCCACGCATTCACTAGGAGGACATGCAAACTCCACACAGAAAGATCCCGAACCCGGGATTGAACCCTGACTACTCAAGACCTTCGTATTGTGAGGCAGACGCACTACCCCCTCTGCCACCGTGAAGCCAAATATATATATGTATATATATATATATATATATATATGTATATGTATATATATATATATATATATATATATATATATATATATATATATATATATATATATATATATATATATATATGCCTATTTCAGCTACATATATGCATATATATATTCATTTTGAATCAATGAATGTACAACTGTTTGTTTAGTTTGTTGACCATTGACCGAAGGATTAGAATAATATATATATATATATATATATATATATATGTATATATATATATATATATATTCCTCGTGCACTAATTGACTGAAAGAGCGCGCACTTGCCGCTGACGATGTCAAGTTATCGATGGGAAAATGCATTTTCCGACAATATGATTTGACTGAGCGGCTAGGAGACACAAAAGTTAACAACAGTAAAATGGATTACAAAGGACACATTTAAAAAAATAAAAATGAAAAATAAAATAAAATTTAAAAAAATTTAAACTTGGGACTTCCCGCAGGCCGGATTTTGGACGCTGGCGGGCCGTTACCGTTTGGGGACCCCTGCTATAATGTATCACAAATAGAACGTGGACGATTCTGGAACGATGGACGAATGCCCAAGTATTGATGATTTACGTTTGAAAAAAACTAATACAGATATTTGTAAAATGTAGCATTAATGAAGATTTTGTGTAAATGTTTGTTCGATGTTTAGTTTTAACTAACCACGGGAGAACCATTAGCTATCATTCTTTTAATGTTATGTGTTACTTGGGTTAGCTAACACATAACCCAAATGTATGCTTACAATTGAAAGAATATCGGGCTTCACGGTGAAAGAGGGGTTAGTGCGTCTGCCTCACAATACGAAGGTCCTGAGTAGTCTGGGGTTCAATCCCGGGCTCGGGATCTTTCTGTGTGGAGTTTGCATGTTCTCCCTGTGAATGTGTGGGTTCCCTCCGGGTACTCCGGCTTCCTCTCTCCTCCAAAGACATGCACCTGGGGATATGCTGATTGGCAATACTAAATTGGCCCTAGTGTGTGAATGTGAGTGTGAATGTTGTCTGTCTATCTGTGTTGGCCCTGCGATAAGGTGGTGACATTTCCAGGGTGTACACCGCCTTCCGCCCGATTGTAGCTGAGATAGGCACCAGTGCCCACCGCGACCTCAAAGGGAATAAGCGGTAGAAAATGGATGGATGAAAGAATATCAAAAATCTGAGAGACAGCTCCCATCTCAAAATATGCGTATGTTGAGGTACAACTGTATGTAGAATTATGTCCTGTCATGAGTGCAATACAGTAAAAATGGGCATTCCTCACTGTTAGTTGCAAATCGTGCATGATTGTTCAATTTGTAAACTGAGATTAATCTAATTAAAATGTGTGATCATTTCACAGCCCTAATACTAATACAATATGTGTACATGTGTTTTTGTGCCTGTGATAATTGCACTGACTGCCGCAAAAAAAAAGGAGGGCGGGAGATTTGGTCATTTTGTATTGTCACTTCCATCTCATAGTGTCTGCTGAGTGTGGCGATAATGTGATGTAATTATTCGGACTTCCTCCCAGTCGTCTGTTTTGTGGCATGTGCGCTGATGAGGCAGCGAGACAAAGCTGATTATAGTTGTAACACATCAGGAACTGGCTTACAACAGCAGTGCTAGTTATAGAGGACAACACAATGTAATACTGTAACACGCAAGGTATTAGACCTGCGGCAAAAACCCATGCTTGTGTGTGTGATTGTAAGGTAATGACATGATGAAGTGTGTATTAATGAGCCACGGCTCGAAAGCTGCAGACACATTGGTTTTCTTTTAGCTGATCGGACTTCTTGGTTTAACATAGTCATCAAGTTGTTCAACATACCGTGTTTCCTTGAATAGCCGCCGGGGCGCTAATTAATTTAAAACCTCTTCTCACTCCTGCGCTTATTCAAGGCATGTGGTAATAGTAAGCAGGCGCTAATAATTTTAGAACCTCTTCTCACCCCTGCGCTTACCAATGGCATGCAGTAAAATAAAAAAATTTAAAGTAAAAAAACAATAAAATTAATAAAAAATTATTCTGCGGTACTGGGCCGCGGCCCGGTGGTTTGGGACCACTGCTCTACAACATGTCATCGCGCCCACCTTTGCACCATGCTATCTGCGTGCCGGCCGGACGTATGCATTTCGCTGCTTCTCGTACGAGATTGCAAGGCATACTTGCTCAACAGCCATACCGTCTCCACTGAAGGTAGTGATATAAACAACTTTAACACTCTTACTAATATGCGCCACACTGTGAACCCTAACCAAACAAGAATATCAAACACATTTCTGGAGAACTTCGGCTCTGTAACACATTATAAACGCAACATAACAATTACCCAGAATGCCATGCATCCATGACTCTTGGCTATATTATACACACGCCCCCCAACCCCGCACACTTCAACCGACGCACGGAGGGGGGGGGGTTGGTGCTAGCGGGGTGTATAATATAGCCAAGAGTCATGGATGCATGGCATTCTGGGTTATTGTTATGTTGCGTTTATAATGTGTTACAGAGCCGATGTTCTCCCGAAATGTGTTTGTCATTCTTGTTTGGTGTGGGTTCACAGAGTGTGGCGCATATTAGTAAGAGTGTTAAAGTTGTTTTATATCACAACCTTCAGTGTGATCTGTATGGCTGTTGAACAAGACCCCTGGTTTACACATAGTACAAGCAAAAAAAAAAACTCCTCCGCCATTTTGAAAATGACGACCGGGGAAGCGTCACTCGTAATGTCACGAATTTGACCCGGCTGTAATACTAAGCATGCGCTAATAATTTTGGGAAGCGAGTTTGACCCGGCAGTAATTCAAGGCAGGCGCATATTACATGCCCGGCGGCAATTCAAGGAAATATGGTATTCTGATTTCAATAACCGTAGCTCCATTTCTGTTGCAGCAGCCTGAGTAGACATTGAGCATCTTATCACTAAAAAGGCTGTGCTAATTGCCTCTCAGTCTTTCTGTTTGGGGTAATACTGTCAAGCATAAGAGGTTCTGACAGGCTGTAAACCAAAGAGTTTCGGACATTCGGATGATCCAAATGTACTTTGGCCTGCAGCCAAACAGTACATTCGGCAGTTATTATAATTTTTATTGCTTTTTTACTGATTTTCCTTCTGCTGCCATTGCCCTTCTACAAAACATCCTGCTGCTGTTACGAGTGACATTTCAACTCCTCAGATGTTTGGGTCAAGACCTGACATGCTGCTGTGACACCAAAGTCAAGATGAAGCTTCGTGACACTTCCCCTTCCTGTGGGAATGAATACTTATTGCTTTCTGAAAAAAACGGTGCAAAGCTTTGTCTCAAATATGTTATTACATCTACCGGGCTATTTAAGTGTCTAATTTAGGTGTATTTTTTCTAATTAGCAAAAGAGAAGGACATCTTGATTAGCATTTGCTTGTTACTGTCATGGCTCATCTAATTTTCAAATTGTTCCATTTGTCTTTATTAAAATATTTATTTTTTAATGACTGTGATAGCATAATTCCTGGACAAAAAAGATTACAGAAGGCATCATCGTATCATTTCTGAGCAGGAAGCAACATTGTTGTTGTCCTCTAGTCATTTTAAGACATGTTCTGGTTCTCCCACGTAAGCACAGAAAACACCAGAAACATTTTGGAGTTCTAGTATGGTAAAGCAGTAATCATGCACAATGGGGTTTGTATGTTAAACTGATCTTGACACATCCATAAAGTGTGGCTTTTGGCTCCGCAGTGACATGACTTAGGGCTTGATCTACTAAGATCCGAATATCATATGCTAAACAGGTGTTGTAGGTAATCTACCAAGATCATTGGTGGGCTGTGCATTTCCCACCTAGGCTTTCAGTGATGTCCGACCTTAACGTGACCACATGACCATGGCTGGAGAAATACTATACAGAAAAACACGTGCACACTACTGGACATTGGAACACATCAACAGTGTTAAAAATAGGCTATTTTCCGGCGCATTTAAAAATCAAACCCGCATCAGCAATTAAAACCTATCTCATCTGGTATTGGTAATGGTCAAAATTACAATAACTGTGAAAAAAAACATATTAAACTTGACAAAATAAAGAAATAAAATATTTAAACTCACAATTTTGCAAATCATTGTATTCTGTTTTTATTTACGATTTACACAACGTACCAACTTCACTGGTTTTTGGTTATGTATATTTATATACATATTTACACACATATAGATATACATATATATATATATATGTATATATATATATATACATACACACACATGTATACACATGTTGCAAACATATATAAACACACACATACCTGTGTGTGTGTGTGTGTGTGTGTGTGTGTGTGTGTGTGTGTGTGTGTGTGTGTGTGTGTGTGTGTGTGTGTGTGTGTGTGTGTGTGTGTGTGTGTGTGTGTGTGTGTGTGTGTGTATGTATATATATATTAGGAGTGTAACGGTACGTGTATTGAACCGTTTCGGTACGGGGGTTCCGTTTCGGTGCGGAGGAGTACCGAATGAGTTCCACACAAACCTATGAAGTAGCCGCCTATTCTAAAGTCTTAACAAGCTGCTCGGCTCCGTTCTGCGTCCGTCTCTGTTTGTACACAGCACCCTGCATTGTCCCTCACACACAACCATCTGATTGGTTACCGTAGCTGTAACAAGCCAATCAGCAGTGCGTATTCAGAGCGCATGTCGTCAGCGCTTTAGCGTCCAGCAGTTAGGTCTTTAGCAGATGAGCAACGGGCTCTCCCCAAATTATACTAAACACTTCCAAGTCAATTACTTTCTAAACATCACTTCTAGAAACAAACTCGCAGTCCTGGTTTGAAGTGATGGCTAGTTAGCTTTTAGCGTGACATTAGCTCATTTTGCGGTGTGTGTGTGTGTGTGTGTGTGTGTGTGTGTGTGTGTGTGTGTGTGTTACGGACAGTGTTGCTTGAGGTGAGTTGAATAGGCAAAAAAGGACATATTAAATGAAGAGTTTCTGTCTCTGATAGTGTACATAATAATGTAAGTGCATCATAAAGCCTACATGAACTCCATGGTGTACAGGGATGAATAGTCTCTCCTATTGCTATTGTACTATTTTTTTCAGCAATAGTTACATTAATCATTAGTAATATAGCAGCCTGGTTTTGAATGGCAGGGTCCCTGCTATCACATGTTGATACAAATATAACATTTGCATAGTAAAAAAATCAACTACAAGCTTCCCCAATGCTGTAATAAACTAAGCATGATGAGTTGACTTGAAACTGTTTAATGTTGCACTTTTTATATGTAGAAGAAAAGTTGTGTCATTTTATTTCATCTAAGCAACAACTTGAGGCAGTTTAATGTGGATTAACGTGGGCAGAATTATTATAGTGTTCCCAATGTTAAAAGGATCAAGCCATTGTTTACAAATTTGGTAAATAAATAACCCAAAAATTTATAATTTGTTGTTTTCTTACTGTACCGAAAATAAACCGAACCGTGACCTCTAAACCGAGGTACGTACCGAACCGAAATTTTTGTGTACCGTTACACCCCTAATATATATATATATATATATATATATATATATATATATATATATATATATATATGGATATATATATATATCTATATATGTATATACATATATATTATATATACATTATACATATATATATATATATATCCATCCATCCATTTTCTACCGCTTATTCCCTTATATATATATATATATATATATATATATATATATATATATATATATATATATATATATACAGTGTGTTTATATACACAGTATATAAACACACATATATACACATTTATATGCATACATATACAGTGGGGCATAAAAGTATTTAGTCAGCCACCGACTGTGCAAGTTCTCCCACTTAAAATGATGACAGAGGTCTGTAATTTTCATCATTGGTACACTTCAACTGTGAGGGACAGAATGTGAAAAAAAATCCAGGAATTCACATTGTAGGAATTTTAAAGAATTTATTTGTAAATTATGGTGGAAAATAAGTATTTGGTCAACCATTCAAAGCGCTCACTGATGGAAGGAGGTTTTGGCTCAAAATCTCACGATACATGGCCCCATTCATTCTTTCCTTAACACGGATCAATCGTCCTGTCCCATCCATCCATTTACTACCGCTTATTCCCTTTTGGGGTCGCGGGGGGCGCTGGCGCCTATCTCAGCTACAATCGGGCGGAAGGCGGGGTACACCCTGGACAAGTCGCCACCTCATCGCAGGGCCAACACTGATAGACAGACAACATTCACACTCATATTCACACACTAGGGTCAATTTAGTGTTGCCAATCAACCTATCCCCAGGTGCATGTCTTTGGAAGTGGGAGGAAGCCGGAGTACCCGGAGGGAACATACGCATTCACGGGAAGGACATGCAAACTCCACACAGAAAGATCCCGAGCCTGGATTTGAACCCAGGACTGCAGGACCTTTTGTATTGTGAGGCAGACGCACTAACCCCTCTTCCACCGTGAAGCCCTCGTCCTGTCCCCTTAGCAGAAAAACAGCCCCAAAGCATGATGTTCCACCCCCATGCTTCACAGTAGATATGGTGTTCTTGGATGCAACTCAGTATTCTTCTTCCTCCAAACACGACGAGTTGAGTTTTTACCAAAAAGTTCTATTTTGGTTTCATCTGACCACATGACATTCTCCCAATCCTCTACTGTATCATCCATGTATCCATTTTGGTATAAACTCAACTCGTTGTGTTTGGAGGAAGATTCTTTACTGCTTGCTAGTGTTACCATATCTGAGTTATTGTGTAGATAAATAGGGAAATAATTAAACTTTAGATACTAATCGTGTTACAAAAAAGGTCAGAAAAATACATAATGTTGAATATAGAGAACATACAGACACTTCATTTAATGAATCAAAAATATTTAAATCCCATGATTTGGTGTATTTGCAAACAGCTATAATGATATACAAAGCAAACTATAACCTGCTACCCAAGAATGTACAGCAGTTATTCTAAAAAAAGAGGAGAAATATAACCTCAGAGGAAAATCTAATGTAAAACATTTGTATGCACGTACAGCACTGACGACCTTTAGAATATCAGTATGTGGAATTAAATTATGGAAAAGATTATGCAAAAATGTCAAACAATACAATAATACAAACTACAGGTGTTTATAAAGTACAAAGAAGAAGAATCTTGATAAACATCTTGAATTTTGTTGAAAATGAGATATTCATCTCAGATGTGTATCATGACTGGCTTAACTATTAAAGGAACTGTTGTATTCATTGATGTAAATTTGTTGCGATTCCAAGATCAG
The DNA here is from genome assembly GCF_033978795.1 of Nerophis ophidion. Classification (NCBI taxonomy): domain Eukaryota; kingdom Metazoa; phylum Chordata; class Actinopteri; order Syngnathiformes; family Syngnathidae; genus Nerophis; species Nerophis ophidion. Next base: position 33,887,700 of record NC_084614.1, on the reverse strand, counting down.
AACAGGAAGTGAACAACTATGTCTTGGAAAAGGGGTAAGATTAAATAAGCTTAGCTTCTTCCTACTCCATTTCAAACATGTTGTAATGAGAAATTAACATATGTAATTATTATATGATGTATCACATTGTATATTTTTAAATGTTTGAAATAAATTAAACCATAACCATAATCATATCAATGCTGTGTGCAATAACCAAAAATTACAAATGACGCAGTAGTCAAAGGCGTATTAGCCAGCGGAGGAGCTCTTTATACACATTATCGTTAATTAAATACAATACATGTATAATATAAAATGATAATATACAATATATTAACAACATACAATATAATAATTAAATATGCACATATAATTGATTTATAATCAAATCATATCCCCTGAATTGTAATTTTATACTGATTTCCTAGGGATGTAACGGTACCCAAAAATTTCGGTTCAGTACGTACCTCGGTTTAGAAGTCAAGGTTCGGTTAATTTTTGGTACAGTAAGAAAACAACGAAATATACATTTTTTGGTTATTTATTTACCAAATTTGTAAACAATAGCTTTATCCCTTTAACATTGGGAACACTATAATAATTCTGTCCATGTTAAACAACATTAAATTGCGTCAAATTGTTGCTCAGAATAAATAAAAGGACAAAACTTTTCTTCTACATATAAAAAGTGCAACATTAAACAGTTTCAAGTCAACTCATCATGCTTAATTTATAACAGCATTTGGGAAGCCTGTAATTGATTTTTATTATGTAAGTGTTATGTTTTTTTATCAACATGTAATAGCAGGGAACCTGCCATTCGAACCTTTTCTGTACGTAAAACACACACACGCACACATGCACACACACACACGCACACATGCACACACACACTCTGCAAAATGAGCTAATGTTACGCTAAAAGCTAATTAGCCTTCACCTCAAGCCAGAACTGCGAGCGAGCTGAGCTCCAGTTTAAGTTTCTAGAAGGTCAACGGGCTCATAGTGATGTTAGTAGTAGTTGACTGGGGGGTGTTTATTATCATTTGGGGAGAGTACGCTGCCTTATGCTCACCTGCTAAACGCCTATCTGCTCAATGCTGAAGCATTTACTATATGTGCTCTGAATACGCACTGCTGATTGGCTGTTACCGCTATATATGTAACCAATCAGAGGGTTGTGTGGGTGGGACAATGCTGGGTGCTGAGACAGAGGCAGAAGAAGCAAAGCAGCTTGTTAAGACTTTAGCTTAGAAACCCGTTCTGTACACCCCCGTACCGAAACGGTTCAATACAAATACACGCACAGTTACACCCCTATATTTTCCTAAATATTCTTACCTCTATCCACAACTAAAAGTGCAATATATTTATTAAAAGTGCAATAATTTATCTGTACAGTAATCTATGTATTTATATCTGCACCTTATTGATTTTTTATCCTACACTACCATGAGCTAATGCAACAAACTTTTGTTCTTATCTGTACTGTAAAGTTCAAATTTCAATGACAATAAAAAGGAAGTCTAAGTCTAACTGTGGTATACAATATTACAAATTACAAACATAGTACTGTAATACACGTATTGTTAACTAATAGATAGGTATCAATCAAAATTCAGTTTTATTACCTTTGTAAAAGTAGAGTTGTGGCTGTAGTTTTTGTGTTGTATCTCATTAGATGACACATGTCGACATATTATTGTTTCTGGCGTGAGTGTAGAATAATTTCAACCTTGAGCTTTTTGAATTGAAGTAAAACTTTGTCCTTTTTATCTTTGTAAAGGCAGTATTTTAACTGCTGGATCTCATTAGACTGGGCTGATGTACTTAAATTGTCACCACCATCAGTGGACGTGGCAACCCAGTGTACATTTACATCAGACTTACCATGTTAATATGCAACACTGGAAGTTTAAATCCGTTCTTGTGCAGTGTAATAGCTGCTGCTTCCTCTCCGTAGTCGTCCTGAATGTTGAAATGAACCTGTACACCAATTATTTTTACCCTCAACTAGTGGTGACTCCCTCCCATTTTTAGCACAAAATGTAGATGTGATTCAGACAGAAGGAGCCTGACTACAAGCCTTTGGAAAGAAAAAAAAACCACATCAGATGATTTATGTCCTTACAAACATCAAACTATAAGAATCTTCTATTGCAATACCAAAAAAAAAAGATTTTCTGTGTTGTGCAATTTCCTGAGATATTGATTTAGCACATCCTTGGTCCTTCCGATTCCCAGCCCCACAATACTGTATGTCCACTCTGTTACACTCTGGGTGCATTCGGGTGTCTGTGATGGATTATCAGCAAGCCGAAACAAAGATTGTTTTTTATCTTTTACAACCAGATTACCTTCTGTTCTCCCCAAAGTTTCTTCAACAGCTTCTCCCCCAAAACACTGCACCTATTCCAGAGCCACATGAAAAACCACATTAAATCCAAACTTTGAGCGATGACTATTGCAGAAAAGTAATTGCTGCATTTTAATACTTATTTTTGTATTAGGCACAGATCTTCCTAGAATAGGGAAAAATAATGACCGGATCTATTTTACATAGAAGACCTGCAAACAGCTGCTCTTATTTTCTTTATACCGTCGTTGTTGTTTTTTTTAGAAAAATGTAATAAAGCTATTCCTAATCATAACTTTGACAAAAAGCAATACTTTGTGAACATTAACACGGTTTATCTTCCAGTCACTTGTATCTGAGACAATATTTATTACTCGTTTGAAAAAAATCAGTTTTTACAAAGATAATTGTACTCAGTATTACTAAAGGTATTAATTGTGTGAATGCTGCAAAGCAATATAGTATTCTAATTACTATTCGGACTATTTTTTTATCCGTATTCTTGTCCTTTCTTTATTTTCCACAAGTCCCCATGTTTCCAGGAATCCCCCATTTTCTTTATCTTATTAGAAATGATTGAACAATTTTTCAAACATCCACATTTTCCACCTTTCTCAACCAAATCAAACTGTTCCATCCATGCTTATGTCAATTGCTAGCAGGTTAACGCTGGCTTGCTAGCTTTTTTTTTGTATGTATCTTTGAAGGTATAAACCTCAGAGACCTATGTTCCAATACTGTTGGCATATAAACATATTACTACTACATTAAAATGCAGGCTTTTTTGGGGTTCATTTTGCAGGTATACACTTTAAGTCATATAGTTTGGTACTTGGCGCATGCGTACTGATAGCATGCCTAACGGTAGAATGTTAGCTTTTTCAGCTATTTTTTAAGGCATACACCTCATTTGTCTTGATACTTGATGCATACGGACTGTTGATTCAAATCTTTTTTTTACCTGAGATTATCTAGCTAGCATTGTAACTGTTAGCCTTTAAGTTTGGCTTAGGCTTTTCAGCATTCTACTTAAATGGATTTTTTAGTCCAACTATATGTTCATAATTGTAGTTGTAGTTTGCAATCTAGAACTGTGCATAATACAGCGTTCTATATTAGTTAGCATGTTACTCATAAGTGAAGGTACTCATAAATTAAGGTTGGGGTTGTACGTTATACCGGTATTAGTGTAGTACCGCGATGCTAATGAGTCATATTCGGTACTATACCGCCTCTAAAAAGTACCGGTCTGCTTTGACTTTGAATACCAATGTATGATCCTGTAACGACTTGGTATCAGATTGCTACCCACATTTGTGGTATCATCCAAAAATAATGTATAGTATCAAAGAACAGAAGAATAAATTATTATTACATTTTAACAGAAGTGTAGATAGAATATGTTAAAAGATAAAGTAGGCAGATTTTAACAGTAAATGAACAAGTAGATTATTAACTCATTTTCTACCACTTGTCCTTAATAATGTTGACAAAATAATAGAATGATAAATGACACAATATGTTACTGCATATTTCAGCAGCTAAATATGGAACCTTTGTTTGCTTACTTACTACTAAAAGATAAGTTGTCTTGTATGTTCACCATTTTATTAAAGAACAAACTTGCAATGAGAAACATATGTTTAATATACCGTAACATTTTTGTTATAATAAAGCCAATAATGCATTTTTTGTGATCCCCTTTATTTAGAAAAGTACTAAAAAGTACCAAAATAATTGTGGTACCGGTAGCAAAATATTGGTATCGGGACAACACTAGTTGAAGTATAACTGTACTTTTTAGGACAAAGATTCTACTGTACCAGCTTCTCTCCAGACGAATGAAGAATGAATCTAAATTGAGTATTATTATCTTTGTAAAAGCGGATTTTTGATGAGGCTGTTGTACTGGATCTCATTGTAAACAGTTGCAAGTGTACCAAACACAAAATTATAATTAAATATGCAATACATATTCTGGTCATGTTCTTTCCATTCTTGACAATCTCTTTATCCATTCCAATATTCAAATATTGTGTTTCTAAGCTACAAAACATACTATATCAGTGAGTGTCCTTAAATTGCCTTTATTTGTTCTTTTTTGGAGTGTTTTACTTGTCTCTGTGACTCTGACTGTCTGCTAAATAATACCTAGCAGCCAGTGAAAAGGCCACAAGCCAGACTGCAGTGACATTGTTTGAGAGAGTGGCGATCAGAGAGCGACCATGACCAATCTGGGTCAATTTAACCCCCACCCCCTCTACCACAGGCAAAGCAGAAAAAAGGAAAAAAACAAAAGATGTGGATACCATCACCAGGATGTGTGTGTGGACGTAAGCAAAGGGATACTGGAGCTGCGTTTGCCTTCTCTATGGGTCGGTATCTGTTTCGTGGGTGCATGGTAGGCATCCGCAGACTAATTTTCATGTTTTCATTTCCCCCCTGTGGTTTACACTGTGACACTAGGGATTTAACGATTAAGGTTAAACTGCCGTTGACGATTAGTCTTAAATATTTACATTTTGAAAAGGATGGCACTTGGATAAACTTACCAGTGACAGTGCTCTCTTCCCTGCTCGCTAGCTTAAATGCTTACATAAATACAACACATTAACGTCTTTCCCCATTAAAAAGGTCATACCTAGGGCTGTAACAATTGATTAGTTTAGGATTTGAGTAATCTATCGATCAATTCAACAAACCACATTTGCGTATTTTTGGGAAAATAGTTTAAATAAACTCAGATTCTTCTGTCATAACCTTCCTTTTAAAAAAATATATATACTTCATCACTGAATTTTTAATAGACACACACACATTAATAAAAATTTGTGCTGTCATTTTCTTTATCAGATTAATAACACTTTTAAATTTGTATTAATAAAGAATAATCACAGGTTTTTCCTCACTTAATTTAATTTAACTTGAAAAAGACCTCAATATTTGTACATTAATGCAATTTTTTTGTCAGAGTATTTTTAAAATATTTTATTTGAATGCACGCCATTTATTTGTTCAACACTTGCAGTTTAACTAAAGTCCCACATGGGTGTGTTTTGAAGTAAATATGGCCAGCCAGCACACATGTCGGAGTCTTCTTGCACGGATGTATGCATTGACCTGATCACTGACAATTTAACAAGCCATGCTAGTTTCAGATAACCATTCATGCACCTCGTTAAGGTTAAGAAGCATGTTCAATCAAATTAAACTGTGTGATTAATCTGCTTATAAACTGTACATCTGGGGTTCTTAACCTTTTTGAACTCAGGGCCCAATTTTCCCACTACATATGGGTCCAGGGCCCACTCAAATATAATTACAGAATTAGTAATTGTACTTTTGATTTTAAATCTTATTCAATAATTATATCTACCCTACTTACAGTTTTCAAACTTGTCAAATGATATGAAACCATGTGATAATCACAAATATTATTACCAAGGCTTAGGTCAGATTGATTATAAAAATAAATAGTAATCAAATACACTGCAAAAGAATGGGATCGTAAAACTGATGAAAGATGAATTTAAATACAATTAGGCAGTGATAAAATGAATAAATTCTAACAAAGTAAATACAAGTAATAATTTACTGGATTGGTTTCTTACACAAACTGCCAATGGAAATACAGCTTCACCACTTCACTCATAATGTTTGCACTTAAAAAATTTCTCTATGACTTTAGCTACATACTTCTTCCGTTTGTTTGACATTGTCATTACTGTCGCAAGTGGTGGAAAAATGTATTACAACTGAGTACCATATCCATACGGACCACAGCTGAGAAACAGATATTTTTTGAGTGTCTTATAGGGGGGCTCTTGCGCTCCAAAAATGGACCCCGGTCCAATAGTTAAGAAACACTGCTGTACATGAATAAAATTCAATATATATATATTTTTGTCATAGCCCTAATAAAAGTAAAAACTTTTCCGTCCCATAGATCACGGCACCACACACCACAGCTTGCATGTAACTCAATTGCAAAAAGTGTGTCCGCATAGTCAGTTTCTGGGCAATCCATGCGATCTGGATTTCATAAATTTTTATTACAAACCCTGTTTCCATATGAGTTGGGAAATTGTGTTAGATGTAAATATAAATGGAATACAATGATTTGCAAATCATTTTCAACCCTTATTCAGTTGAATATGCTACAAAGACAACATATTTGATGTTCAAACTGATAAACTTTTTTTTTTTTTCAAATAATCATTAACTTTAGAATTTGATGCCAGCAACACGTGACAAAGAAGCTGGGAAAGGTGGCAATAAATACTGATAAAGTTGACAAATGCTCATCAAACACTTATTTGGAACATTCCACAGGTGTGCAGGCTAATTGGGAACAGGTGGGTGCCGTGATTGGGTATAAAAACAGCTTCCCAAAAAATGCTCAGTCTTTCACAAGAAAGGATGGGGCGAGGTATTCCCCTTTGTCCACAACTGCGTGAGCAAACAGTCAAACAGTTTAAGAACAACGTTTCTCAAAGTGCAATTGCAAGAAATTTAGGGATTTCAACATCTACGGTCCATAATATCATCAAAAGTTTTAGAGAATCTGGAGAAATCACTCCACGTAGGCGGCATGGCCGAAAAAATTGGCCATGCCGCCTACGTGGAGTGATTTCTCCAGATTGAAAGACCGTGACCTTCGATCCCTCACACGGCACTGTATCAAAAACCGACATCAATATCTAAAGGATATCACCACATGGGCTCAGGAACACTTCAGAAAACCACTATCACTAAAAAAATCTGGTCGCTACATCTGTAAGTGCAAGTTAAAGCTCTGCAATGCAAAGCGAAAGCCATTTATCAACAACATCCAGAAAACTAATTTTGTGCTTGCCTCATTTGAGTATAAATAACTTAAAGAAAAATATGCACTCCTTTTGTAACTTTCAAATACCATCAATAAGCAAGAAACAGACGCTATTGCTAGCGGTGTAGAACATATATAAAAAACATGAAAACAATTTGATTTACACAACAGTAATATTACCCAACATAGATGTCCAATAGTACATCATATATGGCTGATTTAGAGTGACAGAAAATAGTCAAAAGTGCTAATAACGGAAATTACATAAGCTTCTATTGGTGTTTACATTCAGAGCAGCCATCTTTGAAGCCAACTCGGAGGTGGTGAGGACTCTTTTACTTACCCAGTGGAAAATCGAAACTCGGGTGGCATTCTAGTCGAAATTTTCAACTAGGAACAAGAACGTTTTTGCTTCCCGGACAAATGGAATGCACCAAAAGTTAGCCGCAGGAATTAGCTGTCTTGTTAGCGTTGCGCGTTCTGCGTTGTAATTCGCGGGGGGGCGCTGACGCCTATCTCAGCTACAATCGGGCGTAAGGCGGCGTACACCCTGGACAAGTCGCCAACCCATCGCAGGGCCAACACAGATAGACAGACAACATTCACACTCACATTCACACACTAGGGACCATTTTAGTGTTGCCAATCAGCCTATCCCCAGGTGCATGTTTTTGGAAGTTGGAGGAAGCCGAAGTACCCGCCCGGAGTGAACCCACGCATTCACGGGGAGAACATGGAAACTCCAAACAGAAAGATCCCCAGCCTGGGATTGAACCCAGGACTGCAGGACCTTCGTATTGTGAGGCAGACACACTAACCCCTCTCCCACCGTAAAAGTATCATCAATGGGAAGATGTGTAACTGAAGAGGCAGGAGTTGAGGAAAAGTTGTTCTGCCAAAAGTTGGTCAATTTGTTTTACGTGGTGTAGATAGCGCTGATTAGCCGCCATGTTGTTATTGTCACCCTTAACCTGGAAACCGAAGTCCAGTCCGCACCATATAATAATAGAAATGACACAAACAGCACCGTAAAAGATGAGTGTCAATAAGACCTGATTGAACTTTTTTGCAACTTCCTCACAGTAACATTTTTCAAAGCAATAATATAACAAGACCACCACTGACTAACATATGTTACCATTATTGGTGTAACAGAACACAGTTGTTTGACAATTGTCTATATTTTCAGAATTACAAAGTTTACGTAATAAAAATTTTTACCGCCTTGAATAAAATGATTGGTGTACATGGCGGTCACTCATCCGTCCTCGTCAACACGTACGCGCTGGGAGCACGTGAATACATACTAAAGCAGTCCAAGAAAAGCAACGAACAATTTGCTATCATGTTGTTATGATAAAATCAATATTCAATGACAGCTAACACTAACTATCCAAATTGCTATTATTAGCAGACAACACCTACAGCCAATGCGCGTGCATGTGTTATATACTGGGATATACTGAGTAAAAAACACTGGATACTTGGTGCCCTCTAGGCATCTGTGTAAATGTTGCAAACAACTCCTTTAATTGAGGCCAAAAAATATGCATTAAAAAAATCCACAATGTTGTGAATCCACAACATTTCAAGCGCGATGTGACGAGGGATGACTGTATTACTACACATTGCTACCTTTTAGGAAGAACACCCTGAACACCCAGCTTTGAAGCTTGCATGTACAAACCTCCGATGAATTGGAGGGTTACCTCAGGTTACAAACTAATTATACAAGCAAGAAAACATGATTCCTTATGGTCACCAAATCAATAATCGTATAACTTGTGATACTGTTGTTAAAATACTGTGTTATCTTATGAGTTAGCCTGCTATGTCCACCTCACAAAATCACACTAGTTATTAGCCCTGTCTGATTATCCGAGTATAACTTCAAAATAACAAACCACAGGTCAAAGATGCATTGGCTTTTCAAAGGCACACTGACTAAAAGGCCTTGTCAGTTATAATTTTATGTGACACTCTTCAATGCAGGATGGTGTCATTGTCAATCATATCCACCTGCCAATCTCACTAAGGGACACGTCTTCATAAAGCTTACTGCAGAAACATGCAATGCTTCCATTATTCTGTTAATTTTAAAAGTATTATGGCCACCTTTGATCAAAACTCTTTGCATTAAACTAGTATTAGTGCCCAAATGAACAGCAGAGCCATAACTACCTTTTTGTGTATAGTTGATAGTAAACAAAGCACTTAATCAACTGAGTAATGAGTCTTGGATGCAATAAGCAAAACAAATGATCACCATTCATCAGTGTGTGTTGTTCATCAGGGTGTCGTTTCTATCGTGATATAGTGTACCAACATGTAATTAAGTGTTAATGGTGATGATTGTGGTGATTAAATGACCCAAATAAATACAACGATGCCGTAAAAGGCGCTGTGATTTATTACTCTTTTGTGCTGTGTTATGTCGGCAAAAAGTTGTGCTTTGCTAAGTTATGTTGTTGTGTATGTGTTGATCTTTGGTTTATACCAAGGGCCCAATGAACCCACATATTTGATTTCTGAAATAACTTTGGATGATCTCTAGACCCATTAAACCTAGAACAAACAAAAACAAACGTTTTAATCCTGGGGTCACCTCCACTTACACAGTAGCAATCACATAGTCTATTCTGCAGTACATATGTATCATCCGTCGTTGTTTAGTCCTTCACATCAGAAAGGTGTCTCGCAAAGACTGATGACTCCTCTGAGGAATGAAGGTTATTGCAAGTTCATCACTACTTTTTGTAAATGAGCTTTTAAGAATCTTTGGTTGCAATTCCTTTTTTTTTTTTTTTTGTGTCCTGTCCAGCTTCTCAGGCAAATCATATAGTTGATGTAAATGCCCATATCTTATGGCTGTTCAGATTTACTTTACAAAAGAGAAGTGTAAGATACTTCTCTTGTTGTCTTATTTGAATGTGACTTTATTAAATGTATTTATATTATCATTTGGTGCAGGAGGGGATAGAAAGAGAAAAAAAGGAAGACAGGGGGAAATTGTGGGGTTAAGAGGGGGATTAGACAGAGAGACAAAAACAACAACAGCAAATACAACAATAACAACAACAACAATAGAACAACACCAGCACATACATAATATGTACAAATATGATTGTAAAAGTGATAGCAAATAAGCAGTTAGTGAAATAAATAATATAGTAATGACAATGAGCATTTTTACACTAAAACTGGAGCAATAGAAATACCAATAGAAAAAGCGCGATTGATCATGAACAAAACCAATAGATTACCTCTATTATCAACAATAAAGTTGTTCAAATGCAACGATACGTATACATAATGATAGCTAGAAAGATAATTAAAAAAATAAATAAATTAAAAAAAGAAAAGAAAAAAAAAGGAAAAAAGAAGAAGGAATACCGAAAGATGAAGGGGAAGAGAGAGCGGCAACCTATATTAATCTTGTAGATTGTTATTGTAACAATGGTTTAAGCTCTGTCAATATGCCTTGTGTTACCCAGTTTACCCTAGGGCAACAGCATTGATATATGTTTGATGAAACATGATTATGTGCATGAGTGTATGTATGTATAGGTACTTGTATATGAACAGAATGTGTATATGAATTTTTGTACAGTAAATGTATATGTACAGTATATGTATGTTCGTACCGTGCATGTGCGCGTGGATGGACGGACTTGGAGTATGTAGATATGTAATGTATTTGTGTATGTATGTGGGAGCGTAGGTACCAATGTATGGACGTTTGTATGTATGAGTAACGGTGTGTGTTGTGTTAGTATATGTGTGTTTGTATGTACAATATATTTGACCCCTAGTGTGCGTGGGAGCCAGAGTGCGGACCCAGCCGCCCGGAGAGCCTAACCCAAACAGCAGGTGTGGCGCCCAGGGAACCAGGGATCACCCGCCCCACGCAGCCAGGCCGGCCAGCGGCGGGAACCCCAGAGCCCGGCCCACCGCGCCGCCCGGAAGAGCCGGCAGCAGGCCGCAGACAGACACGCCCGGCAGAGGACAGGGCACGAGAGAAGCAGCGGACGGCCAGACCCCAAGCCAGCGAGAGAGAACCCCCCACACGGGCAGAAAGACGGGACGCCCCGCCCGGGGGAACCCAGAGACTCCCCGCAGCCGGACGGGAATACCGCCCCCGCCCCACCAGCACCCGGGCCCCCCCGACCCCACCCCCACCCCCGGGGAGCACGGCGCGGCCCACACCAGGCCACCCCACCCGAGCCGGCCGCCACAGGACCACCCAGCGCAGGGCCGCGGGGACCACCCACCCCACCCGCAACCGCCCTGTCGAAGTCCCCCCCTGAGAGAGGGGAGAAAAGGAAAAAAAAAAATAATAATAATAATAAAATAAATAAATAAATAAATACATTAAATTATATATATATATATATATATATATATATATATATATATATATATACACATACACACACGTATACATACACATATACATACACATACACATACATATATATACACATACATACATACACATATACATACACATACACATACATATATATACACATACATACATACACATCGATACACGTATACACACATAAATACATACACACATACATACATATACGTATATATACACATTCATACACACATACACATACATACACACACACACATACATACATATATATACACACACACCTACATACATATGCATACATACACATACATACACACACACACATACATATACATACACACACACATATACACATATATATACACACACACACACATATACACATATATATACATACATGCACACATACACATATATACATACACATACATACATATATATACCCACATATACACACATATATATACATACATGCACACATACACATATATACATACATACATATACACACATACCTCCGCATACATATATACACACAAAAAAAAAATACATAAATAAAAAAAATAAATAAATAAATAAGCTCACAGACAGGCTGACACACAACCTCACTACCCCAGCAGCTAGCCGACTCGCAGCAATTCGGAATACCCTGCAGCACCAAGCTACCACAATGGATGAGGGGACTAGACCCAGCCGGCCCCAACCAAGAAGGACACCTGGAAGGGATGGACGGCGGGACCCAGGGGCCCCAGACATGCAGCCCGGATGCAGTAGCCTGAGGCGCCGACCCCGATTGACCAGCATGCCCAGAGCGTATCCCCAGAAATATACATACACATATATACATACACACATACATACACACACACATACATATACAACTATATACATCTGCATATATACATACACACACGCGTGTGTATGTATATATTCATACATACACATACCGGCATACATATTATATAGCCATATATATATATATATATATATATATATATATATATATATATATATATATACATATACATATATACATATACACATACATATATACACATATATATATATATACACATACATATACACATGCATACACACATACACACATATACATATATACACATACATACATACATATATACATATATACACACATACACTTACACATACATACATACACACAGATACACACATATACATACACTTATATATGCACAAACATACACACATACATACACGTGTATACATACATAAAAACATAAATATATACATACATATACACGCATACACATACATACATATGTATACATACCCACACATGCACATACGCACATACATATACACATCTATGAATACACATGCTTGTAACCATACATGCACACCAATATACGTACATACACACATTTGCATCCATCCATACACACATACACACGCACAATTATCTATACGACAACAAATCCATACACATGTCGGAGGGACAGCAATGAAGTCCAGGCATCCACTGTCCACTGAGAACTAGCCGAACGCCCAAGCCCCACAGGTCTGGCCCCGTACCCACGCCACCCAGGGACAACCCCCCACAAGCCCGGCCCAGACAACGGTGTGAAACCGGGCGCGCAAGGGCGGCGCGGCAGGGCGCGAGGGCACACCCGACAATCCAATCAACACGACAATAAACAAGTATGAAGCCAGCTGGTCAGTCAGCCCCGACAACCACCAGGAGTGCCCGCTTTGGTTGCAATTCCGATAAACACACCCTCGCCCTTTCCCGTATTGATTTTTGGTTCATTGTAATGGCACATCCTATTGCTCGGGAGAAAACGTGGGTGTGAAAATGTGATTGTTATATAGATGCACATTCCGTTTCTGGCAAGTGGCCTTGGTATAAGCACATAGCAGAAAGACAGGTGCATGTTTAAATGGATTTGGCAAAGGAAGTGGTTCCTTCGTCCAATGTTATTTATTAAGGTCAAACATGCACCAGTGGGTCTAATTTCCATATCCTATTTGTGCAGCCAGTGATGATGGAATTTTGTGTGTCAAATTCATGTTCAATCTAACATGGCATGGTTGTATCTGTGACTGGTATGTTTATATTATCTTCATCAATACAATGTTGACAAAAATACTGAAAAAAACATTCCAATGTTTTGTTAATTCGTGTACTTTGGGGTTTGACTTTAAGTACTTAAATAATTGGCTAGGCAAAGATGAGATTGGTTACAAAACAATACAAAAAACATTTTGAATATTAAAGTTTGAAGAGGATCCGGGGACGGCGTGGCGCAGTGGGGAGAGTGGCCGTGCGCAACCCGAGCGTCCCTGGTTCAATTCCCACCTAGTACCAACCTCGTCACGTCCGTTGTGTCCTGAGCAAGACACTTCACCCTTGCTCCTGATGGGTGCTGGTTGGCGCCTTGCATGGCAGCTCGCCCCATCAGTGTGTGAATGTGTGTGTGAATGGGTAAATGTGGAAGTAGTGTCAAAGCGCTTTGAGTACCTTGAAGGTAGAAAAGCGCTATACAAGTACAACCCATTTATCATTTATTTATCCTATTTTAGGATTTTTGTGTAAAAACAAATGGAATGTAAAGTCTGACCTACATTTTCATTGTTTCTGAAAGTAAAGTAATGCTGTGAATAATCTCTTCCTCTCCTTTTCTCTTTACTGGACAGCTTCACTTAAACCCAGATGCCTCCTCTTCCTCTCGACGAGCGCATAGTGGTCATCCAGCGGCCTGAAAACTTAGCCTTGTGTGAGGCTTCCCACCAAGTAATCCCGCATCACACGTCTCGGATATCCACTACTTCCAATGAACAAGTCTCTCGACTTTCTCGGACTCACCCTTCTCAGCCTCACTTTTACTCACCCACATGTAAATCTCTGACTCTGGAATGCAAACGCCGATCCTCCCGTGCACAGAAAATCACGGACAACCATCTGGTTATCCCCGCGGGTCACCAACAAACCCCAAGCCACTGCCACAGCAATGGAACCGTGACTCTCGGTCCACGACTGCCATCCCACACACACACGATTGATATCAGACTGAAACTTGACAAAGGCAGCAGAGCAGGAATTAGCAACTCACTTGGTCGGACTGGAAGTGTCAAGTGTACAAAAGCAAAATGCCCAACTTTACATTTGGATCAGTTTGAGAGAAGAAGTGGAGGTGAACGCAAGTCGCAGCAAAGTCGACACAATCAGCTGTCATCTTCCGACGGAGGACTTCTGCAGTTTGTCCCTGCCCAGGCGCAGCATTACAAGCTCAGGGGTGAAAAGGGAAAGGAGAATGTTCTGAACAGAACTGACCAACAATTTCCCTCGCTGGATTATAAGAATTCCAAGCTGGGCACTCTGCGCCAAAATCATACAAGTCACAGTCTTTCCACTAATAGTAACTCTGTCCCTGTTCCCCATGCTGCCATCCTAAACCACCCCTCTTCCTCTGCCCCTCATCCCGTACACTTCCCCGCCTCCCTCCAACAACTCAACGGGCCTCGCTTTTCTCGACACAGGGATCACCGTCCTCACATTCTTCATGGTCTCACCCTCTCTCCCTGTACCTCCCATACAGGAGGATTCCCCAGCCCTGACCACACCTGTACCATTGACTGCACCCACCCCTTTGGATGCGGTTGTTGGAGGTTGGTAAGATGCAAAGGATCTAAGGGCCACTCCTCGACGTGCCAAAGAGGTGGAGGTAGCTCTTCCACCTCCTTTTCCGGTGGCCACAATGTTGGGGCAGTAAAAAAAGGAGGCAAAGATATGGGGCTGAAAAATCTTGGAGGATGTCTGTCCACCACCTCCACCTCTAACACCTCATCAACCAACAGCACTGTGTCTGACCGCCGGTCCAATATGTTTAAACCACTCCGCTGTGCCTCCTGCACTAGAGAGGCTGGAGCCTTTGAAAGTCCTGCTATTCTTCGTAAAAAACTAGTAGGGGGATGTCTGCCGTGTACCCCTTTATCCTCTTCGGCCCCTCTTAGGGCAATTCAAAGCTGTGTCACAGGCTGCAATCCCAAAGCCTCCCAGATAGGTAGCTCCACCTGCAGCTACTGTAGCAGCGATCCCATAGTGGTAACATTTAACCCTCGCAGAGGTAAACCGCCCGGAAGGAGTATTGGGGCGCCTCATTCAGCGACTATGTTTCAAGCTGATGACGATGACTACAGTGTGCGTACTATCTGGCCAGAGGAACTGGCCAGAAAGATGACCCATTCCACAGCTCAAGAAAATCACGGTGCCGGCGTGGGAGTAAGTGTTGGGAAGACCACTTCGAGCCAGATCCAAAATGGAAGCAACGGAAGTGGACTTGTACTCCTGGACTCTCATAACCTTCAAGAGTATACACACTCTCAGCTAACAGACCATGCTGGACGGCGTCGCCTACAGCAGGGAAACATGGCTGCTTTGGATTTTATAGGCTATAGGTCAGGGTCAGGATTTGAAGGAGGCCGGAATTCACTAAGGAGGCTTCTTAATAAAGCCGACAACGTAGGAATGAGCAGCACGCTTGAGCATGACAGAGACGCCCCATATACTGGTTCACCTTCTCCCTGCTCACCTTCTCCACCATCACCGGTTTCCTTTTCGCCTACACCGTCTGCCCCCAACACACTCATCAAACCCAAACCCTGGCAGAGAGACCGGGAAGGGGGGCATTCGCTACCATCAGCTCAGTCCCTTCACTTGGCACTGAACTCACTAAACAGAGAGCAAGATGAAGAGAAGAGCAGAAGTAAGACTGTTGTTCATATGTATTTTGTGTAGACCAGGGGTCCCCAAACATTTTGACTCGGGGGCCACATTGGGTTAAAAGAATTTGGCCGAGGGCTGGGCTATCTATCTGTAAACAATAATAAACATATACACATATACAAAATATTAGGGCTGTCAAAGTTAACGTGTTAACTCTAAGTTCAAATAACGGCACTATTTTTTTTAACAGGTGATTAACGCATGCGTGCCCATTTTGACCCTCGGGGAGTGCCGTAGGAACTCAGTTGTGGTTCATCTGTTAGCCTAGAGTCACAAGCGAGCAGAAATGGACAAAGGAAAGTCGTTTACCTTATGGAAATATCAGGTTCAAAGCCACGTCAGGTTTTTCTCCCGACAAAAAAGGATTCTTTTTTCAATGGGAGAATAGGTGACATCCCTCCAGCAAACACCTGCTACGCATGTAGTTAAGGTGGGTGGTGCTTCACTTCCGTGTTAAGATTACGGTTTGGTGCAGTGATAACATAACATGTACATTGTTACTGACTGATTTAGTAAGTTAGATGATATAAAAGTCAAACAGAAATGAAAGAAAGTTGGCAGGATGTTGAAAGGAGACTTTTGTATTGCAAACAGTCCAACATCAAAACATGTCAAAACACTTTCTCAAACCAATACCACACTTTTTTTGGCTTCACAATGAAAGCGCTACGCTATACATCCAGTTTAACTGCATTTTCAAAATGAAGATGTCCAGTACTTTTTTGGCACCGAATGAAACCAGTAAGATCCAGCGTTGCCATTTGCCTGGGTTGCGTGTGACGTCACGTCTGTTTAAATTAGCTCTTGCGATTGTTGAGTATGTGCTACCACTTGAGAGGAAAACCGGTGATTTCCAAGCAGACATCCTCTTAGTAATCTTGCATCCCATTAAGGTTTCATTACAAATAACGAACCATGCCAAAAAGAAAATGCTCTAAAGTGTGGCTCGTCTTTTCCAAATGCGATGCAGATTACGCTCGCTGCAATATTTGTGATGTAAAAGTCAAGGCAAGTGGCGGGAATACTTCCAATGTGAGGAAGCATTTGTTGACGATAACAGCAACATCATCAACCTCTACGTCTGCTCCAAGTAAAAAGCCTCCTGTATAAGAATACATTAAGTTTGCATTTTAACTATCAATAGTTAGCATAATCAGCTCGGTTCCTCGCACTGTACTTTGTAATGGTAATGTAAAGTTTTTGTTTCGCTTTCATTTGTATTTTAATACTTTTGAAAACATTGTCATGCAGCAATATGAAGACCATTAACTTGTACATCAAGTAATGTACAGAATATCAGAAGCATTTATTCAGGTGGAAATATCACAGATCTGGGATAGGCTCCAGTCTCCAGTAACCCCAAAAGGAACAAACAGTCCAAATAGGATGGGTGGATATTACAAAAACATCTTTGTTAATGAAAGCATTATCATAACAATCAAAATCTTATGTTATTTATGTGCGAAACTGTTGTCTAAACATGGAAGCGTAGCTCCTCTTCTGAATACAAATGCAGGAATAGAAATTCTGTATTTCTACAAAATACAAAATCTGGCAAGACACCAACACAGCAGACATTTTGGCTTTTATTGTCTTTAAATCGTGTTTGTCCTTTTCTGTGTTGAGCCGTTTAAAAAGCATAATGTTTAAAACAAATTAATTTAAAGCAAATTAATTGTCCGTTCATGGTGATAAAAGTTGAAAATGATTCGTCTAGGGTACACTTAGTATTAATGAAAAATGATATATATCTGTGAACAATCGCGATTCATTTTGAGTTAACAATGAACAAAATGCGGTTATTTCCATTAAATATTTTAATCATTTGATAGCCCTAATATACATACATGGATGGATGGATGGATGGATGGATGGATAGATAGATAAGGGCTGTCAAACGATTAAAATATTTAATCGCGATCAATCGCATTGTTCATAGTCACGATAATCGCAGATAGGTATAAGTGTACTCTATAGACAGGTCATTTTCAGGGAGTTGGCTTAATATTGCTGCATGTCAATATTTTAACCTTCTCTGTTAATTAGTCAAATGTAATATTCAGCTTGCTGATCATTCTGTAATTGAAGACTCAACCAGAACAAGTTATAAAATAATTTATACTATATTTCAGCCAGCCAGAAAAAAATCCCCCAACTCCACCCACCCCATATTCCTTTAGGTGCAAATATCACAGAATAACATTACAAAACATCTCTGACAAAGCATGATAGTAATGTAAGACATTTTTTTTTTTTTTATGTCAGGGTTTCCCCTAAATTGGCAAAATACATGTGGCGGTAAGGGTGTGATCCACATGACGTCATCCCTTGATTTGCTATGATGCATACATTATTTAAAAAGGGATTTCAATATATATTTAAAACAAATATGTTAAGTATAGTATTAACATATATATTATTCTTACAAAATATTGTGTCGTTCAATTTTTAAATCGTTGCTGCTTATTGTACAATGTAGTTTGTTAAGGTTTTTTTTTTTGGTTTTTTTTAGATTTCTCCAATCATGTTAGTCACTTTTTCTGTAGTAAAGAAAAATTATTGACAGCAAATCTAGCATCTATTTATGGTGTTATTGGCGACTGTACTCGTGTTTAGAGACTCCGTTTGGATTCTGTCGCACTATGTCCGTGACAGAAAGCCCACTTGCTTCGCGTTGCTGGGAGCCTTTCTCTCATCAAAAACTGCCAGTGTCATCTTAATTGTGAAGATCGCTGCCCGCGGGCATATTTCAAATATATTAAAGTACATCCACAGCGCTGCCTTTGCTGCAGACAACCCCGTGCGTATGGCTGGTATTAATGTGTGTATTAATGTGTTATGATGGTAATTTTTCTCATGGTTTTTGAACACACCGTGTCGGCGGAGAATGAACAGGTGTTGTGTGTCTAGGAATGAAGCACAGAGACAGATGTGTGTGCACGGAGGAAATACTTGTTGAAATTGGGCCCAATTATAGCATAAAATTGGCCCAAAAAACTAAAAAGAGCATCAGACTTTGTTTTTTTTCTGGACGCTACAATACATTATATTACTTTATTTTGGTAGGTGTGGCGAAAAATATGAAGCCCTTACATTTAGGAGAAACCCTAAATATAGTTAAACCAAATATATAGTGCAGCGCTTTTATTTTAAAAGCCGGAAAAGTGTGTGATTGGTTTATGAAAGTGTCTTGCCATGTTTTGATGTCAGATCGACTGTTTGCAATAAAAAAAAGTCTCATTTTGACATCCTGCTGACCGTCTTTCATTTTTGTTGAGCTTGCATGTCATCTTACTTACTAAAGCAATCTAAATGTTATGTTATAACTGCACCTTAACAGTAATCTGAACACAGAAGTGAAGCGCCATCCACCTCTAAAATGACGCGTGCAGCAGGCGTTTGCTGCAGGGATGTCGCCTCTTCTCACGGTGAAATATAGTCCTTTCTTGCTATGGCTTTGAACCTCATATTTCCTTAAGGTGCCATTTTCTTTATCCATTTCGGTTCGCTTTTGGCTCTTCAGTCGTAAGTGAACTGCAGCCAAGTCCCCCTCCACGGCACGTCAAGAGAATCAACAAGGAAGTGTTCATGTTAATCGGCCCTTAAAACAATTAGTGCCGTTATTGTAGTTAACACGTTATTATTGCCTTAACTTTGACAGTCATAATATATATACGTATGCTATTTATTTATTTATCTTGTCCCCACAATCTCCCCTTTTGTCTTTTGTTTTTGTCTTCTTCTTTCTATTTCCTCCTACTACAGACTGGCTGCGACAAACACTAAATCTATCCAAACATTTAATGAAGTCAAATACAAATAAGGCAACAAGTGAAGTACACCACACTTCTTTTTTGTAAAGTAATCACAGTAAGTTCAGCAGATATGGGCATCGACATCAACAATATGATATGAACGGGTGGACACAACAGATTAAAAAATAATAATAAAACAAATTAATAGTATTTAGTTTTACTTGGCACACGTCCCATGGTCCAGATTGTGGACGTTGGTGGGTTAGATCCGGCTCGGGGCCCGTAGTTTGGGGATCCCTTGTGTAGACATTTAAACAGATGAGGTTTAAACTACACCAGAAAATTACTTCTGGTTCTAAGGCCACTCTAATAAATTAATTTAAAAGTAGCTTTCAAAGCAATATTAATGATGCACAGTACCAATATGAAGAGAAATAATAGGAAATTAGGAAAAACTTACGAAGAAAGAAAACAGACTAGTTTCTCGTTTGGCGTTGATTGCCAGATAATAGTTTAAAGGTTTATTGACAACTCTTTATTCAGTCCCGCTAGGAATTCACGATAACGTGATCGCACCAATTCACGCAAATTCAACCAATCCCCGCAAATTAATTTCTTTCACATTTTGGTTAGTTAGTGTCGTTTTTATGAATCGATTTTGTCTCTGAGTGGGGCTCAAACATGCAAGTCAACTGTCTCATCAAAAAATATGTTTACTTTCTCGTGTACATGAAGTGTAAAAGTTAGGGCTGTCAAATTATTATTTTTTTTAAATCATATTATTCACATTCTTGAATTTGGATCAATCATGATTAATTCCAGGTGATTACTTGTTTGCATAATTAAAAATTTGCTTTAGAAAAGACCTCAAGACACAAATGCAATTTTATTCTCAGAAAGTCATACAGCAATATATTTTTAAACGTTTTACCTAACTGCAAGTCATTAATGTGCGTAACACTTGGTGACAATATAGGAATAATTAAGTGCAACTTTTGAAAGTCTTGGCAATAATATAGTAAACAAGGATATACACTACTAATGTGGTAAACACACCCATTTAACTTAACATAGTGCACCATTTACATTTGCATTTACTCTTCCATTAAACCAGTTGCTTAGACAAGCAAACCTGTTTACCTTTTCCAGTGTTGAGCTCGTATTTTGGTACAATGCTACCCCAGGCAGTTGTGATTGGTTGTTTGTCACCCTCTGCTTATTTCAAGTACATGTTTTGCTTAAAGATGGTATTTTAAACATGATGTGCGCCAATGATAAGAATGTTTGTTGCTGCACAACCATCTAATTACCTTAGTAGTATCTAAAGTTCTGTCCGCGTGTGCTTTGAAGCGAAATTGGCCACCGAGCACACCGCTCTGACTCTCATCACTCATCTTCAATCCGGCGTGTGGCCTAATCGCTGACCGTGTAATCACGCGTGCCGCCTTTCAGGTTAAGGTGCAGTCAGAACAAATAATGTGATTAATCTTCATTCAATCATTTTTAACGCGGCATATTGTTTATTAATCACGGTAAGGTTGACAGCCCTAGTAATAATATATCAATGTTGTATTGCTAAAATGGCAACGTTGTCATCCTCCTGCGTAGCAAAGACTTTCTTTCGGTTCTTGCGACGGTAAGTCTTCTGGGTAATGTAGTATGTAAAGATTTAGCTACAAATCCGGCATCCTAAATTCCTAATTTACATGCATTTATATATTTATCCATACATTTTTAACCGCCTGTCCCATATTTGACCTTTATTTACCAAGAGTAAGACAATTAAGAACTATATATGCCACAACTTTACATATTTACTTTACATCTTGCCACAACTTTCTAAAAATGCCGCTGTGAATTTAGACATTTCAGGCTGCAACAATGACAAAAAAAGGCAGCGAAATCCTGCAGGGACTGTTTCTTCCGGTGAGAATGTAATTAGCAAAACACCTCTCAAAAGAACTTCTAAACTCGTTTCCTGTCTTATCCTCTTTCAGTGCACCTTTCCCTGCCACTTTCATCTTCGCTGCCAGCCTCCCTATCCGATGAGTCTGCCATGACTCCCGATGCGGAGAACGCAGTCGTCAGTGCCATCCTTCCATTCTTGTTTCTTGGAAATGAACGGGATGCTCAGGACTTGGATCTCCTGTTGCGCCTCAACATCGGCTACGTGGTGAACGTGACCACTCATCTGCCCCTCTACCACGTCAAATCTGGACTGCGCTACAAAAGGCTGCCAGCCACAGACAACAGCAAACAAAACCTTCGACAATACTTTGAGGAGGTTTTTGAGTTTATTGGTGAGAATTTCACACTAACTTTTAGTAAAGATGGCAAGCCTTTACCTCACCTAGGAGGATTTTTATGTCTTTGTTTTGGTTTCTGACATACAGGGGATTACATATACACAAACTACCATTCACCCTTGTAGATAGTCATTACGTGGACATGCACTAAATTAGTCTGATTTTTCAAATAGTTCTGCTTTAAATGAACCTCAAACAGCCCATGGAAACACCCTAAACCGATAGTGTTCAGTGTTTCAAAAGTCGGACTAACACACCAGGATCATGCGATTGGAAACCAGATCTCTCGAGGGGGGGAGGGTTGCGGCAGAGGGGACCCTTAGTGTCAACACTTCCACCAAAAGCAGATACCATTCAATAAAATCAGCAGCATTTATAAAGGTAAGGAGACTGTTTAGTTGCTTCTCAAACTAAATGAACAGAACATTTCCAAGTGCATTGATGGTAGAAAAAAAGAAACTGATTTATTTAATAAGGTAACTAAGGAAATGTTGAATGCCGGCTCAATACGGACTCCCGAACGAAACGTGAATGACAATTAAGAACATATTACAAATTACAGAGAGAATAATAAAGCATACACTTCACGCAACATTTCCAAACTGATTATTAATAACTCTGTAGTCAACATAACTGGCAAGATATTCCAGAAAAATAGCAATCAAGTTAATTTAGAACAGTATCCAGTCAGTACCCGAACGCTCTTTTCACCCGGATTTAAAAATCCTTCCTTCAATCCACAGAACCTTTGCTGCCTTATTAATTACATACGAGATATTCAAAAGTTTTGTTCTCATGATTCTCGGTCCAAAAATTCCTTTACTTCGGACCTGCATCCGCTCTGTTACATTCTTGGTACTAGTGTCATGTTCATAATGTAACCCAAGATCATTTCTTGATGCTGTCTGCTATTTTACATCAGCATAGTCATAAGAGACGTAATATTTATAATCTGTGTCAATATTACAGCGGATACCACAACATTGCTAGGCTCGTAACTTGTTAGAAGCCACAGACGCCTCGTGTGAAGTCATGTAGCTCGACCGGAAATTAAATAGATTAGCTGAGCTAAAAAAGAAATAAGTGCCCCCCAGTGTACAAGAAGCTCCATGCTTATGACAAATAGTCACAGTAGAGAAAGTGCATGGACACTTGGACTTCACATTAAGATATGAAAATACAAAAAAACTAACTATTTGAGAAATCAGACTAAGTTAGTGCATGGAAACGTAATGACTGTAATCTCCAAGTAGTCTAACAAACATGTTTTGGAATGTGGGGTATAAAATCACATTAGTAGCTAATTTGACTTAATGATCGTACAGTACACTATATAAACACTGTATAAATGTGCCAATACAGATGTTACTTTATAGTAAAATCCCCAGAGAAAACCAAAACATACAGGGGGAGAACATGCAAACTCCAAACAGAGATGGAGATACGAAACTTTGATGTCCTAAAAATGTGAGGCGAAGATGCTAACCTTTGGGCCTCGATGCCACATTTTGAAAGTATAAATAAAGTGGTACCTCCGTTTTTGTACGCCCCACTTTTCATTTCATTTGGATTTTGACAAAAAATGTTGCCGGTTATTGTACAGCCAAATACTGCACGTAACAAACAAGCCAAAACAAATAATTCACACGTTGGTGATTAAGGTTGGGCATTCTTTAAATTTAATGAGTCCGGTTCCAATACATATTCCTTGTTTCAATTCCAGTTCTTGATTCCAATTCTTGAATAGGCAGTGTCATCATAAAAGTTTGCATGGTTTAAATCTGGCCACTAATCAGAGTTTGACCCCTTTGTTAGACTGTCTGATGCTGCATGTTACTGAGCTAGTGAGCACCCACTAAGCTAAGTGCAGAACATCAATCAAACAACTTATAAAACTATCATTATTCTCTAATAAATGTGTTATTATCTTTGGGTGTGTGCAACGGATTAATTATATTTACAATATTTCTTATGGGCAACAGTTTCCATACCATTCAGTTGTCATCTGACCTTTTGGAACAGATTACAACAAAAACTGAGGTACCTCTATATTACAAATAGTCCTAAATAGTACACTTTATCATTGTACGTTTTGTTGTTATCCCAGTTTATAAACATGTCTTTTTTTATCCACAGAGGAGGCATATCAGAGTGGGCAGGGAGTGTTGGTGCATTGCCAGGCAGGTGTGTCCCGTTCTGCAACCATCGTCATCGCCTACTTAATGAAGCACACCCTCATGACAATGACAGACGCCTATAAATACGTACGTAGCCGTCGTCCTGTGGTGTCACCAAATTTAAACTTCATGGGCCAGCTTTTGGAGTTTGAGAGAGACCTCAACTCAGGGGTGACTCCTCGCATCCTGATGCCTAAACTTGACGGTGTGGAGACGCAAGTGTGAAGAACACAAAGGCTACTGAATCGGCTTTGGATGCCAGGTTAATACAGTAGGAAAAGCATGTTTTGGCAATTATTTTACTTTTATACTGTGAAACATGAGACAAACTGATACATGACCTCATGTGAGTAGCTCATTTAACTTAAGCAGCGTCCATTGCACTGTGTATAAATAACGTGCCAATATAGATGTAGCATTATATTCAAAAATATCTGCCTCTTTATATGTGTTTTGATCATTTACTACAGGAGAAATACAGTCGCTGTTGACGTAAGCCATGCTTGCATGCAAAATTGCATTGCCACAATTTGATACACAAATTGAATAACACAAATGTAGCAAGGCACACATTACTGAAATGCACTTTACCAAATGTGTTGTCATGTTTGGTTGAGCACCATGGACCTGATGCAGATTTGAGTAGTATAAACCTGGGATGCACATCACATAAAAATGTTTTTGAGTATTTAAACTTCATATTGAAAAAAAGCTAGTGCACTAACATTTCAAAACAACTGGAATAACATGACCCATAACTTAATGCTTAGAAAGTTGACGTGGTTATATTGCAAAGTGACCAGATGGCTGATTTCAACTGTGACACATCAGATAGATAAACATCTTTTACAGTGTACTTATCGGTTGATTGTAAATGTATATTTATTTCTCAAGCCACAACCTTAGGTACCTGCACGTCTAATAAGATCCAGCACAGCAGCTGCAGACCTTTGCACATTGTCAGAGAAGTATTCAATCAATACAATGTGTTTATTTTTGTACACTAGTACCTCAACATAGGAGTATAATTGGTTATGTGACAGTGCTCCTGACTCAAAACCCTTGAATATCAAATCAATGTCTCCCAATGTAATTAATTGAAATCAATTTAATTGATTTTTGATGATTTTTTAAAAATATCCTCCGCATATTCTTCTCAGCTATGTCCTTCATGCCAAATGTCTCCCTTCCCATGGTTGGAAAAAACATCAATGTCAATCTTGAGCTACAAGCTAATGCTCACAGATGTTTTAGCCAGATTTTACGAGGTTCCTTGTGACATTTGCTATGACAAATAATGGCTGCTTGGAACTAACAATTTTATATAAGGGATCTAGTACTTCTTTTGGAATTTATCCTATCATTCACAATTCTTATGTGAGACAAGCACACACGTTTTTTCTTTTTTATGCACTCTTATCTACTAAATAAATCAGAGCAAAGGTTTGCTTACAATGGAGCCACTGGGAGTCACTCTATTCTTAATATAAAGCGCTTTAAAAATATCCAAACACTTCCATCAGGGGTTTTTTATACATGTTGTAAGTATTTACAGTACATCCGGAAAGTATTCACACCGCTTAGCTTTTTCCACATTTTGTTATGTTAAAGCCGTATTTCAAAATAGAATACATAAATGTGTGTCCTCAAAATTTTACAGACATTTTTTTAAGTTTTTATTTTTTTTATTTTACAAATTTATCAAACTAAAAAACTTAAACAAACCACACGTACATAAGTATTTACTTTGCTAAATACTTTTTTAATGCACCTTTGGTAGCAATTACAGCATCAAGTATTTTTGAATACGATGCCACAAGTTTGGCACACCTATCTTTGGGCAGTTTCTCCCATTCCTCTTTGCAGCACCTCTCAAGCTCCATCAGAGTGGATGAGAAGCTTTGGTTTTTATCCAGGATGTCTCTGTACATTACTGTTTTCATCTTTCCCACTCTCCTGACTAGTCCCCCCGTTCCTGCAACTGAAAAATATCTCCAAAGCATCATGGTCCCACCATCATGCTCCACAGTAGAAATAGCATTTGCCTGGTGATGAACAGTCCCTCGTCTCCTCCAAACATGACGTCTGGCATTCACACCAAAGAGTTTAATTTTTTTCACATCCGACTAGAGAGTTATGTGTCTCATGGTCTGAGAGTCTTTCAGGTGTATGTTAGCAAACTTTTTCCTATGAAAAGGCTTTCGTCTGGCCACTCTATATTACAGTCCTGATTGGTGGCCTACTACAGAGATAGTTGTCCTTCTGGAAGGTTCTCCTCTCTCCACAGAGGAATGCTGTAGCTCTGACAGAGTGACCATCGGGTTCTTGGTCAACTCCCTGACTAGACTAAGATAAATGCAGCAATGTACAGAGACATCCTGGATGAAACCCCACGTTTACCATCCAATTTGATGGAGCATGAGAGGTGCTGCAAAGAGTAATGGGAAAAACTGCCCAAAGATAAGTGTGCCAAGCTTGTGGCATTGTGAATCATCTCAGTGGAGTATTCAGGGTAGCCCCTCTGTCATGTTTTCTCAGCCAATCCAAAAAGAATCTAGTGGCAATCACTTCTTTGTTAGCTAGAAGACTTATTGTGCTTAACGGGAAGGCTGCAGCGCCTCCCTACCACACCCGCTGGATCAAGGATATTCTTTATTTCCTAATCCATCCCTTTTCTACCGCGTGTCCCTTAAAGGGGTCGCGGAGGTTCGGTAGCCTATCCTAGCTGCATTCGGGCGGAAGGCGGGTACTTTATTTTCTTAAATTGGAGAAAATTAGGCTGACGTTAAATGGCTATCCTGTAAAATTTCAAGATTGAAATATATCTACATATTTTAAAAAAGGTGCTTTCTTAAAATATGTGAAGGGGACTGATCTCCATTTTGGCCCCAATTGAGACGTAGTTGAATTGTGGATAATTAATAAGCCTTTTGTTTGGTTTTGTGTATTGCTGCACCATGTTGGGGCCATTTGGAAGTTCAGTTGTCTGTGGCATTGTATCAATGTCCGCCTGTACTGTATTTATGTTAACTGTGTAAAAAAACACAAACAAAAGAAGATTGTGGCATTGTATTCAAAAACACCTGAAGGAGTAATTTCTGCCAATGGTGCTTCAACAATGTATTGAGCAATGGGTCTGAATACTTACTGTATGTACATGTGAAAATATATATATATATATATGTATATATATATATATATATATATATATATATATATATTAGGGCTGGGCAACGATTAAAAATGTTAATCGTTTCTCTGATTAATCGCGATTAACTGCATTGTATACGCAAAACCCAATAATGAATTCAAAAGTAGTGTGTAGTGCACCTTTATTGGAATATTCCCCCACATGAACAAAAACGCCAAAACATTTGTTGTGCAAACACAATTTAAATCAGTCCTTGTTAAACATCCATCCATCCATCCATTTTCTACCGCTTATTCCCTTTCGGGGTCGCGGGGGTCGCTGGCGCCTATCTCAGCTACAATCGGGCGGAAGGCAGGGTACACCCTGGACAAGTCGCCACCTCATCGCAGGGCCAACACAGATAGACAGACAACACTCACACTCACATTCACACACTAGGGCCAATTTAGTTTTGCCAATCAACCTATCCCCAGGTGCATGTTTTTGGAAGT